>NC_028640.1:24297449-24355600 GCF_001406875.1 Solanum pennellii
GGAACACAAACGGGACACACAAGAATTTAACGTGGTTCGGTTTCCCTACTCCACGACTGTAACAGGAGGATTTTATTTCACTTGTGCTACTACCGAATTACAAATACAAGGATCATATTTATAGGAAAACCAAATGGTTAACCTAGGGTTTCAGTAATGGGTCGGGCCGGCTCACAAGCCTCCACAAAGCCCAACAAACTGTTGTGTGTTCTGTGGACGAGAAGACCTCAATCGAAAAATTTGTACTTTCTTGTTGAAAGAAGAATTTGAATCAATACTTTTTTGGAGTACTTTTTTTTAGATCTAATAATTCTCAAATTAGAATATTTCTTTTTGTTGTTACAAATGTTTACATTAAAAATACTTTTCGCTTGCTAATTTCTGATTCAATAAATTAAAATGTTACATTTTTCAATTTTCCTATATTCTTTAATTTTAATTTCTGATAAAGTGAGTTATGTATTGTTTTGTGTTTGATACAAAATTATTTTTAAAATATATGTTGTGTTGGTTAAGTAATTAATGTATTTGTAACAGTTAATAAGTATTGAAAATACTATCATGTTGCATTGATTTGTTTAACATAATGAAAATGATACTTAATTCTTTGAAAATTTTTGTATAGAATATTATAGTGTCAAGAATATTCGATACAAAAATTTTCAAAGAATTAAGTATCATTTTCATTATGTTAAACAAATCAATGCAACATGATAGTATTTTCAATACTTATTAACTGTTACAAATACATTAATTACTTAACCAACACAACATATATTTTAAAAATAATTTTGTATCAAACACAAAACAATACATAACTCACTTTATCAGAAATTAAAATTAAAGAATATAGGAAAATTGAAAAATGAAACATTTTAATTTATTGAATCAGAAATTAGCAAGCGAAAAGTATTTTTTAATGTAAACATTTGTAAAAACAGAAAGAAATATTCTAATTTGAGAATTATTAGATCTAAAAAAAAAGTACTCCAAAAAAGTATTGATTCAAATTCTTCTTTCAACAAGAAAGTACAAATTTTTCGATTGAGGTCTTCTCGTCCACAGAACACACAACAGTTCGTGTTTGATGTTAGTTTTTCATTTGAATTTTTTTTCTTTTTTCCTTGATCTACTGGACATTCTTTTGTATCTTGGTAGTAAGGCAACTACTTTCAAAACACATTTCGAAACTAATCAATCACTTTTGTCCAAAATTGATTCCAATCAAAAATGCATAACACACTGATACATACCTGCAATTGTACCAAATATATTTATTATTTAATATTTATCATATCATTCCAAAAAAATTATACTTTGAGATACATTACTATAACTCGCTCAACGGATCATATATACTCTTAATTTATCGTACATATTATTGTTCCCATAATTTTACATGTTTTAGATACATATAAAAATGATACAAAACACATTTATGTACCACAATTATCCGTTTCTATTTATTGATACATTAAAAGAGCGAAGATTCCAAATGTATATCATTTTTGTAATTATCATACAATGATACACAAATCTAAACATGTTACACATAAACGCAACACCCAATGCATAAGATGCAATCGAATTATAAATATAATTTGCAAATAATAGTTTATCATGAATAATATAATAACAAACAAATTCAAATAAACAAAGAAAATTATTTGATCTGTGTATCACAAGATTGTTTGTTCACATATCTTCTGTTATCATATCTTTTAACTCATCTGCAATGACAAAAATAAGGTTCACGAATGAAATATTTTTCTCAACCACTATTTCTTCATTTCTGTATCGCTCATACCTAACATCACTTTTTCGTATTTTCGAATGCCTTAACAATATTGAAACATTCATTATGAATCTTCACAAAGTTTCCCTGCAATTTTTTTTTGAAACAAGCTTCTGCAGTTTTTTGGAAAAACAGGGAGACCTCATTTGAAATTTTAGTTTCATAATTATATTACCCTTTTGGAATTGACCGATTGTTAGAATTCTTTTCGGGATAGATTGATTGTCAGAAGGAAGAAACGTACGCTTGATTTGTGGGATTCAATTATATTTTTGTTTTTAGCCCATATTTAGCGCAATAAATTAACAGCAAAAACGTCTAAATTAATGTATCGGTCCTCACAATTATGTACCCAAAAGGTATACAAAAAAAAGGGATTTTTGTAATTAAAGAAAGAGTAGGGATAAGATGTAATTTGTCTTTTACACTATGTGGTTTGCATAATTTTTACTAACATTTAAGAGGGATCATTAGCAACATTTTCAATATTTAGTAAAAATGTCAAACTTTTAGTTTGTTATGTTTTATATTTTTTATTATTTGTTTTTATTTAAAGAATATAATTATTTAATAACAAAAGGGAGAAAATCAAGGAAGAGAATATTTCAAAAAAAAGGTAAGGATCACTTAATTTTCTCATCAGTTACATTTTCAAAGAAAACTCAAACTTTGTTCTTTTTTTTTCTCTCTAGAATTTTAACGTTTTCTAAATTGTATTCATTCCACTAAGTATAATATATTCATTATAGTTTTATGTTGTATTTTCTTATTAGATTGTATTCATTCAATAGGTATGTCAAATGAATCTATAGTTATTTAAGAGACATATTTGTATTCATATATTTTTTCCCTGTATATTTTTTTTTCAAAAATCTTGTATTTCGTATATATTTCAGTATGTATTTTATTTGTATTTCTATTTGTTCTAGTTTTTATTTGGAATTTTGTATAGTATATATAAAATAAAAAAAATTAGTATGATGAAAAAGTGAAAATGAAATATAAGATTGAAAGGGAATAAATGAATATTTGTTGTAATCATTCTTAAATAAAATATATAACTAGTGTTAGGTTGTGGAGCCTGATTAATATTTGATGTACTGTCATAGATTAATGTTCTCGCGATTCTCCATTTATTCTCTGTAACAAAAAATACTCTGAACTATTAATATATATATACCCATCGCCGTGGAAGTTTACTCACGGGGTGTTACCACAAAATATTGATTTCTCTCTTTCTCTCTCTAGGTCTCTCATGTCTCTCTCTAGAAAGTTCTTGTGTTCTTCATTCATCAAGTGTGTGTGTGTGGATTCGATCCTAACCGGGCTTTTGATTGCACTGCTTATGTTCATGTTGATCCAGAAAAGAGAGACAAGCTTGATGCCAAGGCTGTGAAGTGTTACTTTATAGGCTATGATTCTGATTTGTTTGGTTACAGATTTTGGGATGACAAGAACAGAAAGATCCTGAGACATTGTGACGTGACATTTGATGAGTCTGTCCTGTACAAAGACAGAGAGCAGAAGGTTCTAGATATTACAAAGCAAGTGGGAGTTGAGGTTGAGTTGGAGAAGAGTAACCCAAGAGATGTCAAAGCAGATACTCAACCAACTCCTACTGAAGAATCTGAAGTGGAGCAAGTTACACCTGAGCAGGTGTTAAGGAGATCATCCAGAACCATCAGGGCACCAGATAGGTATTCACCTTCATTACACTATCTATTGCTGACAAATGAGGGGGAACCAGAGTATTTTGATGAGGCCCTACAGGTGCAGGGTTCGATCAAGTGGGAGCAAGCCATGGATGATGAGATGAGGTCACTTGAGAAGAACGACACAGGGTGTTACCGCAAAATATTGGTTTCTCTCTTTCTCTCTCTAAGTCTCTCATCTCTCTCTAGAAAGTTCTTGTGTTTTTCATTCATCAAGTGTGTGTGTGTGGATTCGATCCTAACAACTAGTTGACATACCTTTAGAATGAATACAATTTTGGAACAAATACCAAATTTATAAATTATGCAACATGATTTTTGAATGAATACAAATATTAATTGTATACTACGATTTTAAATACAAATTGAGAAAGAATACGAAATTTTGAATTTTTTTTAATAGAACAAACAAAAGAAACTAATAGGAAGTTGTTCTTCATATAAATAAAATACATATGTAGTTTGTATACATTTGGGATGGATTCAATTAGAAACAAATACAAGATTCATAAACTATACAACATGAGATGAACAAATACAAGATTCATAAACTATACAACACGAAATTTTAAATGAATACAAATATTAATAGCATACATACTAATTTGAATATTAGTTGAAAAAGGATACAAAATTCTAAGAAAAAGTTATAAATACAAAACAAACTAATACGAAATTGTTCTTGTTCTTCAACATACGAAATTGTTCTTGGTGTTCAACAAGTTTTTTTGAAATTTTCAGGCACCCGAAAAGATTTATTTATATTTTACTGATAGTGTCTTTACATAATAGAGAGAAATCTCAAAAGATACGACAATGTATGTACCTTTATAATTGGGTAGACAATATTTTGAAAGAATTGAGAAACTTCTTGAATAAATTGAAAGAAAATAGAAGAAGTGATTTTCACAAGGAAAGAAAGAGAAGAATGGTGAAAAACTCAAGAGAGAGAAGAGAGAAATTGAGAGTAAGAACCTATAAAGAGGGGAAGTGAGTAATGAGAGTTTTCTTCTTCTTTTTTCACACGTGTTCGGGAGTAAAATTTGTGGAATGTGGGGTCTGATTTGAGAAATAAAAGGAAAGAAATCAATTATATTAGATGCATTTTATTTGGTAAAATATTGACATATTGACATTTTCACTAATTATTTTAAAGTATAGTTGCTTTTAATAATTATGTTAGGGAGTTTGACCAATTTGCTAATTTTTTTAAAAAAAAAATAATAAAAATTTAATAAGGATAAATATTAGGAATCCAATAGTTTTAATATGAAATTACAATCTATTCCTATTTAGTTTGTAGTTACATTAATTCCGAAAAAAATAGTACATTAATAGCTAACTCGGATACATTATAAAATAAACCTAATACATAATATGTAGCTCACATACATTATAAACTAGCCCAAATACATTATAGAACAAATCGAATACATAATATATGTTGCTCTGATACATTAAAAATTAGCTCGGATACATTATAAAACGATTTAGAATTAAGAGACAAATAAGGAATTTTAGAGGTGTTTAGAAATAATAGGAAAACATAAGACGTATATTTGAACAATTTTTCCATTTAATAAATTGAACCGAATAACAAAAAAATTGAATTACAGAAAAAATTGAACCGAATAAATTCGGTTTGGTGTTCGGTAAAACAATCAAATAATCAAAAATCGAAAAAAAATCAAAATCGAACTGAATAATCGAATGTTCAGCCCTAATACCTTAAATTTGATAGGTTATGAAACGCAATAAATCTTAATATTTAGAGAGATATGATCATTTAAAACTAACACCTGCATGAACTAATGCGAAAAGCTAAGCCGATAGGATGACTTGAACTCGAGTTAGTGTTGGAGGTCTTTTACGACCCTAAGCCACTTTCAATACCTTTTCTACACCTAGAAATGAAACTTAATACACAGAATGTATTATGAATCAACTTTGGCCTAATATCGATACCTATACGGATGCTACAGAATTAGTTATTGGATCAAAAAGAAGCAGCAAAATTAGAAGGTCTTCACAGAGATTAATTTGGAACCCATGCTCAATTAACAACTAATTAAAAGGATGATGAATGAAAAGAACGAATTATGCAGATTGTCATGAAGGGTTAATATTCCCCCATCTCCATTCTGAGTATGTGGCTTCTCATCTCTTTCGAGTTTTTGTTGTCATTTAATTTAGTTGATTAATTATTATTATTTCCCAAAATTGATATTGTGTAATTGGAATATCATTATAAGCTTATGTTGAGAATTAAGTTCATTACACATAAACAAGTCAAACATCACCCAATTTAAGCCTATATACTTATAACGTATAATTTAAAAATTCTAATAATAGAATTGCTAATTATTACAAAAATATCGATATTTTGTTTTTTATGGAAAAAAGTAGTGATAACAGATATGTAATTAAATTTTAGAAGGGTCTATGATCTTTGTATTCGTTCGCCTAATCTTGTTCAGTTTCATTTAAATTTAATTTTTTCCATCTTTTTTAAAAAAGAAGGCACGTATGAAATGTGTATTATGTCCATATATTTATTTTGCACAAAATAAAAGAAAAAAAGATTTCCTTGAATGAAGGGGTTTGGGATAAGGACTAAAAGAAGAAGTCCATTTTTTAACGCATCTTTTTCAGAAAACGACGTTTTATGGATAATGTTGGACCCACCAAACCCCTCCATTATGTACTTTTCACCGTTTCCTTTTACACCTCTCCAACCCATTAATTCATTATACTCTTTTTTTTTAATAATAAATTGAAAAAAAGATATTTCATCTGTTACAAATGATATGAGACAATAAATTATTAGGTCAAATTAAGTGTTATAGTCAATATTTATTTTAATTGTAAATCATAATAAATATTTTTTTCGCCATATGATTTAGCTATTATTGATAAATAATTAGTTATTTTATACATTTTGAAATTCTGTATAAAATATGTATTTGTTTATATAAAGTGAGAGACAAGTGTATATACAAACACAAATTCTAGTATATATATTTTACTCCTATACACTTTATACAAATATAAATTCATTATACAAATTATAATATATAAATGAATTTATACATAAATGAACAATTTGTATAAAATTAGATGTTTGTAGCAATTATATAAATCAGAAACTTTATTTCAAATATAAAACTTACTATGAAGTGCAATTATATAAACTATAGATATAACATAGAAATATAATTTATATGTTTATTATAAGTGAAAAAGTTTTTCTATTGTTATTTGACATTAAGTAATTACATAAATAAGTGTAGTAAAATTAAGAGAGTATTTGACAATGAATACTTTAATTTTTTTCTATATGAATTCTGGAAAATATGATTTTCTATAAAATTTTGAATTGAACTTTAGAAAATACGATTCATCATAAACTTATTTTAAATTTAATAAAATAAAAAATTGAAATTTTTCTATAAAAATTTGAAAACAACAAAGGTGTGTTTTTAATTTTTATCCTAAATTACTCATAAAAAGTAAAAAAGAAAATTCAATTTAAAATTAAGGCCACGCGTGAAATTAAAGAGTCAACTGCATGATATGTGTTGGTTTTATTGGTGCCATCACCTAATTTAACACAAGTGATGACGTGGCATTTTATCAATCCAATGAATTAGGTATTGTGTTTTTTGGTGCATGTAATTTTTGTAATATAAGTGGGTGGAGACGAGGAAAATAGAAAAGGTGTGTCAAATAGTAAATTTCATTGTCCATAAAACATGCTAATATGTTTAGCAAGGGTTTAATTTGATGTAAGATTACCCCTCATTTGTCTTATAATTACATTATTGCCGTTATACTTTAATTCATATTTTCTTTTAATTCCTCTTATTCTCCCATTTTTTTTATTACGATGAATGATGAACGATAAAAAATAATTCCTTTTATTTTGTTTTGTGTATCTGTATTTTGACTAATTTAGATTTGTATTGGATGGAATAGTATTTTTTGTTAAGAATTTTTTTATATTTCGAATTTAATTTTAAAATCTCTAATTAAGAAATAAATAATCTTATTTACTTCATCACATCCTTTGATGATTCTAGCAAAATATGAGATTGTCTTTTTATTTTTTTCCAAGAGAGTATTTGATTATCTAGCTTTACTTAGTGAGACAAACAAATAGTAACATAACACATCTTATTTGAAATCAAAATTTTCGTTTATTATAGCATATATTATTGATGAGAATATAAGATCAGTTAATAGTTTAGTTAATAGTTTCTGTTAGCAATAGTTAGTTAGTAACAGTTTCTGTTTTCCAATAGTTAGTTAATTAGAAAGTTAGTTAGCAAGGTTGGTAGTTAGTTTTATATATAGGTTCATATTGTAATCTTCTTCACTTAATTCACATTCAATACAATATACATTTTTCCTCTCTCAATTCAATTACAACTCTAGTTGAAGGTCATCAATGGTGTCAAGGAATGAAGTTCATCAATGGTGATAATCTTTTCATGGTATCAGAGCATTGGTTGATGTATCGTAGTTGTTCTTGTTTCGAAATCGATTCGTAAGCTTCTTCTCTTATTGTGTTGTTTTCAATCGATTCGATTAACTGATTGAGAGATTGTGCTGTGAATTCTCTGTTTCTGTCATTTTCCTTCTTCTTCTTCTTTCTTTCTGATTGAGGAAACACATTTCGTAGTTGGAGATTAGCAAGTTTCTAGTTGTTTTCGTGTTAGATTTTCTCACAAATATTCGAACACAATGACTAGTACTCAAGTTGGAAGTGATTCTGCTTCTAGTTCAACTACATCTCGATTGGATTTTACCAGTCCCTTTTACCCGCATCCCTCAGAAAATGCAGGATCATCCCTGTTACTTGGAGTTTTCGATGGTACTGGCTATAGATCTTGGCGAAAAGCAGTTCTCAGAGCATTGTCAGTTAAAAGCAAAACAGGTTTTATTAATGGAGCAATTGTGAAACCTGTTTCTACTGATCCTAATTTCATGCAATGGGAAAGATATGATGATATGGTCACATCTTGGATCTTAAATTCTTTGTCTCCAAAATTGCGTGATAGCCTGAAATATGTGAATAATGCCAAGGAGTTATAGGCAAAATTTGAGGAAAGATACGATCAAACCAATGGGTGTAAATTGTATCAATTACAGAAGGAGATAAATGAACTTGTTCAAGGTACTTTAGACATCACTAAGTATTACACAACAATGAAAAAGCCGTGGGAGGAGATGAGCACAGTTGATATCAATTCTCAGTGCACGTCTGTGCTCTTGTGGGGGTAAAACAAAGTTACAGAAAGCTGAACAAGATAGAAGATTGATACGTTTTTTAATGGGGTTAAATGAAATGTATACGACTGTTAGAGGTAGCATTCTTATGATGAGCACTCTTCCTAGCATGGCTCAAGCTTTTGCCATTCTATGCCAAGAAGAAAAGCAGAGAGAAGTGAAGCCTCATAATCATACAACCTTGGATTCTACTTCTCTCAATGCTTATGGACAATACAATAATAATGCAGGTTACAAGGGATTCAGAACAAATTATAGTTCATCTAAAGGAGCTGGAACTAGTTCTGGTAATACAAGCAATAATAATGTGTCTAGAGGGAATTCAAGTACCAACAGGTCTTTTTTAGTCTGTGACAATTGCAAGAAATCAGGACACACGAGAGATAGATGTTATAAACTTCATGGATATCCATCCAATCCAAAGTTTCAAAAGGGAAAAGGAACAAATTCTGCAACAAATATGTGTGCTTCTGATATGAATACACAACAATCTGAGGAAGAGTCTGAAATGGGAAAGCAGATGCCACTAAACCTGTCCAAATATCAGTATGAACAACTACTCAACATCTTGGGAACTATATAAGCTGGAAATGGAGGGTTTAATTCTGATAATTCAAATAGCATGCTGAATGGGGCTGTGAACTTGGCAGGTATACTTGCTTGTTATTCCTCTATAAATGATATAGGTGATCTTTCTTGTAAATGTGTTAAGCTGACTGCTGGCTCTTGGATAATAGATTCAGGAGTATCACATCATATGACCTATGATAAAACCACTCTCACAAACATTTAGACACTCCCATATCCTTTCTTAATATCACTCCCAAATGGTTACAAGGTTAATGTGACTCAAGTTGGTGATGCTTGTTTAAATCCAGTTGTAACTCTAAGCAAAGTGTTATTTGTGCCTAGCTTCAAGTTTAATCTCATTTCTGTTCATTGTTTGGCATTGCAACTTAATGGAGTAATCAGTTTTGATAAATTTTCTTGTTTGTTGCAGGGCCCTTCTCTGAAGAGCCATCTGGAACTTGGTAAAGCCAAGAGTGATCTGTATTTCTTGTGTCAAAAATGTCACAATTGCTGCAATTCTGCTGAGGAAAAGTCACCTCATTCTAATTGTCATCTTGTCTCAAAATTTCACACTGCATCTTCTGTAAGACAATCTCCAATTTCTACTATAAATAAAGCAGATTGTAAGACTATTCCTTCTTCTTATTCTAATGATAAATGTCTTTCATTTTCTGATGTCTCTAGTCACACTTATAATGATGAACTGCTGTGGCATGCTAGATTAGGTTACGTACCCCTTTGTAAAGATGAGGAATATATCAGCCATACCTGTAAATTTTTCTCCTAAACAACCTTTTACATGCAATATATTCCCTATGGCTAGGCAAACTAGGATGCTTTTTCCAAAAAGCACATCTACCACTACCACAATCTTTGAATTACTACATGTTGATTTATGGGGGGCCATATCACATTCCTACTCATGATGGTTACCATTATTTTCTTACTATGGTGGATGACTACAGTAGGTCCACTTGGACACAATTATTAAGGTGCAAAAGTAATGCTCTTCAAACCATCAAAGCCTTTGTATCTCTCATAGAAAACTAATTTCAAACTAAGTTGAAAGCCATAAGATCAGACAATGGTTTAGAATTTACCTCATCTGAAGCTGTATATTTCTTTCAACCAAAGGCATTATACACCAAAGGACCTGTCCATATACACCTCAACAAAATGGAGTGGTAGAGAGGAAACATAAATACTTACTTGAAACAGCAAGAGCACTCTTATTTCAATCAAAATTACCCATGAGATACTGGGGAGAGTGTGTATTAACTGCCACATATATAATAAACAGATTGCCTACTAAACTTCTTCAAAACAAATCTCCATATGAGATATTATACCATAAACAACCTACATATTCTCATCTTAAGAGTTTTGGTTGTCTTTGTTTTCCAACTGTCTTAAAAACTCACAAGGATAAACTTGAACCAAGAACCACTCCCCATGTTTTTGTTGGCTATCCATTCAATACAAAAGGCTACAAAGTCTTGAATCTAGCTACAAAGAAAGTTCACATATCTAAAGATGTTATTTTCCATGAGAAAATTTTTCCTTTTGTTCTTGCTCCTGATGACTCTAGTTTCAGTTCTATTTTACAAATGCTCACTCATTCTGTTAATATGCCTTGTATGCCTGGAAAAATAAACATTTTTGCTGCTGATGAAATGCTGGACAATCTTACACCACATGAAGTCACTGACAATCAAGTAACCAATATTACTAACATACATGAAACAACATCTGTGGATATACATGATTCTACACCACAAGAACCACAAGAACCTAGAAGAACTTCCAGAACAATAAATACTCCTAGTTATCTAAAGGACTACACATACACCCTACCTAAGTTACAGTCCCTCAATGCTTTTGTGTCTCACAATAACCATGTATGTTTCAATAGTCTTTGTTCTGATAGCCAGCAGCTAGTCACAACCATTTCACATGAATGTGAACCTAATTCTTTTGAAGAGGCAATATTGCACCCTGCTTGGCAGCAAGCCATGACACATGAATTTGAAGCTTTGTATGCTAATGATACTTGGGAAATGGTCATGTTACCTGATGGGAAAAAGGCTATTGGTTGTAAATGGGTATACAAAATAAAGCATAAAGCTGATGGAAGTATAGAGAGATTCAAGGCTAGGCTGGTAGTAAAAGGTTATACACAACAAGCTGGAGTAGATTACACTGAAACATTTTCACCTGTGGTGAAAATGACTATTGTTAGAACACTGATTTCGTTAGCTGTTAAGAAAGTTTGGAACTTGTATCAACTAGATGTGAATAATGCATTTTTACATGGTTATTTACATGAGGAAGTTTACATGGTACCTCCACAAGGTCTTACAACAGGCTGTGATAACATGGTGTGCAAATTAAAGAAATCCTTGTATGGGCTGAAGCAGGCAAGTAGGCAATGGTATGAGAAGCTAGCAAACAGTTTGTGTTCAAGAGGGTATCAACATTCAGATAGTGACTATTCTTTGTTTTACAAAAAGAATGGGAGTTCTTTGGTATTTGTTGCTATATAAGTGGATGATATAATCATGACTGGTAATGATGTTGCTGAAATTAATTCTTTGAAGTGTTTCCTGCATAACCAATTCAGAATAAAAGACTTGGGTAAACTACACTATTTCTTAGGCCTAGAAATATTGTACAGACATGATAGTGTTCTTATCTCTCAGAGGAAATTCACTTCTGATCTTCTGAAGGATTTTGATGTGTTGAGTTACAAAACTACTTCATCACCACTTGATTGCACTGAAAAGTTAAAAGCCACAGATGGTAAGCTCTTAACTGATCCTACTCAATATAGTAAGTTGATTGGCAAGCTTAATTTTCTAACTAATACTAGAATGGACATATCCTATAGTGTCCAACATTTGAGTCAGTTCATGCAATCACCCAGGGAACCACATTTGAAAGCAGCCTACCATGTTCTCAGATACTTGAAACAAGATCCAACCATGGGTATTTTTATTTCAAACAAGGCTGATCTTACTGTCAGTGCCTACTGTGACTCTGATTGGGCTGCTTGCCCTGAATCAAGGAGGTCTGTTAGTGATTACCTAGTACTTATGGGAGACAGTCCTATCAGCTGGAAATCTAAGAAGCAGGCAACAATATCATTATCATCTGCTGAAGCTGAATATAGGGCAATAAGACAAGTTGTGGGAGAGCTAGTGTGGCTTGAAAGGCTGCTAAGTGAATTGGATGTAAAATGTTCCCTGCCTATACATGTTCATTGTGACAGTCAAGCAGCAATTCACATTGCCAAGAATCCAGTTTTTCATGAACGGACAAAACATTGAAATTGATTGCCATTTTGTAAGAACTAAACTTCATCAAGGTTTAATCACACTCCATCATATATCCACTGATTCACAATTGGCAGACATCTTCACCAAAGTTTTGACTGGGGTTAAACACACTTCTTTATTACACAAGTTGTCTGTAATTACATCACCTCCAACTTGAGGGGGGGGGGGTGATGAGAATATAAGATCAGTTAATAGTTTAGTTAATAGTTTCTGTTAGCAATAGTTAGTTAGTAACAATTTCTGTTTTCCAATAGTTAGTTAATTAGAAAGTTAGTTAGCAAGGTTGTTAGTTAGTTTTATATATAGGTTCATATTGTAATCTTCTTCACTTAATTCGCATTCAATACAATATACATTTTTCCTCTCTCAATTCAGTTACAACTCTAGTTGAAGGTCATCAATGGTGTCAAGGAATGAAGTTCATCAATGGTGATAATCTTTTCAATTATATCTAAATACCCATAATTTTTTATTCTACTTCCGTTCGAGCTACGAACACGAATCGTAGAAAGTTTTAACGTCTAAATAATTATTATTACGTTAAGAAAGCATAGGCCGTGACAATATTGGCTGAAATAGATTTGGAGACACATTGTTAATAATTATGGTATAAAATATTATCTATGTAATTATTGAAATCTTTTTTTAATCACCTATAATCTTATTTTTGTTTATGATAATATAGGGTTGGTAAGGAGATTATGATTAGATAGACAATGACTTCATGTTGATTTACACTAAAAACTTGTCGTGCCATTGAAACTAATTCTTATTCACCTAATTAAACTGTTACTGTATAGGGTAAAAAATAATAAATATATGTGATTGTATTAAATTGTGATATATCTAGGATAATAGAAGTTATTTCAAGGAAAATTGGGTAAGACACGTGATTAAACTATATAGTAATGTGTGAAAGATAATTATTAAAATAACAATATTGCTGTATAAAACGTTACATTTTTTTTTTAAAAAAACAAATCCTACACATTCTTTAAAGTCACTTGGGAATTCAATTGTACCTTGTTAGGGCTATTACATAAACCATTAATATTTTTTGGTTAGAAATATTAATATTGAATTATTTATATGTTTGTTCCTATTTTGTCTAGTTATACTAATGTAATTAGTTGATGGATATTAAATTTTTAAATATCATTTTTTATTTAAAAAAAAACGATTTTTTTTTCAAACTATAAATGTTAGTTAAATGTTCACTAAAATAAAGTTGGGAAGAGTTGTTATTGAGTTATTTGAAAATTCAACATGAAGACAAATTATGCTATACATTCTTTATTCATAATTTAGATTTTAAGCTTATGAATGAAGCACTAAAGGGTCACTTGCACAAGTTCAAAATATTTAGTCTACATCAATTTTACTTGACACCTTTGAAACGTGTAAATAATTTTGTTCTGAATTTTATTTAATTCGTTTTATATAGTGATATTTTGTCTCATGCAGACAATTGTATGTTTAATTTAACTACTTTCCAATTCCTCATATTCTTTTTAATTCTTTTGAAGTAAACGACAGATAATACTCTTTCCCTTCCTATTTATTTGTCCATATTTTTTCTTTTAGATGTCCCTGTTTACTTATCTATTTTGACAAATCAACAAAGGATATTTTTTTTTCTTATTATACCCTCATTTATAAACTTTTTGAAAATTTCTAAATTCTAATTCATCCTTTTTGAAACTATATTTAATAAGAATAAAATTGTAACTTCACTATGTTAATTATTATTATCTTAATATGTATACGTTTTCTAAAGTGGACAACTAATTAGGGACAGTGAGAGTATTATTTTATCAATAAACTAGTACAAAATACTCACATTTGAAGGGAAAAAACATTCAATGTACTGTGCAATATCCTCTCCAGAAAATTAGAATCGAAAATCAGTATTATTTGGAAAATGTTGCCAATAATTAATAAGTTATGCCTTAACTTTTGGTGACGAATCCCAAAGTGTGTATGAACTTGCACTTCATTAATTATTTTGGTAAATTATTTCAAACTTTGATTTATTTTTATAATTTTATATTATTATATTAAATTATAAATTAATAGTTTAAAGATTCATAAGGCTTAAGCCTATTCTCACCCTAAACTAAGTAAAACACTTCGACTTGTGCCCCACTTTTTAAACACTGATTATAATAAAAAGAGCGATAGAGTGATGAATGTGTATTAATTACTAGAAACTAAATAGGTCAACAGATGAGGAGACTATTTTCCCCTTCCATTCATTGATCAAATGTTTGATCAATTGATGGAGAAATCTTATTATTGTTTATTAGATGGGTACATACTCGGGTACAATCAAATTCTAATTTCTCAGAAGGACTAAGTGAAGACGACTTCCACAGGCCCTTATCAAACCTTTGTTGTAAAGAGAACGTCATCTGGTCTATGTAATGCTTCAGCTATTTTTGAATGATGTATGATGTAAATATCTTTTTCACACTCCAAAGCTATTCCCAGGACGCGGACAAGAGACTTAGGATCACGAGTGACTCCAAGCCAACCTTGCTGACATATCATAAGCATACTTAAAGATTTACTAATATAATATAATTCTGTGCGGAAACTTAAAACATGACATAATGGGAAATGATGGGGAATACCCACTCTAAGTCGGAATATATATAAAAATTAAGAAGAGTTTAAGATATTGAAATAAACTCAGATGTTAAAACGAAATCTAACTATGTCTGAATAAAACCTCTAACTAACTCGAGATATTAGGACATGCCCCAACTAACTATAGCAAATACTGAAAACTTAAAAGAGAAGACTAAATATAGAAGCATGTCTATTGTCCTAAAAATATGAGGATTCACCACTAAAGCTAACCTGAACCTACATCACGAGAAGATGTAGCGAAGAGTATTCGTCAGTACTTGAAGGTACTGAGCATGCAAGATAGAGTAAATCTGAACAACATATATAATTGAACAAAGCATATAACTGAGCAATGATATGAGATAAGAAAGATACTATAATGAATATGCTAAACATGATCTACTGAATGCAATGACTAAGTTTATAATTAACATGCCGAGATTGAAATCTGAGTGTAACTGATAACATGGTCAATGTAATAGAATTTATCATTGTGGGAACTACTAATAACTGATATAAACCGTATGAGCTAAATGTGGGGTCTGATGCATACACTTCATCAAGATGACTCAATATACCCTGCCAGAGGTACAGAGGTACGACTGGCGTGATCACTAAAATGTAATGCACATAGAGGGAACGTAAACCTATGGGGAACATATGTCATGACTCGAGGCTATCTCCATCATGTGGACACGAGACCCTGTTGGCATATCATAAGTATACTAAATAAACTGAAGTAAGGAAATACAACGTGGAAGCTAAATCATAAGATAAACCAAAATGATGGGGATCACCCATTCTAAATATGAATATATAATACTGAGTAAGATTTTTAATGACAACTGAAATATCAAACTCCAAAGCTAAAATCAAATCTAATTATGTTTGAAATAAGCCTCTAAGTGACTAGAGATGCAGGGACATGCCCCAACTAAACTAGCAAAAACTAAAACAAAAGACTTAAAGTACAAATATAATCATGTTAATCGTCCTCAACGAATGAGGACTCATTACTAATGCTGCTTAACTAGAGATTGGGAACTGATCTATGCGTGATCTGGATGCTAAGAACCTGAACCTATATCACGAGAAGTTGTAGCGCAGAGTATGCGTCAATATTTGAAAGGTATTGAGCGTAAATACTGAACATGAACTAACAGAATGCAAGGACCAAGTTTATAACATGATAAAACTGAATGTTGAACTCTAATTGGTAACCTGGTCAATGTAATGGAATCTGAATGTGGTAGATACCAATGACCGATATAAAGCCACCTAAGCTAAATGTGGAGTCCGATGTATATGCCCCCATCGAGAGGAGAAATATACCCTGCCAGATGTATAAAAACATGCCTGACGTGATGACTAAACCGATGACTATAAAAGGAACTTACAACCTTGGGGGCACGTAGTTCTAGGACTATGAGGGAGACTGACCCTATTCCGAATCGGTATAAATCCTACTCCTAACTTAATATATGAAATTTATAACATAACTCAAGTAAACTGGATAGCTCAAGTTTCTGACATGCTACCTGAAAATGGAACATTAAGAACTGATAATGAAACATTCTTAATTGATGCATGTACTCCCGACTGGAGTATGTATATGATAAATTATGAATAAAAAATACTGAAATACTGAATAGACAAAAATACTAACATAGAGATACTCATACTTGAAAACACTTTCTAAAAAATAATTCAAAATCATATTATACTATGATCATCGATCATCGATCACTCAGAAAGTCATACTTCATAAACATTGATGGTATATCTAGATACCATACTGCTCATACATTGATGGCCTACTCGATTTTCATACTAACCACGTTTTAGAAGCTCGTTATCAAAACCCATCTTAACTCTGTCAAAAACTCAATTTAAAACTCAAGTATTGACTTTAAAAATCTTCTCAAGATTTATAACACAAATAGGGTTCATGGCGAAATATACTGATAATGTGACATTCAAAACTGGATAAAGTATATCTGTGTAACTAACCTAGAATGTGTAATTTGTAATTAAAAGAATCTACACAACTAGAATGCTGAGTTTCATGCAAAGAACACAACAAAGATTTCACAAAATCATTATAATTCGACTAGGAATATTCTAACAGTTAAATGACAACTACTATCTAAGGTTTTAGAAACCCCAAGTCTAAGCAAGATATAGAAATCAAGAATCTCACTGAATTTCAGGGACCACTTATGAAAGGAATCCACTTGTGAAATACCACATGCATGGTGACAAAATTCATAAAGAAAGCTTTTGATTTTGGGGTTGGAACTAAATAAACTTGCTACGTTCTTGGAGAGGGCTTGGTCGACTGCTTCTTCTCGTTTTGCAGTTTGAAATTTTTTAGTGAATAAATATTTTTTTTATGTTCTGACTAGGTTATAGGCTTAATGTAAGTTAAACAACGTAGCTTATGCGTTAAACGATGTAGTTTAGGTGCCCAACGAATTGGAGAAAGGAACAAAATGACTTTAACTCAATTTTGACGAAACCCATCCACGGAGGGAATGAAGGTGTGTCATGTGACCTACTGGCCGTTGTTTGGGTTCGTCGGTCAGGTATTCCTGACAAGGCTTCACTAAAATGAGCATACCTTTTCACTTTGAGATGGGAACTTGGTGTCGTTGGATAGAGAATTCAATTATCTATCCTTTTGTATGTCATGGTCCACATGAATTCCTTTTGTTCTAAGGGTTATGACCATTTGAAATTGACTCAACAACAATTTACCTCTAACTAGTTGCTTCCATCACCCACGGAGATAGAGTGTCACACAAGAGAGGGTCCAGACACCTAGTTGAAAGGAGAACCACACATAATTGACGTGAGGACTATCCAAGTCAAAGGAGGGACTCTTAGAAGTGTGAGTTTTCCCAAAGTTAGGTCTCATGAGATGGAAGCCTTCACATTTTTTAGTTAAGGTTTCTAGTAGCAATCTCCATATCCAATGAACTAAGACATGATTGAAGGAGCATCTCATAATGTTAAAAAGTATATATGAGCTAATACGTACTTAATGAAATACCTCATAGTGTTCAAGAGTTTGAATGTACTTAGACATGCTAAAAGTAGTATCTCATAGGGTTCAATCTACTAATGAACTAAGATGAGCTTAAGAGAGTACCTCATAGTGTTTTAAAGTTAGAGAGGAACAAGGAGTGTTTGTATGAAAACCTAAAAGTAGTCTTAGCATGAATAGTATTATGAGATGCTATTCATGCATTGCACAAGTATGACTTAAGGTTGTTCAAGAAAGAGTTCTTTGAGTGATGTATCTTGAGATAGGGTTGTGCTATAGTTTCCTTCCTAGATATGATTGACTTGATCTGATGGTTGTTTGTCTTTATGAAGTATGTCAAGAATAACACCTATGAAGAGTTATCATGAATAAAGTGACTCAAAGGGTATGCCTAGTGTGCATGTTATAATAGGATGCCCCCAATGCGTTGCACAAGTGTTCCTTGAGGTAACTTAGTAGTATAGTGCTTTTATGACATGAAAACCTAAGTCTCTACTATGAATGTGGACTATGCCGAAGAATGACCAAATTGATACTTAGCTTTGATGGTATTATGTGATTTTATCCTTGCCTTGCACAAGTATACATGGATGTGGCTTGTGAAGTAGTTCTATTGTAATATGAAAGACTAAAGGCTGAGGAATGTAGTATGAAGGTCTAAGTGAAGACTATGCCATGAATATGATTTATCTCCTATGATCATTTACTATGTCTTATGTTGACTTATGATTATATGATGCTTATGTTTGAGATTATGCTATGAATAAGTTATTATCTCTTTTGTTTATGCCTTATGTTAACTAAGCATTTTAAGATGATCTTATGATGTTTTGCTAGCTTTCATACTTGGTACATTTTGTACTATCACATACTTTTCCTACATTCTAATCAAATGTATGGTTTCAGAGATTGAGTTCCTTTGGAGTCTAGATTTCTAAGGAGCAATCAGAGTTGAAGAATTTGGTGAGTTCTCATAGCTTCGAAGATGAACCCATTATTTTCTTATGTCATTTCTTTATGTTTTAGACTTTGTATGGATTTCCTCCCAAGGAATTTATTCTAGGGTTTGATAGATGGTTCTAGACAAAAATTTAGTAAAGACTTCCGCTTGTTTTATGAAAATGTTTTTGATTTTATGGTTATAAAAACTTTTTTAACTTTACATACTTTTATTCTCTGTTATGTTATGATATTCTAAGGCCTTGTATGAGACCCCTTCTGGGTCAAGTACGCCATGTTACGTCTAGGGGGTACCCCAAGTCGTGACAAATTTTGTATCAGAGCACAAGGTTTAGAATGGTTCTAGGATTTTCTCAAACCACATCTATTAGAGTGTTTTTTCACAAATGTTAAGTAAGCCACACTTATGAATAGAAGTCTATTGGATGTTTAAGAAATCTCACTTCTTCATCCTCTTATCGTACCATAGAGTTTTGGCTTTAGTTTGCCCTTTTCTTAATCCATGCCCATTGATTTTCAGGGTATGGCTAATATAAGGGAAAATGCTAGGGGCTAATATAAGGGAAAATGCTAGGAGAGAAGAGGAAGACAACGTGGAGCAAAAGGTTCCTCTCCAAGATCCACACTAAGCTCCTTCTCAAGCTCTAAATGATCCTCCAATTGAGCATGTCACCCTTGCGGAGTTTAGGGCTTCTATGCAATTGTTGGCTCAAGCTTTGACAACGCAAGCCAATAGAGATGTTGCGGCTTCGACAAACCCAATAAGGGGGATGAGTGATTCTAGGGTAAAAGAGTTTTTGAGGATGATTCCTATGGATTTATTGGTTCCAAGGTGGAAGAGGATCCAAATGGATTCATAGAAGAGGTTTATAAGACACTTGCTATCATGGGGGTATGTTCGATACAGAAAGCAGAGCTAGCCGCTTATCAATTGAAGGATGTTGCCCAAATTTGGTATGAACAATGGAAAGATAGTAGGTCGGAAACAGTAGGTCCTATAGAGGGAAAATTTTAAGTCGGCTTTCCTTGATAAGTTCTTTTCCTAAGAGTTGAGGGAGGCTAAGTTGGAAGACTTCATCAATCTTAGGCTATTGGATTTATTTTTATATATTTTGCACATACATAGAAGATATGGAAATATTCTTTTTTCTTTTCTAATTTTGTTTCGTAAATATTCTTTCGATATTTTTTCCTTTTCCATTTGAACTTGAAATATTCTATTTCTTTAGGGTTTACCATTAGATATAATCTCACTTGTATAAATACAACCTAATTTTATAGTTTTAGTCACTCAAAAATACAAGAAAAAATTCTTTTATATTGTTCTTCATTTATTTTTTCATATTTTCAGAGCAGTGTTAATTTAATTTTTTTTCTTTCGCTTTCAGTTTTTTTCTCTATATTAAAAAATGGTTGAAATTGTATCATCCAATACTCAAATCACATAAACAAGTGATAGAGTTCTTGCAACTAATGCATTGGATTTATCACATGCTTTCTACATTCACCTTTCTGATTATCATGGCATGAATCTTGTCTCTACTGTTTTTACAGATAGTGGATATGGTTGTTGGAGAAGGGCTGTTGTTATAGCCTTTTCAGCGTAGAACAATCTAGGATTCATTGATGGATCCCTATTTGTTCCTACTGATATAAGTATTCAAAAGGCTTGGTCAAGATGTAATGACATGGTCTTTTCCTATTTACTCAATTCTCTCTCAAAAGAAATTGCTGAGTGTGTCTTGTACTCCCAAGGCGTCAAAGTCTTGGAAGATAAATTCGGTCAGGCTAATGGTGTCAAATTGTTTCAACATCAAAAAGATTTAAATTCTATAGTTCAAGGAAATTCATTATTTCTGCATATTTCACAAAAATAAAGAGTGTGTGGGATGAGTTAGATGCACTAAACAAATTTTCTGCTTGTAGTTGTGTGTGTGTATCTAGAGAAAAAGAATAGAGTATGAAAGCTCATCAAGATGAAAGGTTGCTTCAGTTTCTTATGGGTCTAAATGACACTTTCATAGGGGTTAGAAGTAATCTTTTGTTATCTTCCCCTCTTCCTACCATTGATTAGGATTATTCTCTTGTTATTCAAGATGAAAAACAAAGGGAAATTCATGCTACTCATGCTTATCCAGGAGAATCAACATCCTTTATTATTGGTAATGCAGGAGATGCAACTTCAATGATTACAAAATTCAACAAGAAAATTCCATAAAGAAATCTTCTATGGTGTGCAACTATTTTAAGAAGACAGGACATACTATTGACCAGTGCTATAAATTCATGGTTTTCCTTCAGATTTAAAGATCACTAAATCTAAGAAGTGTCATAAGGGTACTATTGAAGGTAATGTTTTTAGTATAGGAGAAGGTACTCATCAAGGAGTGGAAAATTATTCAAATGTGAATTATGTGAGTCAAGAAAATATGGCATAACTTCTGCAACTTTTGCATAAACTGAATCAAAGAAATGATGAGTCTACTAATCCATCTGCAAACCTCACTTGTGCTGGTAGTGACCAAGCTCTTTAACTCTTATGCTTGTCTGTTTAAAGTGGACACTTATTCCTAGATATTAGATAGTGGAGCATATGACTTTTGATAGAAGTTTTTTCACTAATTTCAATCTTTTATCTAAATCTATCATGGTAACTCTACCTAATTCTCATAAAGTAAAGGTGACTCATTTAAGAACCGTTTCTCTTTTATCCGACCTAGTTTTGAAAAATGTTCTCTATATTCCTTCTTTTGTATTCAATCTTATCTTGGTTCACAAATTATGTAAATAACTTCAAAAATATGTGGTTTTACCCTATAACTTGTTTCATGTTACAAGGCCCTTCACTGAAGAGGCATCTGGTGCTTAGTAAAGAAAAATGAGGTTTAAATATCTTCAAGTCAAGTCAGCCAACCATTTCTACAATGAGCCTACCTAGTTCTAGTCTTCATAGTCTATCGTTTTCAAGTTCTTTAATAAATGTGTCTACTTCTTGTTCTAGTTTCTTTGATTCCAATGTAAAAGAGATCCTATGAGACTATAGATTAAGCCATACGCCAATGAGTAATATGAATAAAGTTTTTGAATTTTCTAAATATTTTTCAAAGTTATCTTCTCCTTGTGCTATTTATCCTATGGCAAGACAATCAACATTATCTCTTCCTTGTAAGACTATTTGTACCAAGGCTGCTTTTGACTTAATTCATGTGGATACTTCGCGCCCTTTTAAATCTACCACATATGATTGGTATAGGTAATTTCTTACAATTGTTGATGATTTTAGTAGAGCTACTTGGACTCATCTACTTGGGACTTAATCAAATGCCTTCTTTGTCCTTCAATCTTTTATTTCTATGGTAGTAAGACAATTCAATTCCAAAGTTAAAATTATCAAATCAGACAATGCTTTTGAATTAGGTTGTGGGAAAACTCACTCTAATTATTTTTGTTTCCAAGGGAATAATTCATCAGACTACTTGTGTCCACACTCCATAACAAAATGGAGTAGTAGAGAGAAAACACAAACATTTATTGGAAACATCAAGAGCTCTTTTATATCAATATCACCTTCCTATTGGTTATTAGGGGCAATGCTTGTTAACAACTACTTATCTTTCCAATGTTTTGAATTCAAAAACTCCTTTTGAGGTTTTGTTCAAAGTTAAACCATATTATTCTCATCTAAAATGTTTTGGTTTCTAGTGTTTTAAATTTGATCCTAAAGCTTCACCTTGTGTGTTTATAGGATATCCATATGGAAAAAAGGGCTACAATGTGTTGGATCTACAAACCAAGAAATTTCCAGTTTCTAAGAATATTATTTTCCATGAAGAGTATTTTCCTTTCTCTTCACAATATGATTTATGTTCTACTTTATTTCCTTCTACTACTACCATCTCTTCTGATTATCCCTTAAAATCTCATTTTTCCACATCAAATTCAAATTCTGATTGTTATTCTGATTTTGATAACGTCCCACATCTACTAGTCCTTATAAATCTCTATTTCCTTCCAATGTTACTTCACATATCAATTCCTCTCCTGATATATCCCCTTTACCTTCTTCTCCATTACCTGTTCAAACTATACTCAGAAAATCTTCCAGAAATCACAAGAAACGTGATTAATTAGAAGACTGTATTTGCAATGCTCTCCATCTTACTGATGTGACTTCTTCTTGTTTCCTAAGTCCTGTTACTCCTGAGTCTTTACATTTTAGTGAGGCAGCTGACCATTCGGGTTGGCAGGAAGCCATGGATAAAGAACTTACAACGTTAAGCCTTAACTACACATGTGGTGTTGTTGTGCTCCATAATGGTAAGAAGGCTTTGCCATCGTAATGGGTTTATAAGGCAAATAAACACTCTGATGGAAGTATTAAAAGACTAAAAGCTAGATTATTCATTAGAGGGATGTGTAGAGAAAAGGTATTAATTATAATGAATCATTTCTCCGAGTAGTCAAGATGACCAACATCAGGTGTATATTATCTATTGCACTAAAGAATGAATGGGGTGTTTTTAAATTAGTTGTGAACAATGCTTTTCTACATGGTGACTTAAATGAAGAGGTTTACATGAAGATCCCTCCTGGTCTTGCACCTACTTCTCCTAACCATGTCTGTTTGTTTAAAAAAATCCATTTATGTACTTAAGCAAGCATCCAGACTATGGTATGCTAAACTCACTTCTGCTCTCAATTTTAAAGGTTTTAGTCATTCTATGAATGATTATTCTCTTTTCAAAAACAATCCGCTAATTCTATTTCTGTTTTGGAAGTATATGTGGATAACATATTGTTGACAGGAAACAATGAAGCTGAATTGCATGCTTTAAAACTCTTTGTGGTCAAAGAATTTAAAATTAAAGACCTTGGTGAGTTGCATTATTTTCTTGGGATGGAGTTTGTGATAGAACCTATATGATTATTTCCCAAAAGAAATTCACATTGGACTTACTACATGTTTTTGATTCTCTACATTTATCTTTTCTTTCTTCACTTTTGAATCCTAATGTCAAGTTACTAGAAAATCACGGAATTTCCGTAAAAGATCTTACTTTATATAGGCTTTTGTTAGGTAAGCTCAATTATCTCACATATACAATACTTGATTTATCCTTTACAATGCAACATCAAAGTGAATATATGAAAGATACTCATGAACTTCATCTTGCAGCTGCTTTACGGGTTCTTCGTTATTTGTTCAAAGATCCTGGTGGTTGTCTATTTATGTCTGTATCTGATTCTTTCAAATTGATGGCCTTTTCTTACTACTACTAGGGTACTTTTCCAGATTCACGAAGATTAATGAGTGAATTTTATATTTCTTTCAGATCTTGTCCTATTTCATGGAAATCTAAGAAACAAATATCAATTTCTCTGAGTTCTGCTGAAGCTGATTATAGATCTATGATGAGGGTTGTAGCCGAGTTTGCTTGGTTGGTTTTCCTATTTGATGATCTCTTAGTTCCTATCTCCTTGCCAATACCTCTTCACTCTACAGTATTGCTGCGATTCACATCGCAAAAAATCCAGTCTTCCATGAACGAAAAAAGCATGTCAAGATTGATGGTCACTTCCTCCGTCAACAATATCTCAACGACTTAATTTCTTTATCTTATGCCATATATTCTTCACAACTAGCTAACATATTTACCAAGTCCTTGACCGGATCCGTGCAACATCAATTTTTAGGCAAGTTGGGGGTTTCTTCATCCCCTCCAACTTGAGGGAGGATATTGGATTTATTTTCATATATTCTGCACATATATAGAAGATATGAAGATATTCGTTTTCCTTTTCTAGTTTTGTCTGTAAATATTCTTTTGATATTTCTTCCTTTTCCATCTTATCTTGAAAACATTCTATTCCTTTAGGGCTTACCATTAGATGTCATCTTACTTGTATAAATACAACCTAATTGTATAGTTTTACTCATTCAAAAATACAAGAAGAAAATTTTCTATACTATTCTTCATTTATTCTTTCACTAGCAAGGTAACCTGAGTGTTAAGAAGTATGCCTCAAAATTCACTCTTTTGTCTAAGTATGCTCCATCTTTAGTGGCAAATCCAAGGGATATGATGAATAGGTTTATGACAGAGGAGTCTGATATGGTACAAGAGGAATGTCGTACGACAATAATTAATCGTGATATAAACATCTCACCTCTCATGGTATTTTCCCAACAAATGGAAGAGTCAAAACTCAAGAAGGAGAAAGCTAGAAAGAAAAAAAGGTGTAGGATGGATGCTGATAAGTCCTTTCATGATAGGTCCGATGGACATGGTCGTTTTAGGAAACAACAAAGGTTTTCCAGCCATGATTCTTATAACACCCCTAGGTTTTACAAAGAAACGGGTAGTGGGTCCCCATTTCCTAAGTCTACTAGCACCAGTTGTGGAGGGATTCACTATGGTAAGTGCCTAGCCAGCATGGATGGTTGCTATGGGTGTGGAAAAGATGGCACAAGAGATTGCCCGGTTCTTAAAGTTAAGATAAGGGAGGATATGAAAGTTGCCTCTAGTAGTGGTCATGTGGATCCAAAAGAATAACAGTTTTAATGCTCTCCAATCTATAGAAGATCAAGAGTGATATCCTCATATCCTTTCTGGTATGTGTTTTATGCTTTAATAAATTTCTGAATTTCTTATCTTTTGTGACTTGTTATGTTGGACTCAAAGTTGTTTTAAGTATGAATTTTGTTTAGAAAAGCTTATGTAGGCTTACTCCAAGGGGGACATAGTTTGCCTATCTAGTAAGGTTATTGTATTTATGTGTTATTGTGACTTCCTTATATGCTGTTCATGAAAATGCTTAGGTCTTTTTAGAAATGACATATATGCATTGTGTTGCCTCATTTTGTAGTGCATTTGAATAGATTTGCATATAGGATTCATGAGATGAATTATGAGCATGCCTTAGTTTTGGGAGTTGAAAGATTCCTCCTTGAATAAAATGAATTTTGTGAGTAAATTGCATCTAGGCTCCATGAATGTGTATTGAGAATGCTTTAGCTAGGAGATGTTAGTTCCTCCTTGAAAATGAATAGACATAAAATTTCATGATTTTATGGTTGTTAGATGTAGTTCCTACTCCTTTGTGTTGCATGAAATGTGTTTAGCTTAGAGTTGAAGATTTCCTCATTGGTTGTGTGCATTTAGATGTATAGCTACTAGTCTAGAATTGCTTCCTTTAAGAAATGTTTAGAAATGTCATTTGAGGATGAATAATCCCAAGGGAGAGATATTGTAATACCTCAGTAACTAGTAGACTAAACTAGGGCCTCAAGCTCCGGTTCTAACGTTTGGTATGAGGGTTAGAGTTGTAGATACAACATGTCGTACTTAGAATGAGAGGTTTAGGGGTTAAACGTCAATGGAAAAGGAGAAAGGGCGTATCATTCATTGAGATAGACAAAGGAAAAGCCTTGAGGTCACCTTGAGCCACATGGCAATGGGAAGCACCATCGCCCAAGTGACTTGGAAATTATCCAAATCAGCCACGATCTCCTAGTGGGAAGCCTCCCCATGACCTAGCTACTGGTTCATTGGACGAGCTAGGTCGGGGCTCTCCAACCCACTTGACGCCTCACCCAAAGGATCCTCCTCATCACCTGGTAGACTTCCCCAGAGTTTGGCATTCTGGAAAACTGGGCGAGCCAATGGTTCATTAGGCGTGTTGCCTAGTGCTCTTGGCGAGCTAAGTGGTGTAAAGGGCGAGCCAAGTCGTGAAGGGTAGCAAGTTTTAGCTTGAAACTTTAAAGGTCTTTAATTATTCTTCCAAAATCAAACCTATATTATTTTATTCTTTATGCAGTAAGTAGATAAGCTTTTTAGGCTCAAGCTCCCTTGAATCAAGTCATTCTTCCTAGAATTCAATGAGAACCCGATTTCCTCTCAAATATTTCTCTCTCTAAAAAACCTCCATTGAAGAAGATGATAAAACTTAAAGCTTTGACCAAGAACAAACCTCCATTGATTGAGAGATTGTGTTATGGCTTTGATTAAGGTATGTTTAGATTTTCATATATGGGTTCTTCCACTCATAGAGTTCCCTAGAAATTCCCAAAATTTGTTAAGAAGAACCTCAATCTAAGCTAGGGTTTCTTCCAATGTGTGGGTTTAGTTGTGTATGACTCCAATTGGTTGGATAATACTTATTTATGATTAATTTAGTGTTAATTAATGATATCATGATAACTTTATGTGATTTCCATGATTACCCTTGTCTAATTGATGAATTTGAATTCTATGGGTTATTGCCATGGATGGTGAAATTGAAGGTCAAGGTAATCTTTAGAATTAATTCATTGACTAGAAATTGTCTAAGGATAGAAACCTTTATACATGAATTGATTTAGAATAATGTGAATGTGATGGTGCTTGAGTAGTACTTGAAACTGATCTTACATGATGAATTATGACTAAAATCACCTAGTAATGAAGAAAGTGACTGAATGTATTGTGATCTAGATATGAATGAAGATACAATGAAGTAAAACTTTGAGAGTAAGGCTTGTAGTCTTAAATGTTGAATCACTAGGGTTTTGAGAGTAAAGTTAATGTGATGAATAGAAGGATAATAGGTAGAATTGTGGTGAAAGACCTATACTCACCTAACCTAGCTTATGATTGCTTGAAAGTATAAAGTGATAGAATAGCTTGAACATGGATTGGTTGTCAATGATATCCCTCCATGAGACATGCATGTTAAGCAAGGCTTAATAGTGAATCTAGGGGTGTATTCTTGGCCCCAACTGGGTATTGACAATGAGATGGAGTGTCACACAAGAGAGGGTATAGGATCCAAGTTGAATGGAGAATCACACCTACTTGATGTGAGGACCATCCAAGTCAAAGGGGGGACTCCTACATAGTAGATTGAGAGTTTTCCCAAAGTTATGTCTGTGAGATTGAATCCTTCACATAGTTGAGTTAATATTTCTAGTAGCAATCTCCATATACAATGTACAAAGATATGCTTGAAGGAGCATCTCATAGTGTTCAAAAGCATATATGAACTAATACTTACTTAATGAAGTACCTCATAGTGTTAAAGAGTATCAATGGAATTAGACATGCTAAAAGTAGTATCTCATAGGGTTCAAGCTAATAATAAACTAAGATATGCTTAAGAGAGTACCTCATAGTGGTGAAAGTTAAAAAGAGGGATAAGGTTCCAAACAAAAGGAATAATATTATGTGGACCTAAAAGTAATACTTAGCATTTATAGTATTATGGGATGCTATTCATGCATTGCATAAGTATGATTTATGGTTGTTTAAGAGAGAGTTCTTTGAGTGATGTATCTTGAGATAAGGTTGTCATATAGTTTCCTTCCATGATATGATTGACTTGAGTTAGTAGTTGTTTGTCTTAATGAAGTAGGTCAAGAATGATACCTATGAGTTGTTAGCATGAATAGAGTGACTCCAAAGATATGCTTAGTGTGTGTGGTAGAATGGGATGTCACTCATGCATTTCACAAGTGTGCCTTGAGATTTATTAGGAGTATAGTGATCTTATGACATGAAAACCTAAGTCTTGACTGAGAATGTGGACTATGCCGAAGAACGACCAAAATGGATACTTAGCTTGGATGGTATTATGGATGCTACCATTTCCTTGCACAAGTATGCTTGAAGGTGGCTTGTGAAGTAGTTCTCTTGTAATATGAAAGACTAAATGTTGAGGAATATATATGTCTAAGTGAAAACTATGCCATGATAGGATATATCTATGCTCATTTACTATGTATTATTTTGACTTATGATTACATGATGCTTATGTTAGAGATTATGCTATGACTATGTTTTTATCTTTGTTATGATTATGTCTATTATGCTTATGTCTTATATTGACTAACCAATTTGAGATGTTCTGATGATGTTGCGCTAGCTTTCATACTTGGTACATTTTGTACTAATACATACTTTGCCTACATTCTAATCAAATGTAGGGTTTCGGAGATTGAGTTCCTTTGGAGGCTAGGTTGCTAAGGAGCAAGAAGAGTTAAAGAATTGGTGAGTCCTCATAGTTTCGAGGAAGAATTCATTATTTTCCAAATGTTATTTCTTTATTCTTTAGACTTTGTATAGGATGCATCCTAAGGCTTTTATTCTAGAGTTTAATAGATGGTTTGAGACAAAGATTTAGTAAAGACTCCCGCTTGCTTTATGAAAATGTTTTTGATTGTATGGTTAAAATAAGTTCATAAATTTTATGTACTTTTATATTATCTTATCTTATGATATTCTAAAGGCTTGTTGAGACCTCTTCAGTGTTAAGTATGTTATGTTATGCCCATGGGTAACCCTGCATCGTAACATGTAGTGACCCATGATATAGGCCCATGTCCAGTATGGGTGTTTTAGAACCCAAGTCTACACCCTAGACGTGACCAACACTCAAGAACCGTTGCTGGTCGCCTAGTCCCTAAGTGAATACTCATCTGACTGACTACAGGTGGAAGACTAACTTAAGCATGCAAAAGCTTATAACAAAATAAAATTCATGAAATTGAAATACAAAACTTTGCCTCAAATGAAGTACACTGATCAACTTGACATAAAACAAGCAAGTTAAGTCTTTAAAATATTTAATAAAATAAATGAATAATACATACTTGCAACTATACTAACTATCTATGGAACCTCTAACTGAAAATGATGGAAGTCGGGACAAGACCCACGACATCCTGACTAAACAGAAAAGTAAATAAAATCCTTTTGAAGCAATGAGGCTTACCATAACTAACTTGACGTATCAGATGTATCAACGAAGCTCATATTGATTATCCTGAATACCTATGTCTTCATCATGAAAAGATGCAGGCCAAATGGCTGAGTACGTGGAATGTGCGAGCATGTAAGGGGAATTCCAAAGCGTTACATAAGCTTGAACTTGATAAAAATGGAAACATACTTACCTCTTTTCCAAAATTACTGAACTCAAGGAATACTCAGAACTACTCAACTCACTCAACTCAAAAGTACTCAAGGATAAGATACTCAACTCAGATATTAGATACTCAACTCAAAGATATAATATTCGACTTGAAATACTCAACTCATGATACTCAAAGATAATTTAATTGTAAAAGATGCAATATATGGAAAGCTTTATAAAACAGAAGAAATAACTTAGTTCGTTAAAGAAAATGCAACAACAAACTCAACTTAACTTATATAAAAAATAATATAATTTCTGTGGGACTTTTCTCCAACCGAAAACCACCACTATGAGCCTATGTGATGATACAACATTTTACCTCATGATGCCAAGGATCGTCTTATACCTTGTAGGGTTTATTGAACCTAACTCACTAAGTGGATCCATAAGCCTATGCTAAAAAGAACTAAGACATCATCTAAAAAGTATGATCCTTTTCTACCAATGATTGCTACATGGTTTATGGAGACTTGAGTTAATATGAAATCACATCTCCATATCGGTGCTCAATACTACTCCCAAAGTATACTTAGATCATGTGTTTTAACACTCTTTATTTAATTTGACATAATTACTGAAAACTTAGCTTGAAACCTCTCTTGGAATCGATGTTCCCTTTCTTGCTCAAAACTCGTTTGGAAATCTCAGTTTCATCTCATCTTAAATGTGAAAACATTTACTCTTGGAGATACTTAGTTCCCATATATCATTTTAAAGAAAATGAAGTTTACTTTTACTCTTACTCTTTATTCAACTTCAAAGCTTAAGTCTTAGAACAAGTTTAAACATTTGTAAAAAACTTGTTAAAATGTGGTTCACGCTTAATTATGGACTTGAACAACTTAATGCAAGAATTATGAGAATTAACTACTCAACTCAAGGACTCAAAGATACTCTCATCTCAAGATTGTTCGACTTTTAATGTTCATGCAGAATTATGTGAATGAACAACTCAACTCAAGGACTCAAAGATACTCTCATCTCAAGATTGTTCGACTTTTAATGTTCATGCAGAATTATGTGAATGAACAACTCAACTCAAGGACTTCTGGGGTAACATGTAATAGTCCCATGATTAGAAATATAATCTCAAAGGGGATTAGGGACTCAATACTCAAGACTTAGAACTTAAAGATACTACTCCTCTCAAAGGTACTCTACTGATGGAGTCCATGCAGAATTTATGGGCATGAACGACTTCACTTGAAGATCTACATAACTACATGGAACTCATATCTACAACTATTCTCATTCTCTTACTTACTTCCTCAAAACTTAGTTCAATTTAATAGTTGATCTCTAAGGATTCACAATTGAAGTCAAAGACTTTCTTGCACTCTGCTTCTTACTCTTTGCTTAATTGGAAACTTAAGTGTTAAAACAAAGTTTAAAATGTTTGTGAAAGACTTTGGAAATCTTTGTGAACTTCTTTTGACTAACTTCTTAACTTTTAGACTTGACTCTTAACTCCTTGACTTAGCTCTAAATTGGTCCTTGAAATGAATTATGGATTCAAGGATTGTGACTGGAACAATCTTATGATGTTTAGGAATGATTTTAGATATCTATACATGAGAAAAGACTGAAAATCAAAATATGAAAGTGGGTCCGTGACGCGGAAAAGCTTGTAAAATTTGGTTTCGAAAACGTCTTTTAAGGTAGAACACTCCATGAAGGCTTCGCGATGCGAAACAAAAATTTCCAAATTTGGAAACGAGCCTCGCAATGCGCCACCACCTTCGGATCTCGTCTAACAAAATTTCTTCTTTTTTTTCGACTCTAAACCCTCTAAATTCCATAGGTCTTTTCTCCTAAAACTTTAGAATTGATTAAATGTTCAAAGTAAATAATGTTCCTTTCAAAATCGGACCTAAATTCATAGGTTAGGATCAAACAACTCCTCAACGAATTCATCACTACAACAATTTAATAGAACTTCAACAAACCAATCAAGAATTCAATTTCTAAGCTTTCAAGAACCTAAATTAGCTGAAATTAACATGATTGGTATGTGGGTGAAAAAACCCAACTGTATGGAAGCTTACATACCTCTTAGGGATTAAACCCATGGCAAAATTATGCGACAAGACGCAAGAATCTCGACTAACATTTGATCCTCACCTCTTTTCTCTTATTGAACTCTCAACTAAAACCCTAGGCGTATATTAGGATTATAAAAGTGAACCTAATATGTTTAGACCCATAAAATCTTACTAAAATTTATGAGGAAGTGAAAGGAGTGAGACATTGCAGAGTATGTACGGAAATGAGGCCTCTTCAGAGGTAGTTAAAACCCTTTATTCCAGGGAAATTAAATCTGAGTTGGTAACAAAAAGACCAAAATACCCTTATCATTTTCGGCTAACTTTACTCAACTACACAACCAAACTTCAAAAAGTCATATCTCACTCATCCTAACTCAAAATTTAGCAAACCCGTTGGCGTTGGAAAGATAATTCAAGGATCGTTCCTAAGATATCTTGTGGAATACCTAACTCATCATGTGCTAGTATTTATGGTTGTTTGAAGTTGACCCAAAACTTAAGAAAAACATATGAATGACTTGAATGCTTTTCTCGTTGATTTCTCTTGTAACTTAAGGTGCTACATCTAGTGAACTTAACACTTAAGAAATTTTAAATTCCTCGCAAAAAATCTCATTCACTATGAAGAACGGTTTGAGTCTTAGTTCAAAATATTTTTGGAGTGTTACATCGGGTCCACGCTCTATGGCTGGGGGTCGTGGGTCAAGGTCTCTAGATATGAGCTGCAGGAACCCCACCACGGTTTATCAGCATGCCACGTGGGTCCATCCACGACCCGTGGGTGGGTGACCATGGGTGATGACTTGTACACTATTTGTTATGGATTAGTTAGGGGTACCTTGGGGTTTTCCATTTTATTTAATATTATGTGATATTGTTTTGTATTGATTTATAATAAATCTATATAGTTTTATGAACCCCAAATCAAGTCATCTTCTCATAATTCCAAATTCCCAAATCAAAACAAATTTCCCCCAGAAACTCTCTCTCTATAACTCCAAAGAAGAAGAAGAAAGTTGAAGCAAAGGTTTGAAGGATAAATATTTTACATTCAATTTCATTGGAATTTAAATATCAGGTATGGTATCTCTTCATCCATGGAGCCCGTTTAAAACCCCCGATTTCAATGCTAGTGATCCAAAAGTTAGGGTTTGAGTTCAATCGCATGGATTCCTTTAAAATTCTTTTTAATGATTGAATTATGTTTTATTATTGATATATTGATGATTTTATATGGTTTTATGTTTAATCCCCTAATAATCCATGAAGTTACCTATTTACTCAATTTGGATCTCAAAGTGTGGGTATTTATCGATGCAAGAAGAATACGATAGAAGTGTGCATGTAATAATTGAACTATGTTATCATCCATGTCTAATTTAGCAATTCCACATGTGTTTATGGATTGTGATCTATGGTCCTTGAAGGGAAAAATTATGAGAATTATGCATGATTATGAGATTTATGTATGTGCTTTATGAATAATTTGAGAGTAAAGTGAATATGATCATGATCTAGTTGTTGTGTTGTTGGATGATTATCCTTATGTACATACTTATGTATGAATATGGTACGATGTGAAATGTGTTCTCAAAATATTATGATCTAGGGTTGAACGACTATTCTCACCTATCAAATCTATGAGTTATAGTGTGAGTTATGTTGGATTGAGTGTCAAGACATTCTTCCATGAATATGCACTAAAGTCAAGACTTAATATGTAATCTATGAGAATTAATTCTTAGCACCGGTTGGATATGAATATGAGATTGAAACTTATACGATAGTTGAATTTGGATTCCCAATGAAAGATTTTACACTAGTTTAGTTCGGCTTTCCAAATGGTTTCCTTCTACCATAGTTGAGTCCCGGTTCCCAAAGTATGTATCTCATGAATGGAAACCTTTTACCTTAGTTGATTCTGAGTTTCTAAAAGCAATCTTCTTATCCTATAAACTATGTGCCCACATAGGTCTCTATCTAGTGGATCCACCTAAGCTAAGAATATGGTTCTATCTTAGGCAAGTAGAACGGCCCCTTTTCTGGTGTAGGGGTAGACATCGAATTCCATGGTAAGCTCACATGTTCTATGTTGGTTAAGGCTATTCTCCCTTTATGATAGTATGAATAAGAACATGAAATATGAACTATAGTTATTCAAGAAGCTTTACTTAGTGTGGGTGGGATTATGAGATCTTATTCTTGCATTGAACAAGTATGCTTTAAGGGCATTTATGGTATGTTCCTTGTATGATATGATGATCTATGAGTTGATTTTGCTTATTACTTATGCTTTTCCATTATCTCCAAATGATGCTTTAAAGTAGTAAATGGCATGCATTCAACTAGAAATGATTATTCTCCTTGCTTGTTTTGTGAGTCCTTATGATTTGAGGACGAATACTATATTGCAGTTTCATTCTCATATTTTCAAACTTTTGGATTAATGTTGTTTTAGGCCGTGACCCTATTTTGACTCAAGTATTGTAATAGATGGATAATTTGAGACACGCCTATACTTTTGCTTTCCTTTATGAAAAATGTGGACTTGAAATGCATTTTTAATCTTATTATTCTATTAAATTATGGTATGATATGCTAAGTGACTTACATGGAACCTTTTGGGGTTTTATATGACTTGTTATGCCTAGCGGGTATATTTGGGTCGTGATATCTAGTGGCCCAGAACTATTCCTTCTTTCACTATAAAGTTACACTTCTCCCATTTAGTAGAAGATACACTCTTCCAAGTGTTTCAGCACTTGAATGAAATGTTTCAGGCAATCATAAAACAAGTCATCAAGCACTGAAAATCATTCATAAATACCTCAATAGTTTCTTCTACCTTATTAGAAATTATATACATCATACAACATTGAAAAGTCACTATGCACTACCCAAACCGAATGATATCCTCTTGAAAGTAAACGTCCCATAATGAAAAGTGAACGTAGTCTTTTCTTGCTCCTCCGGAGCTATAGATTTTTGATCGTAGACCGAATACCCATCTAGAAGATAGTACCAATTTTTTCCAGCAAGACGATCTAACACTTGGTCCATGAACTGCATTCAAAAGCAATTTTTCTTAGGCTATACATTCAACCTGCGGTAATCCATACAAACCCTCCAAACAATGAAATGCTTCATTAGGATAAGCTCATTCTTTTTGTTAGAAAATACAGTGATTCCTTACTTCTTTGACATAGACTAACCAAACACACCCCATTACTAAAAGTGATTGGATACACTACCCCTACATCTAACCACTTGATAATCTCCTTCTTCAAGACTTCTTTCATTGGCATATTAAATATTCTTTGGTGCTCAATACTTGGAATACTATCAGGCACGAGTTGAATCTTGTGAGAAAATATACTGGTGGAATACAAATAATGCTAGCAATTGACCATCCTGTCGCCTTTTTGAACCCCTTTAACACTGATATCAACGCCTCTACTTGTCTTTTGTTCAAATAAGCAACAATAATGACTGGCGAAGTACTATTTTGGCCCAACAACACATACCACAAACGAGATGGGAGAGCCTTTACCTTCAATAATGGAGGCTCATCAATAGATAGTTTTGCAAGCAATGTTTATCGATTCATGAGATTCAAATCTATCTTCTCTGTTAGGTGATTAGGGAAATCCACCCCGATCAAGTGCAACAACTAAATCATAATACTTATTAATTCCCTGTCCATCAAAATTCATGATCACAACAGGTAATGTTTCAACACATGATCTCTCCTCGATTGACATCTCTGGTTTTTTCTCAATAGTGTAATTCACAGTCGATATAAATTTAAGGTCACTTTGATGCTTTTTTTTATTTACAAATATTAAATGTCACTTCTTCATTGTTCAATCTAAACTCTATCTACCCTCTTTTGATATCAATTAAAGCACCCCTAGTAGCAAGAATTGACCTTCCTAGATGAACCTAACAAAGGTTATGTCGATCCCACAAGGAATATGGTCTGGACTTAGGCCTATTTATTGTTAATTGTACTTCTCATCAAATTAATTCTGTAAAACAGAGGGGTTTTGTAACAAAAAATAAAGATGATTAATTTTTAGTAACAAGTGACCCAAATAACAAGATTGGTAGTTTGTAAGATCAATATGAGATGAAACTAGAGTATATGTGTTCCCCACAAAATCTTAACGTAGTAAATCTTTCTAATATTAGATTTTTCCTAGTGTATGACATGCATAGTCACTAAGTTACATATCTCCTAAATGATTGGTCTTTTAAGTAGGGAATTTCACTGCAAAACTTGATCGCTCTACAGGTGTATGTTCGATTCACCCATATCCTTAACCCTATATTAGCCCTCATATATTTGGGTAACACTATTAGATAGGGGACTATCAACGTTCACTCTCTGTTGTTTAATCTCTTTTTCCATTCATTATTTCCTTGGCCGGGCAAGTAGGAATAAGGTTAGTTTTAACCTTGAGTACCATTACAAGCCATTCAAAACAAGTAGATCAACATTACATGCATAAGCATTATTCAAGAATTACATAACTGTTAGGTATGCTTTATTAATTACGCATGGCTCCCACAATCCTAGTTGTGGATTTAGCTACTCATGCTTGGGTGATTACAATTTATCATATGGATAATAATTTAAATATCATATGGATAATAATTTAAATCATGAACTTACAATTAGGGTAGACGCAATCCGGAATCTTGAATTGCTGAACAAAATAAAATTTTATAAACCAACACTCTATGAATTAAATGCTTCAAATGTTTGCAAAATAATTCTCTAAGAAAGAAAAGGGAAGTCCCAAAACATCAAAAAACCCAAAAAATAATAATTACAAGTAATATTTATACACTCAAATCCTAAACACGATTGGAAAAGGAAATCCAAGAAATTTTGTCTTGGGAAGTCATTTCTAAGCTTCGTGCCTACGACTCGTAAGATTTCCTAATGTTCGTAGGTACCATATATCAGTCAAAAATTAGTCTTTCATCTTGAAAGAAATTTCTACGGGCATGGTCTATGGCTTGCAGATCTTTGTACGACCCATCCTGGCTAATCGTCATTCAAGTACTGGAGCTCAACGCCTCTAAATATTTCTATGATTCTTATGTATGGCTCATAGAAGTTACTATTGTTAGGACCGGAAATAAGCAGGTGTAAACGTGGAAGCTAGCAATGCAAACCTCGAAAGACCATGAGTAAGAAGACAACGAGAAATATACCAAAAGACACAAAGATTTAACGTGGTTCGGTCAATCGACCTACGTCCACAAAGGAGATGAGCAATCCACTATAAATATGAGAGTACTAAAAACAGAGGGAAACAACCTCAACCAATTCACTCGAAATACATGGGAGGTTCACACAAGTGATAACGTATCAAGCTTGTGACCCATAAATTCTCCCTCTAACCAAAACTCTCAAAGCCCTTAAGACTACATTGTGAATGCTTATTAAGTTAGAAGGAACATTCCTCTATTTGTAGAGTTCTAAACCTTTTCCTACAAGAAAAGGATTAGTCAATACAAAACATTTTCCTAAAAGGAAAACCTATTTATGGTAAGAAATTTAGGGCAAATAAAACCCAACAAATCTCCCTCTTGGCCCGAATTTCTGACAAAATAAATTTGTCCACCTTCTTCACTTAATCTCCAACAACTTGCTTCTCCTCTCCATAATCTCCTTTGCAAAATTTATGTCTCAACACAGAGAACCTCTCTGAAACAATTTCTCCAACAAAATCTTCATTACTGTCAAAATAGTTGCGGCTAGAACTACACCCGTCAAGATGAACACCTCCTTCTAACCTGGTTCAATCATCGATTATCGAACCACTAAACCTGAATCCATCATTGAATCTGGCTCTGATACCACTTGTTAGGACCGAAAATAAGCAGGTGTAAATGCGGAAGCTAGCAAAGCAAACCTCGAAAGACCACGAGTAAGAAGACAACGAGAAATATACCAAAAGACACAAAGATTTAACGTGGTTCGGTCAATCGACCTACGTCCACAAAGGAGATGAGCAATCCACTATAAATATGAGAGTACAAAATACAGAGGGAAACAACCTCAACCAATTCACTCGGAATACATGGGAGGTTCACACAAGTGATAACGTATCAAGCTTGTGACCCATAAATTCTCCCTCTAACCAAAACTCTCAAAGCCCTTAAGACTACATTGTGAATGCTTATTAAGTTAGAAGGAACATTCCTCTATTTGTAGAGTTCTAAACCTTTTCCTACAAGAAAAGGATTAGTCAATACAAAACATTTTCCTAAAAGGAAAACCTATTTATGGTAAGAAATTTAGGGCAAATAAAACCCAACAAATCTCCCTCTTGGCCCGAATTTCTGACAAAATAAATTTGTCCACCTTCTTCACTTAATCTCCAACAACTTGCTTCTCCTTTCCATAATCTCCTTTGCAAAATTTATGTCTCAACACAGAGAACCTCTCTGAAACAATTTCTCCAACAAAATCTTCATTACTGTCAAAAATGGTTGCGGCTAGAACTACACCCGCCAAGATGAACACCTCTTTCTAACCTGGTTTAATCATCGATTATCGAACCACTGAACCTGACTCCATCATTGAATCTGGCTCTGATACCACTTGTTAGGACCGGAAATAAGCAGGTGTAAACGCGGAAGCTAGCAATGCAAACCTCGAAAGACCATGAGTAAGAAGACAACGAGAAATATACCAAAAGACACAAAGATTTAACGTGGTTCGGTCAATCGACCTACGTCCACAAAGGAGATGAGTAATCCACTATAAATATGAGAGTACAAAATACAGAGGGAAACAACCTCAACCAATTCACTCGGAATACATGGGAGGTTCACACAAGTGATAACATATCAAGCTTGTGACCCATAAATTCTCCCTCTAACCAAAACTCTCAAGCCCTTAAGACTACATTGTGAATGCTGATTAAGTTAGAAGGAACATTCCTCTATTTATAGAGTTCTAAGCCTTTTCCTACAAGAAAAGGATTAGTCCATACAAAACCTCTTCATTAGCTTACTTTGTGTCACACTTAACTCCATATATCAATATTTCATACTATGACTCCAACCTATGGCTGGTAGAAGTAACTACGGTTTGTAGATAGAGTTGTCAATCACCAAAAATTATTGGTGCTTCAACATTTCAATACCAACTGCTTCAAAACCTAGTTGGTGCAAAAAAAAAACCCCATCACATCTACTCAAAAATACTTAAGAAGCATGCAAAACTCTAGGTTTAAAGCATCAAAAGTACAATAATTCATGGTAACATCAATAATGTGTGATAATACCTTGTGCGGTATATTTTACTATGAAGCTTCGGGCAACATGCGCTGTGGCATGTGATATAAAGATGGGCTGGACCATACGCTCTGTGCTAAGTTATATTATGAAGGGGTGGGCCACACGTTTTATAGAGCATGCATGGACTGATATGTCTCCATAGGTTCTGAACTGAGTTGTAGCTGGTATTTCATTAGGATAAATATGCATCACTCTATGTAACATTGTGCTCCATTGCATTACACTCTACTTGATTCTTATCAATTGTAACTGATGATATTTTATTGTGATTATTGAATTGTGAAAGATTTTGGTTATTTGACTATATATGTTTGTGGTGTAAGTTTTGATGTTCTATATGTATTATGTTGTATTTGAAAGAGAATTTATAGGTCGGGATGATTGACTATAACAGGTAGTAGTTGTTGAGGTTTGGATATCATGGTTTGAGAACTTGCGTGCATTATTGATTTACATAGGGTTGTAGGTTTTCCTGGAGAACATCATTGCTATTTGGTATTCATTCTCTTACTTCTAAACTTATGTAGGTTACGATCCCGAGTCATGGTTATCTCTCCTTCTTCTCTTCTATGTCTAAGGCTAATTGTGGAGAGTTTGTGAGATAGGTACATGTCATATCAGTAAGCACCTATACGGCTTTATCATATTCTTGTTTGTTCTAGAAAAAAAAGGACATTTAGACTTATAGTTCTTTTGAAGTCTACTGTAATGAATTAGAGGTTTGTATATGTGACACCGTGTATGGGGGTTTCATGTGTTACGTTATATTTATATGCAATGTTAACGTATTAAAGGTCCTACGTTCTATTTTACTTCTACATTTACCTCTTGAATTGGGTTATAAGCTGACTTTTCTTGGTAGAAGAAGATAAGTACCATCACACCCATTTTTTTATCTTCATACAAAAAATATTAGTATATCGGTGTGATACTCGAGCCAACCATTGTTAATACATACTATGCATGAAATCTTTTGTGAGTCTACAAGAATATTATAACAAATAAGAGATGTCTAACTATTTTGAGAAAACCTAGTCTACCTTGACCAATACGCTTGCTGAAGAACGTTGACCAAAACTTTTTGGCTCCGTGAGGATGAACATAAATAAGAAATCCTTGGGTTCAAACCTCTTTGCTATGAGATCTCTTCCCTTCATGGTTTCAAGCTAAGGGTGGTTTCGTAAAATTTTAGGAGTAACCCTCGCTTGTTTTCTTCATAAAAAGTCAAAGGAAAAATAATTTTTTAAATCTAGGGTTTGATCCCATCAGCTCTGCTATAGTGGAAATGTTAGGCACCATAACAACATTGTAATAGAGGGAGGTTTCCCTCTACAGTGGGCTGATGTCATTCCTGATTAAATCCAACTTTTATTAAGAAATATTTGTACCTAATTTTTGAATTCAGCTCCTCTCCATTTATCTTCTTTCCATTTTTTCTAAATTCTTGCTTGAATGTGAGACACATGACATAGGTAAAAACAATGGTTAAAATTCAATTGAATAAAAATAAAATTTTAATTATGATTTAGATAATTAATATTTAATAAAGAAAATAACATCACAATCATAACAATATATTATCGTGTAATAAATATATTATTAAAAAAATGTTTTTCTTACTAGTATTATCTTTTGTTTTTGTCCATAAATATATTATAAACTCATTTCTCTTTTTCTAATTATTTTTTCCTAGTGAGTATTTTTCTATTAATTATATTATTAATATGTAAACTGATTTCAAAAAGTAAGTTCAAAGTTGCTATCTAAGATTTACTCAATTTTATTTATTTTTAAAAACAAACTGAAGATAAATATTCGTATGATTATTTTTTTTAGAAAAGCTAAAAGTTTTTATGATATATTTATAGACAAGATATTATATTGTTTACTTATGATTATGGTATTATTATTTTTCTTATGAAATATTAATTATCTAAATCATAATTAGAATTTTATTTTAATCAATTAATTTTTAGGCATTAATTTTTATCTATGTCATGTTTCACACATCCAAACAAGAACCTTAGGAAATGGAGGAAGCGAAATGGAGAGGAGCCCGATCCCTAATTATTAGATCGAGTCTTTAGATTTAAATAACTAATTTACAACAAAATCTACATAATTCAAAAGAATAAGTTATCCCAACAAACTAAAACAATATTCTAGAAATTTAAAATTCAAGCTGATCCTAAAGCTAAATAAACTGTTTTGCAAAATATTATAGTAATTACTTTAAGTAATTTTCAACATCTTTAAAGGGTCTATTCTAAAAAGTTTTATGCTTTAAAAAATAGGCAGTCTTACTTCCAAATCTTAATCTTTTTCTAATTTTATTTTGCCAAAAACAATGTTACCATTTAGTTATATTTGTTATGTTTTAAACAAGTTGTGGTAGTCGATCTGTTATTTCGTATATCTGTATATCTATATAATAGGAGAGATAATAGTCTTTAGGTGTCAGTGTCATAATTAATCTCATTTTTTTTATTTTAAAAATCAATTAACAAATAATTATCAATACAGCAATACGTAAAAAAAAGATCAATTAGTTTTAAATTTTGGCATGTGTCATCTTCTTACTTATTCACTATTTTTTACATTTAAAATAATAGTTAATTAAAACAAATATAATATTTGTCAGCATTGGGAAATATGTATAATGTACGTGTCAAATTCTTAATTTTTTAATATATTATATATTTATATAAAAGAGAATCTTAGGTCTGCCTATGTGGCACCACCACAAGCAAGAACTTCCTTTTAAATTTATTTATTTTTAAAACAAGTCTCCCTCTTTCATGAAAAGATGTGACTTTTATAAAAAGTTGTGACTTTATTGAAGAGTTGGAACATTTATGAAAAGTTGCGGCTTTAATGAAGAGTTGCGACTTTTATCAGATGTTGTGACTTTTATGAAAAGTTGTGACTTTAATGAAGAGTTGCGACTTTTATCAAAAGTTGTGTCAAAACTAGCCTTCCTCTTTCATGAAAAGATGTGACTTTTATGAAAAATTGCGACTTTAATGAAGAGTTGCGACTTTTACCAAAAGTTGTGACTTTTCTGAAAAATTGCGACTTTAATGAAGAGTTGAGACTTTTATCAAAAGTTTTGACTTTTATGAAAAGTTGCGACTTTATGAAAAGTTGTGACTTTTATAAAAGGTTATGAAATTTTCGAAGGGTTGAAATTTTTTCAAATAGTTGTAACCTTTCTGATAAGGCACAAAAAAATTTGTTCACACTACCCTTTGTTGTGTATAAATAGAGGGATTTCCCCTCATTTTAAAATAACCAAAATTGTGATTTTCTTATTCTACTTTCGCAAAATTAATTATTCGTGTACTTTTCTATAAAAATTCATTAAACATCTGGTATTGAAGGGAAATAGTTTTTCTAAGGGGACAATGTGCATTCAGTGGACTCGATTTTTTCATCTCTATTTCATTCTATATTTACATATCCTTGTGTAATTTTTCTAACACTCATTAATTTATGCTTATGATATTAAAGTTGTTTTTGATTACACGTTTTAAACTCTGTTCTTTATGTTTTCGCAATGTTATTGTCTCCGGTGATATCGAACATAGACACATATAGTACGTATATTCATTGTGCAAAAAATAATTATTGTACTCAGTTCCAAGAATGCATGTTTTGATATTTTATATCAAATTCTATAACTTAAAAGTACTATATATAAACTTACATATTATGTATATTTACATAGATATGAAATTTCTCACTTATCAATTGAAGAAAATCATTATGCAAGCTCAAAAGTTATAATTTATTTCATGTTCAAGCTTAATTTCTTCTTTTTTTTAATTTTTTTTTATCCTAAGACATATAATCACATTTCTATAATCTATGCAACTTAAATATTTATTTTTATTACGACATGACTTTGTATACATTCTTATTTTCTTATTTATTTTTCTTTTCATGTTGATTAAAGAATCAATGATTCATTATTTCATGAATAATTCATTCATTAGAGGTTCTTGAGTTATGTGATAATGACAAATAATCAAATTCATGTTGAAATATTGTAAATAGTTTTTTAAGAACCTATTTTTCAATTATTTTTAATGTATGGATATTAGTTAAAAGAATTATTTGCAAAAGAATTATAAAACTCCATTCAATTCACGTTAAATAGATTTTTTAGTTTTTTTATCTTAAGACATATTTACTATTTTTTTTAAAAAAAAAGACTATTTGATATATACTTTTTATAATATGAAACAACAGTTATATATAAACAAGGCTAAACGTCATCAGTTTCTTAGATACTGAGAAAACTTAGAACACAAAAATGTCTATATTTAATATTTTTTAAATGTTTCATTTATAAATTTGTAAATTTTGATTTTTTTTGAAAGTAATTTCATCTAGGAAAGTTTAATATTTCAAAAAATATCTAAATTATAAAATTCAATTAAAATAAAAGTTCAATTGGTTATGCAACTCCACTTTAATACACTTTCTTAAAATGATTGCTCCTTTAAAATTGGAGGAACAAAAAATAGGTGAATTTCCTAGAATGTACAGACCAACGTTATTAAAATGACGGCTTCCTCAAAATTGGAGGGTAAAAAATAGTTTGAGTCTTCCTATTTGATAAATACACACACAAATATATTTTTAGGATTGTAGTATAAAAATATGATTATTTTATTTATAATTTATAACATATATATTTTTATAGATAAAAAAACTCGATCAATTTTATAAAATCCTCAATAACCGTCCACTTTTCAAGGAAATTTAAACTGCATCTTAAAATAAACTGCATCTTTAAATGTAATTCGTTATATATAGAACTTCTTTCAATAAAAATTTAGATTGTTTTGTGAAATTTATAAATAAACATGCATCTTTAAATGTAATTCGTTATATATAGAACTTCTTTCAATAAAAATTTAGATTGTTTTGTGAAATTTATAAATAAACATGATTACAATTTAATACAACTTCAGAAATTAAACTTGAAGTTCATGTTGTTCGGTAGTGAAAACTACCATTGTTGATAATCGAAATCTTGATTAATCCAAATCACTTTGAACTGCAATCAAAGAAAGGTTTGAAAAAATTATCATACATTATCTATGAATGTATCTTCAGAATTAGCAATGTAGTTATATATGCATTTTCTTTAAGAACAACAAGTGTTGACATGATTACCCAAATGCATAATTATTCGAAGACAAAAATAAGTCTTGGAGAATCACTATTTTCCTTATACATCTTCATTAGATTTATTTGATATGCATGCAAAGTTTTTCTAAAAAAGATTTTATATTTTTTTGTATATAAATTTGTCAGAAAAATTGCTTAATTTATAACTCTATATAAATATATCATAAATGATGTGTACAATTTTAAAAAAATCTCCCAAAAAAATTGGAGTTTGAAAATATTAAATATAATAATTACGAACAAATGAAAAAGAAAAAAAGAATCTACAAACACTAAGCTATAGGTCCCCAACCACATCACCCAATAAACTTATGAACACTAATAATTTTACAAATATTTAAATTCATTAGTTTAAAATTGTGTATTAAAAATAAAAGGTAAGTTTAAGTTAATTTTTCCTATATATCTTCAAATATAAAAAGTTGGACGACTATTTTTTATGTATCTATAGGTTGAAGAAGGGTAATTTGTAATGGTTAATTAATTGAGTGGTAAATTATTGAAAAGTTACTTAACTTTTTTGTATTATTTTGAATTGTTATTTTTGAATTAAAATATATGAAATTAGTATTATCTTAGAGATAGTAATTATCACACTGAGTTTTAATTAAAGTTTTGTTGTCATCATTGTAGATGTTATGCTATCAAACTCCTAACTTTTCGAAAAGATGTTCTAATTAGACTCTTTAAAAAGTATTTATCATGTAAATTGTTTCTAATGGGATTTGTTTTTCTTAGTTTTTTTCTTCTTTTGACTTAAATTGGGTTGTGGCTTTCCACACACATACTTGCTTTGATTATGCTAACCATAACATATTCTTTTTCAATAAAGTGGCCTGTTGGCCTTTGGAATTGAAAAAAAGAACTGACTTTCAAAAAAATAAAATTGTTTAGATGAATATATGTAATTTTTATTACTTTTTTCATTTTAATTTATTGGTATTTGCTTTTGCACAAAGTATCAGATAATAAAGAAGATTTTTAAATACTTTAATTTTGAATCAAACATCAGATATATGTCAAATATGCTGTATATCTTTTAATTTTGTTTCTTATACATTTCATCTTTAAAAAAATGGAATTAAGACGCTGTTGAAAATGAATTATAATTTTTTTAAAAAAAATAAATTAAAGTAAAGTAGGACAATCAAGTTTAAATAAACAGTCTCTTCGAATTTTATCAAAGGTAAAAAAATCAAAATAAAACATTTTCCTTAGTAAAATTTCAACAAAATGTATCTAAAAACGTAGCTTAGTAGCTACAAAATGATATTTTTATATTACAACAAAGGAAGTTGTATAATAATAATAATATAAGTTTAAGTTGCACAAAATTTTTTTTTATAACTTTTTATAATTAATTTTTTTAAACTTTGACACTTAAATAATAAAATTATAATTACTTTAAATTTGAAATGTGATTAATTTTTACGATATTCGTGTAACACGCGGACACGTATACTAATTTTAATTTAATAAGAGTAGATAATATCATTGAACTGTGAACTCCTAACCAACTAAGACTTTCTGTATTTACAAGAGATATTAGTTTAATTACAAATTTCACCTATAAAATAATCTAAAGAATGAAAATATTGAGGTTAGCCTATTAATTTCGTCAATTATATTATTTTATTGTAGTTAATGTCATGTTAAAAAGTATTTTAAAAATTGATATCCTACTAAATCTTTTACTAGCAAAGGATTTTCGTATAAAACACTTGAAATTATAGTCATCTTATCCCTACTATTTATGAAAAATTATTTTCAAATTTGATAGTCAACTTCTTTAAATTGGTGGAGTATTCACTTCTCATACAAAGCATGAAATTCAATGAGCTCAAAATCAAGAGAAGAAAAGTGACTAGTAACATTGTGATGAACAAATCAAATGATTAAAGACATTTCTTAAGAATTAATGTGTTTGAATTGATCCCTAATAATTGGATTGTTGTAATCTTTACTTTTATAAATGCACGATTGTTGTAATCCTTATATATACAATAAAAAAAAAAAGGTAATGTTTGTCTCTGGTTTGTTATATTTATGAAAAGGATGTTGTCCAACTCTTTCAATTTAATTGTTTTAGTTTGATTAAATGAAGTTTAAAAAGAGTAAATAGACTTTTAAATTTTGTGATCTTAAATTAAAAATATGTACAATATAGCAAAATAACATTTAACCTTATGGACATAAATATTCGAGGTGGATATTAAAAAGGGAAAAATTTCAAAATGTCAATATTTTAATATTTAAGAGGGCTCATTAGCAACACTTTCAATATTTAGTAAAAATGTCAAAATTTTAATTTGTTATGTATCTTATTTATGTTTTTATTATTTATATTTATTTAAAGAATACAATTATTTAACAACAAAAGAAAGAAAATCAATGGAGAGAATATTTTTTTAAAAAAGATGACTTAATTTTATCATCAGTTACATTTTTAAATTAACTCAAACTTTGTTCCTTTTTTTTCCTCCATAATCTTAACCTTTTTTTTTATTAGTTTGTATTCATTGCAATAGGTATGCCAAATGAATCTATAGTTATTTAAGAAACATATTTGTATTCATATATTTTTTTCATGTGTATTTATTTGTTTCTTCGAAAATCTTATATTTCGTATTTATAAAATACAAAACAATTATGATGAAAAAGTGCGACAATATTTTTTAGAAAAAGAACATTCACTTAAAATTCTCATCATTTTACAATTTCAAAAAAAAAAAATTCATTCTATTAGATCAACTTTCCTTTGTTATGTTTTCATTATAATTGTATACCAATTTACATTTTATGTGTTCACTTTACCATTCAAATTAAAATTGTTTTTTTTCTTTCAAACTATAAATTGTATTTCGGTGATCAAAATTGTATTACTTGATTTCCATATATATATATATATATATACACACACACACACACGTATCTCAATATATATGAATATGATTTATGAAAGGGTACAAGATTATTTTTTTTTTTGGGGGGGGGGGGGAGAAATAGCATACTTGGTGGAAATAATAAATATGTTGAGGAAAGATATAATATTCTAAAAAAAAATAAATACAAATTGACTATGAAAGAAATAAGAATACAAGATTCTGGAAAACAGATAACATAAATAGTAAAATAATATAATCAGGATACAATATTCTAAAAAAATACAAATTAACTGTTGAAAAACAGGATACATATATGTTTAAGAAATACAAATTCATACGAGATAGTATACATGATGAAAATGATATAATCAGAATACAATATTTTAAAAAAATATAAATTGACTGTTAAAAAATAGGATACATCTATGCTTAAGAAATACAAATTCATATGATATACGTATTTGAATGACTACAAATAAAAAGGAATACGATGTTCTTAATAAAAATACAAATGATGAGTAAAAGAAAAATAATTGACAAACAAAAATTAATATGAATATTATTCTGATATGAATACAATTCCGCAACCTTCTTCTTTGACTCTCTCTTTCTTCTTCATCTGCTATGTTCCTTTTTTCAAATTTTTTTCACCAAATTCAAATCTGAATCTGTGTTTTTTTGTGAATTAGTAATCCTATAAGAAAAAATTGAAATTATTAAATATGAATATACAAAAAAAAATCAAACAATATATTATGTATGAATGATTATTTGGATTACTACAAATTATAATCTACTAAATCTCAAATATGAAAATAAAATCATAAAAATAGATTTTAAAATACTAAAATTTTGAAATGCATAAATATTTGATGAGTATGTTAACAAACTCATATAAAAATTAAAAAAATGACGGAAAATTACAATACAAAATTCAACATAATTTTTTATTTCGAAAACAAAATCTCATGAAATCTCGTAAAATAAATGATGATTTCGAAAATACCTTTATGTATTGAGAGATTTCTTGAATTAATCGATAGATCTGAACAAATTGATATGAACTTGAATAATTAGTTCTTCTTCAACAATGAGAGAGAATAATGGTGAAAATGGTAAAAGAGAAAAAAAATTGAAAACATTAAAGATGAAAATAAATTTAATGGTACTAAAGTCTAGAAGAAGTCTAAATGGGTAGTGATTATATTTAATGTAGGACTATTCTGAGAAATAAAAGGAAAGATAAATAATAGTATTTTGATACACATTATTTTTAAAATATTGACATTTTGACATTTTGAATAAATATTTTAAAGTGTAGATTTTTTTACTAATTAAGATAGGAATCGTGACTAGTTTACTCATTCTTTCTTTTAAAATTATAGTGTTCAGAATTATAAAATGGGCTTTAATTTTCTTAAATTGACTAAAAGATAAATTATTAGAATTATGACCTCCATAATTCTATTAACGATCACGTACTAACAATATGATCCTTGATTATTCAGTAATTTGAAGTAAAAAAGTGTGCAAGTTAATAACACAGTAGTTTACAACTTCACTTTTATTAATCAGAACTTCAAGCTACACAACGATTACACACCTCACTAATCTAAGAAATTATAAACTTTAGTTCCTATACCCAAGACAAAATACCTAGGCTTAAGTCTTCTAAGGTTGACAAGTTGCACCAACTTTTTAGACCCACCTACGCTAAGAGCTCACCTGTAATTAAAACAATTAACTCCAACATCAGAGAAGGCTAGTCCCTTTTCACATAGTGACACCAACCCGAATGTTAAATCTCCAATATCTCTGCGATGACGGAAGGTGTGAGAGTTAGTGGATTTCCCCTAACACTACTAGACATCGAGGAGGTTGATCTAGTAGCATTAATATAGTTGTAAAATATCGTAACTCAAAATAACTAAGAAAAAGCAAAGAAATTAAAAATAATCACTTTTGGAAAGAAAGCGAAAAATCTGGAAAAATTTCTAAGTTTAAGAAGTGAGTTTTGGTCATTTTCAAACGACCATAACTTCTATCTCAAGATGAGTTAGAGATAGTTCTTGATATGACTGAAAATCCCTTGGAGAGATCTTTCCAACACTATCGAGTTTGCACATTTTTGATATCATATGAGGGTGATATGGCTATCGGAAGTTGGGCTGTTGGATTGAGAAAGGTCCCAATCCGGGTTTAAGAAAGGGCGAACTAGTTTTTTCACCCATTTATTTCCTATTTCGTTTTAGGGATTTATTTGGCGTAAAAATAAGTTTTAATTAAGATTAGAAAAGTTATTTATGCTTAGGGCATGGACAAGCGAAAAGAGAAAAAGGAGAAGGGAGAAAGATCAAGGTTTCGCCAAGAACGCCAAGGAATTGCAAGTGGTTCGTTGAGGGTGATTTCTATTAAGGTATGTGAGAACTTTCATATTGGGTTAATTCGTCCGCACACCAATATTGTTTTAGTTCAGTGGTTTTAGAGTTGTTACATAATTATAAGTGAATTCTTGATGAATCTTGTCGAATCCCTATTTAGTTGAGTTGTTTGAATGCCCATTGATGTTGATTCATATTTTCCAAGTTGTTTTTCGAGTTAGATCTACAAGGTATTGAAGATATTAGTGATCCTAAGGGTTTGGGAAAAGAACTATGGAGGTTTATGGGGTTTAGTGTTGTAAAACGAAGAGGAGAAGTTCGTCAACCACACCCGGGTAGAACTAGGCGCGACACCCCCCATCTGCGCCAGGATGAGGTCCCAGACCAACTGGTTTGGCGCGGCGCCCCAAATGTAGCTGAATCGGCATTTTCAACTAGATTTCGTAGTTTAGCCTTTTTAAGTCCTTCTAAGATATATTAGCACCTTACAATAATTCTAATTAAGTCAAATAATTTCTGAACACCAAGGAAAGTTAATATCAAAGTCAAAGAAGATAAGAGTCAAGTCTAAAGTTAAAAAGCTAGTCCAAAGCAAAGTCCTTAAAGATTTTCAAGAGTCTTTACTACACATTTTAACTTTGTTTTAACGCTCAAGTTTCAAGTTAAAGTAATGAGTAAAGAGTTAAAGTCTTTCCTTCAAAAAAAATATAAGGGGACTAAATATTCCCTAAGAGTTGATTTAAGACTCAAGTGTCGAGTTAAGCAATGAGTAAAGAGTTGAGATCATTTCTCAAAACTTATAAGGGAACTAAGTATTCCCTAAAAGGTTATAAATGTTTTCACATTTAAGGTTAGAGGAAACTAAGATTTTCCAAAACAGTTTTGAACAAGAAAAGGGAACATTGATTTCAAGAGAGCTTTTTAAATCTAAGTGTTGAGAAATTATGTCAACCCAAAGAAAGGAAGTTGTTTCTACAGCATGAGCTAAAATACATTTTGGGAGTAGTATTGAGCACCGATATATGGGTATGAGAGTTCACAATTAACTCAAGTCTCCATGAAAACCATGTAGGCATCATGGGTGTTAACGGGTCATACTTTTTAGATGATCACGAAAGTTAAGCTAGTGAATTTACTAAGTTAAGTAAGGTCCTATACCGATGGCAAGATATAGGATGATCCTTGGCAACGTGAGGTAAAATGTTGTACTATCACTTAGACTCGTAGTGATGGCTGTTGGTTAGATAATCTCCCACAGAAACTATATTACTTTCATATATAAGTAAAGTTAAGTTTGTCATTGCATTTTCTTCAACGAAATAAATTGTTTAAACAATTTTACAATGTATATTGCATGTGTCATTGTTGCTTTATATTAAGTTCAGTATTTCATAAGTTGAGCAAAGCAAAGATAAGTGTCTCTTTTTACTCTTTTCAAAATTAAGTTTTGTGAAAATTCCAACTCGCATATTCAATGTACTGATTCCAGTTGTCCTGCATCGTATCATGATGCAGATGTAGGTACCCAGGATGAGCACACAGCGCCTTGTTGATCCAGTTTGAGCATTCAGAGTCAGGGATGAGTCTCCTTGCATTTCGTAGGACTCTTTTATTGCTTCTAGTCTTTACTTATAGGATGTTGTGGGGTTTGTCCCAACATCTATCTTAGTATGATAGAAGCTCTATAGGCAGATAGTAGTCAGACAGTTTAGATTTGAGTCTCTATTTATCTACATTTTAGGTATTTTGTCATGAGACTTAAGTTCCATTTTGGCCAAGACATTATAAGTATTCATTATGAGAATCTCATTTTATGTTGAGTTAAGTCTTCCGCCGAGTTAAGTAAGCCAGACCAAGGTTCCTCTCAAGGCCAAAAATGGTCATTGGGTTCCGGCCACGTCCAGGGTGTAGACTCGGGCGTGATAATAGTATTTCCTAGTTTTCTTCTCATCCTATTTTCCTTATTTTATTTTCGTGAAGGAACAAGTCTGACCATCCTTGAGCATTAATAATTATCATTGGTTCACTCATTTTAGCCCCATCAAACCCAGTTATCATCCATCCCTGGATTACATTCCTTTGATAAAAGTTTAATATCCTACGTGTACGGGCGTCTAGAATATCTTTAAAATTTTCTGTAACATCCTCATCCCCTATGTTTTCTTGAACTTCCTCTGAGTCATCGTCCCCTAAAGTGTCAGAAGATACTAACTTTTTTTTCACTCCCAATGTTGTCAGTAGTCTCATCAACTAACCCCCCCTTTTAAAATCCTCTTTTAGATCTCCCTATTGATGTACTATGTTGGATTTTTTCCCTGTGTTTGGGAGAATATATCTTTCGCTTTTCCTTTTAAGTTCTCTTAGAATTAGAAGTTTCATCATGTATCTCAATAGAATCAACTGAAAGAGTGAACTTACGTGAGGAGGAATGTCATCTTTTAGCAGCCATAACAACATACTCTCTTCAAGAGACCTTTTTGAGACCTTTTTAAACAAACAAGTACCATAATGGGAGATGTGTATTGAGGCTTATCCCTTCGTTAATCAACTGGTAATATAACTTGCTTCCCGGAGTCTTTTCTCAAACAAGACCTTAGATGTTTTGGTACTGGATTGGTACTCTAACTTTTTCCTTGGGTGATAGATTTAATTCCCCCTTACTCTTAACACTAGTAGTATCATCAGAACCCTTTGTTTGTTCCTCCTCAATCGAGGGGATCATCCTAGAATTCTTGATTTCACCTAACATGTGGATGATAAGTTCCCCCCTGAGTTGAGCCCTCTATAAGTATGTGGTACGCAGTGCGAGATTTGCCTAGGGCATCTATATAGAGAACATCAGGTGTGTGGTTTAGGTCGGATTGTATATGAAAGGTATAAGAGCTAGTTCATGAGCGGAATTTACTTTCGGGGAAAACTTTGATACTCATCTAAAGATGTGATGGAGAAGATTGTTTCTCTTCTGGGTAGATGGGAGAACTTGTGGGGTTTTTACCTACGTAGTAGTGTGATTAGATTTTGAGGAACGTGGGAAGGATCAAAATTGTGTATTAGCTTTTTAGTATTCTCAATTTGTTGAGCTAGAGTAATGTACACACCTAAACAAATTTACATGACATGTGTTAGAATTATGTCTTAGGCGTAACTCATGCTCAAAAGGTAGCTCAAAGGGAGGAGGATTTTCCAAACATTATAAGGAGTTTACCCATCTCATTTACCACCGATTTGAGAGTTTTGTCATTCTTTAACAACCCATCTCACGTCCAGTGCTTAGCTTCTTGTGTGTGGGAAATTTTGACTTTGCAGGTTCCAACATTGGGTGAGATGGGCCCTTGTCTGATACCATGTTAAGTTGGGTCTTAGTCCTAACTCACCCCCTCCCCCAAAAAAAAAAATTAGCTCAAAGGGAGGAGGAATGATCAAACTTGTAATGAGTTCATCCATCTCATTAACCACTAATGTGAAATTTTTGTCATTATTTAACAATGTGTGTGCGGTCCTGACTCTAATTTTTCATTATTTTCTATATGATTGCAAATTCGTGATTATAATGTATGAGTAATTATATACAAAGTATTGAAGTAAAACATAAATAGTGGTGAATGTAAGAGTATCAACGTCATGAAGACGTGACCAGTCCCTTTGAAATCTTGATCACCCTAGTTGCAACCTGTTTCTTTCAAATTGTTCGCTTTCCAATTCCTTGGTGAAGTTGTCATCGATTTGTTTTTCAATGGTACAAAAGTTGATCATGTGTTCTTTTTCTACATTATATCTTAGAAAGTGATATCTGATGTTAATGTGTTTTGTTCTCTTATGTTGGACTATATTTTTCTTAATATTAAGTGTTCTTGTGTTATCACCCAAAATTGGAACACATTCAATGCCTAGATCAGATTTATCATCTTCATTAGTAGCTTTGAGCAAGATTTTATCTTTATTTCCTTCGCTTCTCTTGGCACTTCCGATATCATCTCATATGTCTTTAGATATTCTAAAATCTCATCTAAGGTCATATTATTAAGTCTTTTGCCTCTCTTATTGTAGTCACTTTGATTTCCCATGATCTCGGCCAGAGTTCGAAGAGAACTCGTCTACCTGTTCCATCTTTTTACCATAAATGAATTTCCCCTTTATTTATTTTACAGATATGGATCTTTTTGTAGTGTATATTTTTCCCAAAGTAATTAGTTCGTTTATCACTATAGTTAATCTTGTGATCATATCCTAAAGCGATTCTACATTCTTCATCTTTAAGGACTCGTTGTCTGTACAAAGTCTAGCAATTCGAAACATTCTGACTTGAAAAGTACCTTCATGTGAATTTAGAAGTGTATCCCATCTTTTTTTGGGTGAGGTACATCGTGCGATTCATTTTAACTTTTCATGTCCGAGCCCACTTACAGGAATACATTTAGCCTTGACATTTTTTGTAGCATCTTGAAATCAACAAATCCATGTAGAGACTTAAGTTTTGGAATGTCCTTTCCTTCGTTGTCTTTGATTGTAGGTATTAGAGGTCCATCGGTGAATCTCATCCATAGTTCATAGTCTTCAACTTGAATGAAATTTGTCATCCTTGCCTTCCACATTGATAGTATTGTCCGTTAAATAAGTGTAATACCATATATAAAAAAAATATGGGCATAAATTTTGTTTGGTACTCTTTCAAGAAGAAATAAGATGATTGGTTGTTATTTTTACCCAATGGAGCTGTTTTTTAAAAAATTGGGCTAAAACCCTATTTGGAATAGTTGCGCCTGCTTGCAATCAAAAGAAAATAAAGAAACGGGAATCAGGAATAGGGGGTCTTCATCAGCGACTGGAAGAAAAAAAAAGAGAAAAAAGATAAATCTTTTTTTTTTTGTTTTAACACGAAAGAATAGTGAAGGATAGCAAAGAAAGAGTGGAAGTGTAAGTGAGGGGCATAACAAAGAAGAAGGGAGTACATGTAGACTTTATCGGGTTGAGGTATATCTTTTTTGTTTTTCATTCTTCTTCATCCTATCTAAGATTATTGGCTAAAGTCATTTAAATTAGGTGTTGAAATCTAATTACTAGAGGTTAATAATTGAGCAGCACAACTAGGGGTGTCAAAAATAGGTACAAACTTAAGAACCTGCCCAACCCGCCCATACTTTTATGGATTGGATTCAACATAATTTAGATTTGGGCCAGTTTTCATTCCAACCCAATAAACCCGTTCTAAATTAATTCTGAGTTGAGCCCAATATATTCTCCACTTCAACCCGCTTCCGTAAACCTATATTCTAAAGTTAACCCTTTGGTCTCACTTTTTCACAAAAAGATCACAACAAATTCAGAGTTCTTCTTTGATTTTGGGACCATCTATCTTGCTTGGTGCAGTGAGAGTTCAAGTCGATTTTCCCAAGTTCAGATCTTCTTCTTCCCATATTCAAGTTTTCTCTTGCTTTTCCTTATGGCTTTAAACTTCTTCCCAAATTCAAGCTTAATGAGTTGAAATTAATTTTTTTTGTGATTTCTGTGCTAATTAGAGGTTTGTATACTGTGTTATTCTTGTTAACTTGAATTGGCTTTTCATTTTTTCTTAATGGTATAAAGTTTAGTATTTGAGTTTCAGTTATTCCTTCTTGTAATTGCTTCTGTAACTGTCTATGACAAATTTATCACTTTTGTGTTGGATGGTTGACTGCTTGTGTATGTATGTAGAGTATGTAGGTGTTCACTTTGTATATGTATGGAGTATGTCTTGTAGTGTTGATATACCGTGGTTTCACGGTATTATTAATACTTTTTCCTTAAGTTTAGTGTGTCCAAAAGCCTTTTTGTGCTAATTTTTATATAAGTTTCTCTTTATTTTGCAGGAAATCTGTTCAAAGATGAATGCGGAGATTTTGAGTGAAGAAATATAGAAGAGACCACCTACGGAGCTTGTGACTGTCCGTCGTGCTTATGACGGTCCGTAGATGACAGCGTAGTGCAGCTGCTGAAGGAAGATGGGGAAGTCTGACCAAGTGTGGGGTTACGAAGCTTGTGACGGTCCGTCGTGTCTATGACGGTCCGTCTTGCAGGTTCGTCATGAAGTTCAGAGAAGTAATCCCAGTACCCATATTCCAAGAGTTGAAGTGTTTTGGAATGAAGACCCTCGACGGACCGTTGTGCCTATGACGGTCCGTCATACTTGCCGTCGAGGGTAATGAAGAGAGCAGCAAAAGAAATTGCATAAGTATGGGACGACGGAGTCCATGACGGTCCGTCGTGACCACGATGATCCGTCGCGAGGTCCGTCGACCCAGCCGCGTTTTGGCAGATTACCAGCAAATAGAGTCCTTGTTTAATTAGGTTTTTTTTTTATAAATAGTTCGCAAAAACCTCGTTTTGGGGGTTAGACTCCGTATTGATAGACTCCGTATTATTAGACATCATATTAGTAGACACTGTATTATTAGACTTTTGAGAATCCTTAGACTTTTTGTGAGATTATTGATTACTTTGAGATTCTTGCAAGTGATTATTGGTGATTAATCTAGCAAACTTTTGGATTTTACTCTTTCTCATTGAAGTAAGTACATGAATTCTTATATCATATATTTGAATATTGTGATTATGACTATGGGTAACTAACCCCCATAACTAGGGTTGTGGGAACCATAGGCAAATAATGAGGTAAAACCTAACTAAAATAACAATTCTAGAATAGTGTCTTGCATGTATTAATAATTCTTTCGCTTAGAAGTCTTTTTAACGGATGGCCAACGTTAGAACTCGCCTTGATGCTACTTGCCGGACCAAGGAGGTAGATAATAGGAAAAGAATTATCAACATAGATTTAGTGTATACTATCTAATAGGCTAGTATTGATTGGTACGAGGTAATAACTTAGTCAAATATCGAATAAGATGCTTAATATGAGGTAAAGATAAGGGTGAGGAAAGCAACACACGTAGCCGGACCAAGGTGCGGAGTGAGATTTTCTAGATGCCGGACCAAGGATTTAGAAATACATAACTTATCACTTTGCATGCAAGATACTAGGAAAGAATTGGTATAGTTAGAATTATCAAGTTATGAACCTGTGGGGAACACGTAAACCCTAGTTACTTTGATTAATTGATTAAAATCAAACATTCAAAGCTGTTAAGTGTCTCTTTCAATTTAGGTGGTTATTTTCATTCATTTAGAAATAGAAACCCCCCTTTTATTGTTTTTACTTTCCAATGAAGTAATTGACTGAACAAAAGTAATAATAGATTGAAGTTAAGTGTAGACTATTTTCCTCGTGAGAACGATCCCAACCTCACTAGTTGGGTTATTTACTAGACACGACCGCTTTACTTCTTATTTAAGAAGTAAGTTTGAGCGTATCAAATTTTGGCGCCGTTGCCGGGGAAAGTAGCTTTTAGATTTATTTGAACTTATTACTATAGTTTAGTTGATATTTTCTTGATTTTACTTTGTTTTATTGTTTTTGATTTTTTTCAGAACTATCCTCCTTGTATGCCAAATACACGGAGAGGAAGAGAACCCTTATTTCCCTACGATCACGAATTAGAGCGTACACTGCGCAATATGAATCAAAACTTGGAAATAAATGATGATGATCCGAACCAGAACATCCCAGCTCCGATTGATGTTCATGGTCAGTTGTTACCCGATGCTCCGGGTGAACACCAACAGAGGGGACAAAATCCCGCTCCACGGCCCCAAGCATACTACAGAGGCTATGATAACATAGCAGACTCCGATGGGCCACTGGTTTTTCCTCCTCTACCCACAGGCCACACTTTTCTGGTAACTAGTAGCCTGATGCAAATGCTCAATGCCAGAGGTTTGTTTTCAGGGCTACCCTCTGAGGATCCACATGCCCATATAGCTAAGGTAAGGGCAGTGTGTAAAAGCTGTGTAGGGAGGCCTGATTTGGATTTAGATGTAATAGGGCTCAGAGTGTTTCCTCTCTCACTGACGGGAGAGGCTGCTATATGGTTCACTGAGCTCCCATACAACTCAATCTTCACTTGGAATCAACTAAGGGATGTTTTCTTAGCACA
>NC_028640.1:24356866-24357512 GCF_001406875.1 Solanum pennellii
AGCGCCCAAGGCTCAAATCAGGATAATTAGCGCCAAGGTCAAGGGAACCAAGGTCGGAACTATGGTAACTACAACCGTGAGGGTCATTATATCTGAGATGGAAACTACAACCGCGACAACAACTTCAATAGGGGTAACTACGGTAACAGAAATGATAGGAATGGGCCCTATGTGCCTCCCCAAAATCGTGAAGTTACTCCTACGGATGGTGGAGATAGTATGGCGCGAGTTGAGGATATGTTGCACAAAATGATGAGGAGGTTCGATGCTAGTGATGAGCACATTAAAGAGTTAAGGTGTGATTTAGCTAGTATTGGGCAAAAAGTTGATACACATGCAATATCGATTAAACAGATAGAGTTGCAAATGGCCCAATTATCTGCGACAGTGAAAACACGGCAACCGGGCACTCTTCCTAGAAACACTCTCCAAAATCCAAAAAATGATGCGCACTGTATGACAATCACTACTCGGGGTGGTAAGCAAACCATTGACCCACCTATGCCGTCTAATGAGGAAAATGTGAGAAAGGATGATGATAAGGTGGTAAAGGTTAGTGGTGAGGAAGAAGATAGCAATGGAAATGATGCAGAAGTCCCTATGAAGGTAATTCCCATGCCTAGACCACCACCACCCTTCCCTCAGA
>NC_028640.1:24359122-24362575 GCF_001406875.1 Solanum pennellii
CCCCAACCCCTCATTTCACCCCCACTCCTTCACTATTCCCCCTAATTCCCTCCCTTTTCAACTTCCACAATCTCTCCCTCTATCAACCGATCATTGTCCCCCCCCAAAATTTTCCAAAGCCCTAAAAGTTATAATCTACTAGTCGGAGTTGCTGCTGTGGGTGTCTTCTTGGTCACCGAGTACTTGCCCATCTTGTTTTTCTCCAATTCTAAGGTATGTGTCTCTAATTTCTACTCATTTATCTTGCATTTTAGTTTATTAATTAGTATTAGCTTAGTTGTTCGTGATATGTTCGTTTCTTTTATATAAGATTCTGTCTAATCTAGGTTAAAAATGTTCGAAATTGCCATGTTTACAACCCTAGACATAGGTGCTTTTGCATTGCAAGTTTCCTAGGTAGTTGGGTTAGACAAATGTAGGTCTAAAACACAACAAGTTCGATTTGGGTTCATCAGGGATGAATGGGGTACCCCAGTTCTGTCATTGATCTACAGAACGAGACCCCGATGACGGACCGTCGTACCCACGACGGACCGTCACAGGGTCCGTTCCAAAAGCCCTAACACCCCACTGCCCATTTTTTCTAAGTGTCCCCCAACAGACAGATGTGACGGACCGTCGTCTTCACGACGGTCCGTCCTGCACAACCGTTCTGGTTGTCAGAGACCCTGTTTTGAAGGGTCTCTCTCCATTTTTTCCAAGTGTCCTCTGACGGACACCTACGACGGACCGTCGTACCTGTGACGGTCCGTCCTGCATGACCGTTATGACGGTCAGAGACCCCTCTCCTAAGGGTCTCCATTTTTTTTCCAAGTGTCCTCTGACGGACACCTACAACGGACCGTCGTACCTGTGACGGTCCGTCATGCACATACCGTCATACTAGTCAGAGACTCTCCTTCAGGGTTCTCCATATATACATAGTCTAAGTAAGACACGACGGTCCGTCATATTCACGACGAGCCGTCACCTGGCCCGTCGTGTTTCACTGTTACTATAGAAATATCATATTCTTTTAATTTTTTGTGCAGTTTTGCTTGTCTTGTTTGCCACTACTCGTACTAATATTGATCCTTTACAGGTACTATCTACTATGGCACCCAAGCAAGATCGAATCTATGCACGCGGGCGATCGAAGTCTGTCGCCCCGTCTGCCCGCATGGTCATTGGCTCTGATGATGAGCGTGACCCCGAGTATGTGCCCCCAGGCACTTCCACCCTTTCCCGTGCAGCACGTGCTCTAGAGCCACACCCAAAAAGGTGGCGTCTGGCGTAGTCACTGCCTCCCAGTCTGATGAGGAGCGCACACTGACCGGCACACCCTCTGGGTCAGCCACAAATAAAGAAGGAGCGTCTGGCTCCATAGGATTATCGTGGTCAGAGGAAGCCTCCGGCTCTGCTGAGGTTCCCGCACCTGCCACCGCTGCAGCTTCGGCCTCGTCTGATGAGGCTGACATTTCAGAATCCACATCAGGTTCACCAGCTCAGGCCCCCACCCCAGCCACTGACCAGCCCAATCGGTGGTGTGTCGACGGGCAATTTCAAGTCTACTCCGATGCCAAGTTCCTGACTGACAACGGAGTTATGACTCGAACACTCACCTTGGAGCGGCGGGTCCTTACAGGGAGTCTCCCGACGAAGCCTGAGATCCACAATCTCTTCACCAGGCATCGCCTGGAGTGGACAGCACGTCCGTTGGGACGTTACAGTGAAGAAATGGTCCGAGAGTTCTACGTAGCGACTCTCCTATCACAGATAGATAGGCGGGATGCCCCCGCCAAATAGGCCCCACTGGAGCAGGTCCGAGTACGGGGCGTGCAGGTTGATATTTCCCTGCCTGCCATCCGCCGATTTCTATACGGCGAGGGTGTTGATGCTACTCGGACCCCTCTCACTGCCGAGTTTGACTACCGATGGCAGATTGTTAAAGATGGCCAATTCCTGCGCGAGCCATCGCTGAGAGAGACCACCGAGAGGTGGATGGCCCTGCACCTGTCAGTTGATGGAGAGGGTGCCGACTGGGTGACCGAGCCAAAGGGGGCCATCAAGAAGGCCAACCTCACTTTCACGGCGAAGTACTTGTGGCTGATTGTCCGCCACTGCCTTTCCCCCACAGCCGCTTATAATATCGTTTCATGGGATCGAGCAGTGTTGATGGCGGCGATGATAGCCGGGTTCGAGGTGGATTTTGCGTGGCTTCTACAGGCAGTCATGCACGAGAGGGCTTTCAAGGTCACTACTACTTACCCTTTCCCGTGCATGATCTTTTCTCTCTGCAGGTCCGCAGGTGTGCCTATATGGCACGTAGATCAGCTCAAGACCCCGCAGGGCACTGTTGACGTCGGCCTCATCAGAGATGAGGCCAATGAGTTGGCTCCACGCAGAGGGCCCCGTCCAGAGCTGCCCCCACTTGCTGATGATCTTGCTGATACGGTAGCCCAGGCCCGCACGGCTACACAGGCGGCGTCCACTGACACTACCCCGGTCGAGTCTATCCCGGGTAGTAGCACTGCCCCGAGCTCCTCTCGCACAGCCCCTCTACCGGCACTGGTCCCGCTTGCTAGGGTCCAAAAATTAGAGGCGCAAATGGCTACACTTCTGCATCATATCCAGCCGTGGATGCAGAAGTCTATTACTGAGTCAGAAGAGCGCCTAGAGCGGAAAATGGTCCAGTATATAGAGCGGAAGATCGCTGAGGTTCACTAGCGCTCGGAAGCCTTTGAGTTGAGGGTGCTAGCCCGGCCAGCCCCTCCGGTGGATGTGTCGACTCTTCAGGCTGCGGTCGACAACCTTCGCGCAGATATTGACACGATCTTAGAGGCTAGGGTGCCTGAGTCTGAGGCCCCTTCTGTCGAACCTGCTGAAGACACAGTGTTGGCGGCCCTATTCGCCACCTCAGAGATTCCACGACCTCCCCTCGAGAGCATGCCAAGAGGCGTAGGGGTCGAGCAGAGGACGAGGCGCGAGCACGGAAGAAGGAGCGCCGTGAGATGGAGGCTGCGAGGAGAGCCTCACTTGCTGAGGAGGAGGCGCACCAGATGAGAGCATCAGAGTTAGCGGCTGGGGCGTCTAGCTCCCGAACTGTGGAGATAGCAGGAGGCACTACTGATAGTGCGGTTGTTGCTGAGGACACCACTGAGGGTGTCCAGATTGCAGAGGACGTGGGTTCTGGGGAACCGAACCCACCAGCTTGCTGATCGACGGCGCTTTGCGCCACAGGTTTGCTTTACCTACCACTCTAGTATTTAAATTTCTTTTTTTATGCATTGGGGACAATTGCATGTTTTTTTGTTGGGGGTGGGGTAAATGGAAAGTGAGTGTTAGGGTGAAGTCTGAGTAGCCCAATTCACTATCCTCTTTTGGGGTTTTCTTGCCTGTGTTCTTTTTCCCCAAAAGACTGATTACTTTTTCTGTTGAACCGGCATGTCTATATCTTTTGTACGTAGTTTAATT
>NC_028640.1:24365626-24376678 GCF_001406875.1 Solanum pennellii
GATAAGGGTTAGGAAAGCAACACACGTAGCCGGACCAAGGTGCGGAGTGAGATTTTCTAGATGCCGGACCAAGGATTTAGAAATACATAACTTATCACTTTGCATGCAAGATACTAGGAAAGAATTGTTATAGTTAGAATTATCAAGTTATGAACCTGTGGGGAACACGTAAACCCTAGTTACTTTGATTAATTGATTAAAATCCAACATTCAAAGCTGTTAAGTGTCTCTTTCAATTTAGGTAGTTATTTTCATTCATTTAGAAATAGAAACCCCCCTTTTATTGTTTTTACTTTCCAAGGAAGTAATTGACTGAACAAAAGTAATAATAGATTGAAGTTAAGTCTAGACTATTTTCCTCGTGGGAACGATCCCAACCTCACTAGTTCGGTTATTTATTTGACACGACCGCTTTACTTCTTATTTGAGAAGTAAGTTTGAGCGTATCAAATGTATGCATGTGGCTATTTATCCAGTATATGTTACTTTAAACCATCAAAAGTATTTAACTTCCCCTAATTTCTTAATAGTCTTTCTTTGATTGCTGCAAATTTACTTCAAGTCTTTCTTTGGTATATGTGTACAACATAGGGACTTTGAAGCTCAATCTATAATGACAGTCATTGTGAAGGAGAGTATAAACCATTTATCCATTAAGCTTGAATTTCTATAATGACAGTCACAGTGTCACTTTGATTTTAAGAATTGATCTTTTTCTATCCAAACATCAAATTCTTAATAATAATGTAGGAAGATAAAATGAATTCTCAATTTCTTTTGGAAAAAAGCACCATGTTCTCATCCCAATCCATTTTCTTCCTTTGCAAGGGACCACGGGTGACATGAGCCGTGGCTCGATAAATCCCTACCTTTCAACCACTATCAGGGGGACATCAAAGGGGAAATGATGGATTTCAGAACCTATAGATAATATATTATTATTTATTTGAGCCTTTTCCTTTTTCCCTTTCAGTCATTCTATTGTTGTCGTTATCATCCATAGGAACTGTCTCAGTGACTAAGATATCCATGGAATACTTTTTCACCCAAAAAGAAATGAGGATACTCGCTAAGATATCGATTAAAGAAATGTATTAGATCCAGAGTCGGATGATACATCAGCACCAACTAGACTGCCAATAGATGTGTTCTATAGGATCATTGGCAGGCAGCCAATTGCAGTTGGAAGTAGGAAATCCAGGAAGAACCTAACATTGATTGCTGCTAAGGCATAGTTAATTACAAGAAAGGTAAATACTAATGAAAGAAACATCTTGTGGGAGTTATAGTGTTTCATTTTACGTCATAGTCAACAATCTTGTCTCCTTGTCATTTCTATTGATTTTTGCATTGGTTTTCTCAACTCCATTATAGTGCCTTAGCACCAAACTTCATCATTGGAAACTCATTAGCATGTGCTATGATGGGATCGTGCGCGTTATTCTCTGGTACTTTGTTTCTAAGAATGAGATACCAAATTAATGCATTGTGATGCATTATGTATCACTTTTTAAGTACCTTTTTGAAGGATTCTTAATTGTGATGCATTATGTTATATTAATGTGCTAGTGTGCGTTCTGTGGGGTTGATATGTTTTATTTTTCTCCATGAATGTATTATTCATGAGCTACTTTTGATTTTCATAGGTTTTGTTACACTTGTTCAACTAAAAAGGAGCGTGTTATATATTGCCAAGAATTGCAAATATTGATACGTTGAAGAAGAGTGTGTTGGATCAAAGGACTGTTCTTGTTATACCATTTAGTGAGTTCAGTTGTGTTCTTCACTGGCGTCCAGCCTTGCCATGTTGAAAAGACTATGTTTCACTAATCCAATTGCATAATTTGATATATTAATTTTTATTATTGTCATATATACAAACAAATGTAGTATTCTTTTGTGGTTTTCCACTTAATATCCTATTGTATTTCTACTTATATCGTGTAATTATTGCTACTTAATATCGTGCTATATTGCTTTTTAATATCTTGTTGTATTATTTTTTAATATCATGTTGTATTTGTACTTGCTACTTAATATTGTGTTTTAGTACTTTAAGATTTTGCTTAGATTAAGCGGGTCAAATTGGGCGAGTCATAACACAACCCAAATTTTAGCTCATTTGAGCCCAAAATTAATTTGGACAGGTTATAACCCAACCTATTTTCTGATGCAGCCCATTTTAACATTTTATAATTCAATCCACCCGCCCATTTGACACCACTAAGCACATCAATAGCCGATGACTGCTTATAACTTCAGATTGATCAGGTATTGCGAGAAATTTGATGAAATTGAAACTCCCCACTTGCTTCCGGTAGAAGAGCTCATGCTGCAAAAAGGTCAATCTTTGATTAATAAATTTTACTTGAGTTATCTTTTTATGTTTATGGATTTTTATTTTTGAGTACAAAGTTAATATTGATATCGTTAGAAATCAATTGGCAATGGGTTGTTTCTTGGTCTTAAGCACTAGTTTGGTGTACTTCTCGGTAAGGAATGGGATGAAAATTTTTTAAGTATGTTGAAATTTCCAAGTACATTAACTTTTTAATTTGTTCATAGCATTAATATATATGATTTGATGAATGAAGAGTTAATCGTAATAACTTGAGGTTTGTGTATTCCACATTTTTAATGAATTAGCTTTTAAACGAGATTTTAACATGAGATTGATATGATGTGATTATAGATTAACAAATGAAATTCATATGGATTACTAGAGTGACGAGCCTGGTATTTTGGCATGAGTACTATGAGCAATAATCTCACCACAAATAGTATGTCATAAATTTCATGAGTTTTACATGATTTATAAAGTAAATGTGTTACTGAATGTTATGAACTTGCATGTGGGACAAGTGTTTTAGTTGATATGAAATTGAAATGATTATTTCAGAGGATCTCATTTTTACATGATATGATTACTATTACAGAAAGGTTTTACACTTACTTGAGAAATATTGTTTTGACAGGTGTGTGTTAAACATTGAAATGATATGATTTGATAAGATTTACATGAGTTGTTCGATTTTGAAATACTTCAAAGATCACAAGAAAAGTGTAAATGAGAGTAGACCTTGATGAATTCCGTAGCTAATGACGCGTTCGTTCGACCTGGTGCACCTTGTAGTTACAGATTACCGATAAATTTCTTGAAAGTGGGAAGCTAGAACTAGTATACTATTACTGATATCCCTCAACTAGGGATCTACTGTTATAAATATATAAATCCTTTATGAGGAGTTTAATGTTATTTTTTATTTCTTAAAGAGAAGGGCACACTGAAAAAAGGATACCTCCTAGCTGTACGATTTGATATGAAAATATTTTTCTGAGTGTACTATCAAGTATTAACATTTATTTTGCTTATATGATGCACATAACATTGAATATTATTATTGTTTCTGAAAAGCTTTATTTCATCATTATGATTATTATACTAGCATATTTTTGACTTGTCCCTCATTAAAATGGTTGTGCTTAGCTATTAATACTCACTGAACTAGCATCTCACTTCCCCCTAATTGTTTTTACAGAGAACTCAGGTGGTATTGAGAAGCATTTCATTTATTAGAGAGTGTAATTTGGTGTCATCTTGTGAGCCCGACATTGCCTCGAGTGGCAACAGATCTATTGATTTGTCATGTATTTTTAAACTCTTAGAGTCGCTCCATTCATCATTCCTTTTATTTGAGTCATGATTAATATTGCGTATTGTAGTAAAGTGACTAGTTTATAACTTTTTTTTCATATTTGGAGATGAATTGATTTTATCCCGTACCAATTAGATCATTGGTGAATATTATGTCGTGGGGTATAGTTGCTATCAGTTGTGTTGTGATATTCTAAACACAGAAAATTAAGGATAGGCCTAGAAATAAAGGAAACTCTGCCCACATTTCTGTACAATTTTGGTAATTCTTGCTTTGTGATTCTCTCTCTTAGAGTTGGTCACGTTATTAACTTGGGTTGTGACAATAAAGGTGGTCTGTTGATATGTTGTTCTTGACCATGTCCAATAGAAAGTGTATAATTTATAGTGATCTTTTCTTGAAATTTTAGACTCTTGATTAAGATAACGTTGCTCTGATGTCATTTGTTGGAATTATGACCTTTATAATTGTACTAAGCAAGATTTACTAACTATATGTTCCTTGATTATATAGTAATTTAAAGTAAATAAGTGTGCAAGTCAATAACACAACAATTCAAAACTTCCCTTTTATTAATCAGAACTTAAAATTAGACAACAATTACACAACTTTGTAATCTAGGAAATTATTAACTTTAGTTCCTATACCCAAGACGAAAAGCCAAGGTTTAAATCTTTTATAGTCAACAAGTTGCATTAACTTGTTATACCCACCCACAGTTAGAACTCACTTGGAATTGATATAATTAACTGAAACATCCAATGAATAATTATACTATCAATATATCTTACGCTGCACTCCAAGACAAATCTAATCATGTTTTGCTTGTTAGTCATATTCTAAGTGCACAAGTCATTTTACAGAAAACCCTTCTCTTTATATAGATTGACAAACCTTTCCTTCTTTGCCTTGAACTTGATATGTTTGAAATGTTTCCTACATCTTGTAAGACTTAGAAGCACTTCAAACTACTTCACATGGTTGCGCATATATACGATCATATTCACCTTTTCCTAATCATATTAGGTTAACGCAAGTTCATGTAGAATCAACTTGTTCCACGCATATTGTCTGTCTCCAAAATTCTAATTTATGTGAATCTAACAACTAAACTGACAAATTGAGCAATTTTATTAACTTCATGTCCTAATTAGGAAACTTAAATTATTATAATCACTTGTATTGATATATACTCAACACTCACCCCATTTGATCATCCGTTTTCATTGAGTAACATGAATTTCTCCTTGCAATCACTTGGTGTTAGTATACATTAAGCATCACTCCCTCGATTGTTAATTTTCATTGCATAGTAAATATTTATTCATTTGAAAAGTTTTTTGAAAACTTAATTTGCTACAATCACTAATATTTGTATATATTCAACATTCACACACTTTAATTCTTTATTTTTATATACTAGCATATATTTCTCCGCTTGAAATCTATTTGAAAAAAAGTCTTGCAATTAATGTTGCAGTCAACGCTACAACCACCTAATTACTACATATTAAATACTACCCCCTCAACTGTTTTTCATTATTCACCCCATAAAAAATTTCTTCATTACTACACTCTTGTAAAAATGGTGAGTTATTTTTTTATGTTCTTATTTCACTTTTTAAATGAGAATAAGCGTTTTAGACTGAATATATCTATGGATTGGTCTTGGTTTGTAATTATATTTATTTGTGACACTAGGTTTTATTAGAGAAATAATGCCTATGAGCTCATGTCGTAGATCTTCGTTCGTAAATTCAGTTATTTGTGCGATCATATAATTTTTTTTAGAGAAATCATGTCTATCTGGTCATGTCCTTTGATCCATCACAATTATTCTTGTCTTTATGTTTTGATGTTTGATTGAGTAATTGGTCAATTTGTTCCTTTTTTAAAAAAAAAAAATTGTGTACTTGCTTATTCAAACCAAGATTATTAAGTTTTAATTTGTGCTTCTAAATTCACACAAGTATTCTCTCAAAGAGGCAATCATGGTTGAGATTCAAATTTTATGTTATGATTTTTGCGTTATCTTTTTATACTAGGACATTTTTGTTTATTCCAGAATTAATGGTGTATCTTGCCTTAGTTTTGTTATCTCATAAAAATTGTAGACTCAATTATATAACTAATTTACTAGAGACTAATGTTTCTCGTCTTTATTCTTGCTGTAGACCAGTGATATTGACAAGACTCTTTGATTTTCAGATTTTTCAAAGCGACAAAAGCGTAGAGTGATTTGTAGTATATTCAGTCTTACCTTATTAAAATTGTTCAACTAGAGTTCACCATTTTACGAAATATTTTGTTGAGGTAAACTTTGTTCAGTGTCCCTATATAAAGGTTTTGAAACAATCATTATAGACGAAAAATTACAATTTATTTGGCAACTGATTTTCTTGTGAACATTTTCATCGATCGTGTTTTATAATTTTCATAAATTCAATTTAAGTTTAAAGTGTATTTTAGTATTATAAATGATTATTTCTCTAGTTAATCGTCAATGACTCTATGGACTTGTCATTTTAACTTTTTTAATTATAATTAGTTAATTTTTTTATTTTAATTTCTGATTTTATGGTGAAACAGGGGTGGGAGCAAGGGGAATCTGACCTAAATAAGAAAATAAATCTCCGTGTATTTTGAGTTAACCAGAAAAAATGTGTTACTAATGCTTTAAAAAGGATCTTTGATGAAAAGTTCTATCCTTTAGAAAATAGACAACCTCACTGCAAACCTTAAATCTTTTCTTTGATTTATATTTCCAAGATGAATTATATAAAAGAGAAATTTATTTATTTTTCTTCTCATAGATTTTGGGATTTAGCTTTGAGTGGTTTAATTTTCTTTCCTATTTAATTTAGTTGGAGTAAATAATGTCAAAAGAATTTTGTTTTTCCTTATTTTAAAATCTAGAATTTTCTCAATTCACATGACATTTGATTTAGTTTAAAAAATTGTTTTCTATATATAAAAAAAAAACTAACTACAAACACAATATATTTCTGCTAAATTTTTAGAATTTTATTATTCTTGTGAAGCCAATTTCATGCAAAAAAAATTTCTAAAGTTTGAAGGTTATGTTCTACTGAAAGCTTTTACTAGAGAAGGTGTTCATCAAAAAGTTATACTCATTTTAACACATATAGCACTTCAACAAAATATATATATTTAATGAGAATAAATTTTTATTCTGGAGAAAAAATATTAAGTAAATAAATTAAATTAATGTCGTTGTATTTAAAGTCACTAAAGACTTTAACTACATTTCTGAAGTGTTGGTTACAAATATTATCATATTTATTATAGCTGCTAAATATGATATAGTTAATTATATTATTGTAGGAAACTATTTGTTTCTAAGTGATTGTTTATAGTAGTGTATTAAAATTTTAAAGAATAATATATAATTCTTGGTTGTATCACATAAATTTTGGAACATCTTGAGTTTACTCTAAAATGTTAGTGACTGTCAGTTTTCATCAAACTTATTCTTACATCCTTCTGTATGACATGTGTAAAGAGAAAGTTACTCATAAATGTCACATGCATTATACCTTCTTATTTTTTGTGTTTGAACATGCACCTATTTTATAGTCTTGAAATTAAACTAGTATAAGAAGAAGATGTGATTAATTTTATTTGTAAAGTCATGTTTGAATGCGTTTTTTATAAATAATAGAACAATATTTTAAGGTTCTATTTCAGATTTGTTGGGCAATTTCTTTAATTTAACTTTGATTGAATTGTTCAGCTGTTTCAGGAAATTATTATTTCTTATGGATTCAGAAATGGGAAAAATACAATTGTAATGAGAGAAACGGAGTCTTCAATCAAATATTGTAAAAATATCAATTTGAATTTAATCATATTTGCTGATTGCACTGAGGAAAAATCAATTGACTTAAATGAACCCAACAATTATGCCAGAGGAGGTACTGAAACTTGTCACCTCGTAAATAGTGTTAAAAATATTGATCTCATTTCATTAGAACGTCTGCTCTTCCGAAATTCATAATTATTACATGCTCTGACAACTTCATTTTTTCAGAATATGTATGAGTATTTTAAATTGTTAATTAGTCTGACTATATAAGAATATGTATATTCTCTTTGTTTTCATTTGTCAAAAGTAACCTTGACATGTTGAATATGTTATTTCATGACACACATGCCTTTGATGCAATGTGTGATAATGATACTAAGCAAAATAGGTCCATTACTATTCAAAATTTAGAATGAAGAAGATGAACACTATGATGCTCAAAATGATGAAATTTCTTATTATAGGGAAATGCAGTATCAGGTAATATGATTAGAGTAGTCAATTTATTATTATTTTTGCAAATAACATTGAAAAAGAGCGTTATTTATAAACTTATGAAGCAGAACAAGTATCAATCAACCAAGATGAAAATTTATAGCGACTCTTGCTGCATATGTTTGGTAACTTTGGTTGTTTCCCATTTCACTTTAAAGCTTCTTGAAAACCTTATTCAATTATATGTTTTCCTATTTTGGCATGTATAGGGTACTTCTGATGATGGGGGAGAACTAGGAATAACCAACTGTGGACATAAAAATTCATTTTCAATGCATTAGAAAGTGGCTGAAGAGAAACAATTCTTGTCCTGTTTGCAGAAAGATTGTTTTGACTCCATAGGATACGAGCCTTTGGTTCTCATTTAAAACAAAAAAAATTCTCAAGCCACATTTTCAGTTGATTAACTTGGTGGAGACACTACATACTTCTGTGTCTTGTTTATTGATGGAGTAGAATTATTCAAATGATAAATCTATGGATATAAATTTTTTTGCTTTCAACATAGCCATCAATCAATCATTTTATCAACATTAGTCTGAAAAATATCATTTCTTACTTTTTCAGCGTGGTGTATTTACACTACGAACCATTGTAGTAATTAATACTTTTTGAGATTTTTGATTCTACCAACGTACTAGTAACATTGTTACCCTATGAACTTTCTATTGTTTTAATTACCCTGTCAATTTTTTTGGCATATAAAAAAAATAGTGACGTTATTAATTTTGATAGTTGATGGAATTCTATAACTGTGACTGATCATTTTATTGATAGTTGAAAATGACGATGTGTCATGAGTCCAAATTACGAGGTACTTCTTTACATTTTAGTGAAGATTCTAATGATCAACTCTGGCAATTTCTAATTGTTATTCATCTCAAATGTCTTATTGAAAAGTAATTTTTTTGTGGGCCTAATATATAAGTGTTTGCTACAATGGTAGGACTTTAAAATTTGAATTTAGACTATTCAATTTATCCATCATGTTTATTTATTGAACAATCTCATTAAAAGGGACAATCCTATGTACTAAGTGTACGCTATGTGTGAGGCCCGGAGAAGAGTGAATCACAAAAATCAATTTTACGTAACTTGTTTTGCTTTGTTTGAAGAGACTACTTTCCCAGCTTGAATCTGTGATTTTCTAATCACATAGAAATAACTTTATCAATTATGTCAAGACTCCCTTAAATTGTGTCAACTTGACTTTTATATATTTTTTATTAATTAGTTTAAAGCGGGACGGACCATTACATTAAACAAATGCTTTTCGCAAAACAAATTACTGAGTAATTTGTGTTATAAAACATGGTTTTCCCACTACTTTCCTTTATAAATCGTTCACCAAAGAAATTCATGCGGAAAAAGATATTCATAATGAAATATTGGTAACCTTGCTAATTTTTCATATAGAAATATTATTATATTTTATTTTCTCATTATTTCAATTAAAATATGTGTGGAAATATCGATCGAATATTTTTTAGTGAATCTTTTTTATGATAAAATAGTGATAATATAATAGTGGACACTTTTTTTTTAAGTCTGCAATAGTTCTATTGTTGAGAAAATATTTGTTCATATAAATTCGCATCATAATGATTTATTTCCATTTTAATATTTTAGGTGCTTGATTGTATTTTTGAAAAACATTATTTAACAGTGAGTATAAACTTATGTTGGAATAGAAAAATGCATACATTTTGTTTCTCATTTTAGATTAATTGGGGATAAAATACTTTAGCTCTTTTTAGGTCATCATTGCTCCTAAATTGTGAGGTAGATTGGTTGCTAAAAACATAAATATGTAAGTTATGATTTTTACCTATTATTCCTCATTGTGCTATAGTCAAACTATATATACTAATTTAAGCATGAACTTTTTTGTGCATCTTATCTTGTTGATTTGAATCTACAATTTATTTGCTATAATGTAAAAGAAAATGGTGATCGTATTGAGGCTCACTAGGCTCTTGTGCACAAGACATTCACTATTTCTACTAGAGTTGTAACACCTCAGAAATTGGAAAACTAAAGATGGAAAGGGAAGGTATCATTTTAGGCTACTTTTTGTGTCTTACGAGACTAATCTATCGACCGTGGAAGTTCTTACGGGTGGTAGATGGTTGTTGCTCCCCATATACACGCATGTGTATATGGTCGCACAAGTAATATTGATTTTTAAAGAACAGAGTTATCGTTCCCAAGGGACTTATGATCAACTTATATCAGACACTCAATTCTACAAATAAAAATAAAAGCAACCTTTCCAAGAGTTGGTGATTAATTGTTAACTACTACTAATTATGAACTAAATAAACGTAACTAAATGTGAATGACTTTAAGATGGCGTTTCAAACAAGTAAAAGAGAATTCTAGGGATGCAACATATATGGAATCTCATTTATCATATTATAGGTTAATTGTATGAGTCAGGCTATACATCTCTCTTCGCCTACTCTACATAACTATCTAACTATATCAATTAGCGGAGATAAATAGACTAACTGGTGAGCATTTATATTTCTTCCTATTTCGTAACCAAGCAAGTTGTTTGTCTGGGCGTCATTGCTGAACACTAATCACCTCAATCTAATGGGTGAACCAATCTCTCTATATTATCTGGTCTATCTAACTTCACCTCTCTCAATTTTAAGATTAGACAATATATTTATATCTAGATGATCAGTCAAGAAATACTAAAATGAGAATATCGAATTAAATTACAATGAAAATCTAAACTAAATTCAGAATGCTTTTAATAATCAACATTCAATTCGTAGCTGCTGATATACCGTGGTTTCACGGTATAATTAATACTTTTTCCTTAAATTTAGTGTGTCCAAAAGCCTTTTTTGTGCTAATTTCTATATAAGTTTCTCTTTGTTTTGCAGGAAATCTGTCCAAAGCTGAATGCGGAGATTTTGAGCGAAGAAATGCAGAAGAGACCACCTACGGAGCTTATGACGGTCCGTCGTGCTTGTGACGGTCCGTAGGTGGCAGCGTAGTGAAGCTGCTGAAGGAAGATGGGGAAGTCTGACCAAGTGTGGGGTTACGAAGCTTGTGACGGTC
>NC_028640.1:24378364-24379010 GCF_001406875.1 Solanum pennellii
CATCAGGCTCACCAGTTCAGGTCCCCACCCCAGCCACTGACCAGCCCCACGGGTGGTGTGTCGACGGGCAATTCCAAGTCTACTCCGACGCCAAGTTCATGACTGATAAAGGAGTGACGACTCGAACACTCACCTTGGAACGGCGGGTCCTTACAGGGAGTCTCCGGACGATGCCTGAGATCCACAATCTCTTCACCAGGCATCGCTTGGAGTGGACAGCTCGTCCGTTGGGACGATACAGTGAAGAATTGGTCCGAGAGTTCTACGCATCTTACGTAGCGACTCTCCGATCACAGATAGATAGACGGGCTGCCCCCGCTAAACAGGCCCCACTGGAGCAGGTCCGAGTACGGGGCGTACAGGTTGACATTTCCCTGCCAGCCATCCGCCGATTTCTATACGGCGAGAGAGTTGATGCTACTCTGACCCCCCTCACTGCTGAGTTTGACTACCGCTGGCAGATAGTTAAGGATGGCCAGTTCTTGCGCGAGCCATCACTAAGAGAGACCACCAAGAGGTGGATGGCCCTGCACCTGTCAGTAGATGGAGAGGGTGCCGATTGGGTGACTGAGCGGAAGGGGGCCATCAAGAAGGCCAACCTCACGTTCACAGCAAAGTTCTTGTGGATGCTTGTCCGTCACTGCCT
>NC_028640.1:24379087-24379656 GCF_001406875.1 Solanum pennellii
TGAAGCTGCTGAAGGAAGATGGGGAAGTCTGACCAAGTGTGGGGTTACGAAGCTTGTGACGGTCAGTCGTGTCTATGACGGTCCAACCTGCAGGTTCGTCATGAAGTTCAGAGAAGTAATCCCAGTACCCATATTCCAAGAGTTGAAGTGTTTTGGAACGGAGGCCCTCGACGGACCGTTGTGCCTATGACGGTCCGTCATACTTGCCGTCGAGGGTGGTGAAGAGAGCAGCAGAAGAAATTGCCCAAGTATGGGACGACGGAGTCCATGATGGTCCGTCGTGACCACGACGATCCGTCGCGAGGTCCGTCGACCCAGCCGCGTTTTGGCAGATTTCCAGCAAATAGAGTCCTTGTTTAATTAGGTTTTATTTTTTTATAAATAGTTCGAAAAACCTCGTTTTTGAGGTTAGACTCTTAGATTGAGAGACTCTGTTAGGTTAGGTTAGACTCTTGGATTGTTAGACATCATATTATTAGACTCTTTGTATTAGTGTTAGACTTTTGATTATCATTGATTGTTGGTGATTTGTGGTGATTAATCAAGCAAACTTTCGGATTTTACTCTTT
>NC_028640.1:24383852-24388926 GCF_001406875.1 Solanum pennellii
AGCACACACGGTCGAACGACGTCGGGCGTGGCATGCCATCATCGTGATTGCAAAGGATAAAACATGGATACTATTGTACAAAGATTGTGTAGTGAGTCATAGTGCGTGGCTTGAGGACAAACAACGACGTCGGGCGTGGCATGCCATCATCGCCTTTGGACTAGCACACACGATCGAACGACGTCGGGCGATCATATATGCCATTTATAATTTTGTCCCACAGAATTCTCTTAGGACCCTTTTTAACAAAAGAGTTAATGAACTCCAAATTTTTTAAAGAAGAAGTTGAGGGTGTTGATATACCGTGGTTTCACGGTATAATTAATACTTTTTTCTTAAATTTAGTGTGTCCAAAAGCCTTTTTTGTGCTAATTTTTATATAAGTTTCTCTTTGTTTTGCAGGAAATCTGTCCAAAGCTGAATGCGGAGATTTTGAGCGAAGAAATGCAGAAGAGACCACCTACGAAGCTTATGACGGTCCGTCGTGCTTGTGACGGTCCGTAGGTGGCAGCGTAGTGAAGCTGCTGAAGGAAGATAGGGAAGTCTGACCAAGTGTGGGGTTACGAAGCTTGTGACGGTCAGTCGTGTCTATGATGGTCCAACCTGCAGGTTCGTCATGAAGTTCAGAGAAGTAATCCCAGTACCCATATTCCAAGAGTTGAAGTGTTTTGGAACGGAGGCCCTCGACGGTCCGTTGTGCCTATGACGGTCCGTCATACTTGCCGTCGAGGATGGTGAAGAGAGCAGCAGAAATAATTGCCCAAGTATGGGACGACGGAGTCCATGACGGTCCGTCGTGACCACGATGATCCGTCGCGAGGTCCGTCGACCCAGCCGCGTTTTGGCAGATTTCCAGCAAATAGAGTCCTTGTTTAATTAGGTTTTTATTTTTTATAAATAGTTCGAAAAACCTCGTTTTTGAGGTTAGACTCTGTTAGGTTAGACACCTGATAGTTAGACTCTTAGATTGTTAAAACTCCGTATTGGTGAACATTGTATTGTGAGATTCTTGATAATCATTAGACTTTTCGTGAGATTATTGATTACTTTGAGAATTCTTGCAAGTGATTTTTGGTGATTAATCAAGCAACCTTTTGGATTTTATTCTTTCTCATTGAAGTAAGTACATGAATTCTTATTTAATATATTTGAATATTGTGTTTATGGCTATGAGTAACTAAACTCCATAACTAGGGTTGTGGGAACCATAGGCAAATAATGAGATAAACCCTAGCTAAAATAACAATTCTAGAATAGTGTCTTGCATGTATTAATAATTCTTTCGCTTAGAAGTCTTTTTAACGGATGATCAACGTTAGAACTCGCCTTAATGCTACTTGCCGGACCAAGGAGGTAGATAATAGGAAAAGAATTATTAACATAGATTTAGTGTATACTATCTAATAGGCTAGTATTGATTGGTACGAGGTAATAACTTAGTCAAATATCGAATACGATGCTTAATATGAGGTAAAGATAAGGGTTAGGAAAGCAACACACGTAGCCGGACCAAGGTGCGGAGTGAGATTTTCTAGATGCCGGACCAAGGATTTAGAAATACATAACTTATCACTTTGCATGCAAGATACTAGGAAAGAATTGTTATAGTTAGAATTATCAAGTTATGAACCTATGGGGAACACGTAAACCCTAGTTACTTTGATTAATTGATTAAAATCCAACATTCGAAGCTGTTAAGTGTCTCTTTCAATTTCGTTAGTTATTTTCACTCATTTAGAACTAGAAACCCCCCTTTTATTGTTTTTACTTTCCAAGGAAGTCATTGACTAAACAATAGTAATAACTGGTTGAAGTTAAGTCTAGACTATTTTCCTCGTGGGAACGATCCCAACCTCACTAGTTGGGTTATTTACTTGACATGACCGCTTTACTTCTTATTTGAGAAGTAAGTTTGAGCGTATCAGCTGCAACCCCTATACAATAGTGTTTAGCCACTCATGCAAATAGAAAACCAAAAAATACAATTGTTCATGCGATTTCTGAAAAATACAAGAGTTTAGAAGATCAAAACCTATTACAAACGATGATATTTGCTCTGTTGCACACCAAGGAAAAGTCAAACCTTAACAATGGAGACCAAAGGGTCTATTTATAAATAGTTATAAGCAATAGAGTCGAATTATACTTCAACTAGGAGTCCTTTTTAAATCGACTTTATCTCAAACCTCCGCACAATACTGTGGCATCATGCCCTTGTTGCGCCGCGCTGCCAGTGCACTCAAATGTGGCCTAAATTAATAGGAGCTTAGCGCGTCGCGCCCATGCTGCGCCAGTTATGTGGGGCACCGCGCCTCTCCTTTGCTCATGGCTTCACTTATCATCTTGAACTCCTTTTCTTCCTTGACTCGATCACTTCCCTTAACAATCTGCAAAAATACCAATCACGTTTATTAGGGTGCAATCATCACAATCTTTAACCAAAATATGCTACTTATATTAGTGAATGTCCTAAAACTTACGTTGAAGATGGGTAATTTGTAGTAATTAGGCATATAAATATGCTCAAGATCACCAGCCCACACTTAGACATTTGTTAGTCCTAGAACAAACTTTATCTTATCAATCGACCAAACATATATAATCATGAACTTGTGTCACAACAATTGGCCAGACATATTTAATCATGAACTACTGGCACTCACTACATGCAATAATTTCAACTCTTCGTTATAGTCTACCAATCAACAATCCACAACCTCGATGAACGACTCTTCTCAAATAATTTCGGGCTAATGCAATATCATAGAGACAAACCAAACAAGATTAAGCATCCAACATGTTTAGTGAATGCCCTCACCAATTTAAGTATAGCATTTCTTTCACACAAACAATAATATATTTCAATGACAAGGCTATTTTTCTTATAACATTCACCCTCACACTCACAAATGAAATTTTCACATACCCTAACATGCCATACGCTTGCCCTTGGTGTACTTTAATTTTCATAAAGTGTTATCATAGAATCAAGAGGACTTTCATTCGGTTGTAATGTCGGCTTTAGGTATGGGATGATACATTTGGGTAAAATTTAGTGACTCCTCCCTAAGGACATGTTCTGTTTTTCTGCTAACATTCACAACTTTTTTCTTTTCCTATTATATGTTTTCCAATTGAATTTTACACCTATCCTTCACTTTCACTTGAGCCCTTCTTTTTGTACACACCCCTCTATTTATTTAATTTTTTTGGGATTAGCCACCTTTGACGTAGGATTTTTTAACCTTAGTCGAAATGCACAATGTCCTAAGGGACCAGGGTCAATCACAAACTTTTAGGACTTACGGGTATCCATTGTTTATCTTTTCTATTTCTTCTCCACAAAACCAAGCATTCTCACCCTATCCATTTTAACCAACGCTAGCATTTTCTTCAACTCAACATAGTGCATTAATGATTACTTTTTGATCAAACTAATGGTATCAATAAAAAGGATTCGGCTCAATTAAGTGGCTTCGAATAAAATCAAATCTACAAGCTCAATGGGGCTAAGCTAAAGATATTTTATTTGGTGGCACACAAGGAAAATTCAAACTTGGCTATTCAAAGAAACTCCTCAATCATATTTCATAATTCACACAATTCACTCCTTAATCACACTTGGGTCAAGTTCTAGATGTTATTCCATACAAAAACTAAACAAATATCCTCCACACATGGCATCACAACACACATAAGGACCCAATACTTGTAGCATGCTCACATAAAATGCATTACGGTGTTTCCACACAATTAAGACCAAATTCATTATTTTCCATTTAGAGTCAAGATAAAGAGATTATGTTTTTTTTTCAAGGTTACGATCTTACTATTGAAAACAAAGTGTTATCACTCATGACGTCTAACCAACTATCGAGAAAAGGTTTCAAAGTGCCAAAAGGTAGGTTTCATACTTCTACTCCTAATAACTAATTTTCCCTTAAGACGGGTTTCATCCACCCACCATCATGAAACATCACTCCTAGACGACTCTAAAACTCGTTAACGTAATAAAACTAGTCATAATCTTTCAATGGGACTATCATTGGGAAAAGAACCAAAAACATAATGCGAGGAACCCTCCTAAAAATAAAATAGACTTAAAGCATTAAAGTACGTACAATGAAGTTCAACTTGCACCCCGCACTTAAACAAAATAATGTCCTTAGTGTGCACAATAAAAGAAAGTACAAAGGTAAGAGAACTCCCTGTCGGCCTGTAGGTCACGCGCTTCAACAAAATGGGTTGCCATATTAGCGGCAAAATCCATAGCCATCGAGGCTACATTCTCCATCACCTACATCAGTATCATCATCTCCAAGTCCAGTAGCATCTGAATCATCCTCATCCAATTCATCCTCCTCATCATCAGCGACATCATCACCATCAATGGATGAGTAAGTTTGTGTGGAGTGTTTTTGATTTAATTGTCAAAGAATGTTGAACGGTCATATTGATTAAGGAGATGTACATCTCTTATTTGATGATACATTCCAAACAAATAGAAGGGTATAAGATAAAAGATAGGTCTAGGGAGTCCAATAAGACAAGAACTAGAGATGAAGACTTTTCTCATTCTAGGTACGGTGGACATCGGTGTCCTGATTTTAGGCTAAGTTATTCTGGTAAGGTTGTTCCGATGCTTTAACTTCTTAATTAAAAAAACATAGGGTGTCAAACCCTAAGCCTAAAAATGGTGGAATTGAGTCTTCTATTCCTGCTTAGCAAAGGTGTGGTTAAAGTCACTCAAGAAAACATTTAGCCAGCACATATTGTTTCCTTGGTTGTGGAAAAAGTGGTCACAATGTGAAGGATTGTCCGTTGCAATATACCAAGGTAAGTATGGTAGGGAAGCTCAGCTGTCACGACCCAAAATCGAGCCGCGACTGGCACCCACACTTACCCTCCTATGTGAGCGAACCAACCAATCTAAACCTTAACATTTCAATTTAATATCAACATAAAGTAATGCGGAAGACTTTAACTCATTAATAAAAAGACAATTCAATAACTTCTAAAATTCAACATCTATTATTCCCCAAAATCTGGAAGTCATCACCACAAGAACATCTAT
>NC_028640.1:24392969-24405744 GCF_001406875.1 Solanum pennellii
GACGGTCCGTCCTGCCATTCCGTTACGAAGTTCAGAGAGTCGATTTCAGTACCCAAATTTCAGAATTCTAAGTGTTTTGGAACGAGACTCCCTCGACGGTCCGTCGTGCCCATGACGGTCCGTCGTGGGTTCCGTCGTCTCAGCCAATTTTTCCAGAAATAAAATCTGCTGCTCAAAACGACTAAACAGGTCGTTACATCAGCCTAATGGTTTTTGTTCAAGTGCTCCTCGTCGAAATAAATTTATATCTTTTATACTCAACAAGATCATAAGGATTCTCTGAATGTTGTTACCAGTATGTTTAAAATCTTTTAATTTTGATGTGTATATTTTGCTTCATTTGGGTGGTATGTTTTATTTTTTTACTCCTTATGTTTCCATGAGATTTGATGTTGGTCGGACAATCATTTCTAAGCACTTTTATGTATTTACTCTCTTGGTGATTCTATTGTATCTAAAACAGTTTATTGAAATTGACCTAGTTCCGTTTCTCAGAGAATCACTTATATTGATCAAGTAGAGCTTGATATGTTAGATTAAATGTTATTTATGGATGGATTAACTTCATGTATGTTATGCTTCCATAGATTGTAGGACCTGATTATGCATATTCAAGGTTCCAAACTAACTTATCATGTCATGGAAAGGGGAAATTATATTTTTTAAGGGTTAGATAATTTCTTGCCTTAAGTATAGGATAATTATTTCAAAAGGGTGTATCTATCATCTAATTTGGTTTAGGGATAGAGATTCTAAAATCCTTATTCCTTAGTTTTGATTATAAATGTGTTTCCAGAAGTGTTTTCGATGATCTTTTGGTATTTCTCCCAAAAGGGAAATAGCATTTGGTATTGACATTCTCCCATATAGCCTATATCTAATAATCTCTATCGTATAGCCCTTGTAAAATTTAAGGAATTGAAGGATGAGTTGAAAGAACTATAGGATAAGGGATTCATTAGACCGAGTACCTCACTATGGGTGTTTCGATGTTGTTTGTAAGAAAGAAGGATGGAATTTTTTTGATGTGCATCGATTATGAACAATTAAATAAGATTAAAATAAATAATAAGTATCCTATTCCAAGCATTGATGATTTGTTTGATCAACTCCAAGGAATGAGTTACTTCTCTAGGATTGACCTCTAATCAGGCTATAACCAATTGGGAGTGAAGGACAATGACATTTCAAAGATAATTGTTCAAACCTGGTATGAACATTATGAGTTTTTTATTATAGTTTTCGGTAAGACTAACTCCCTAGTGGCATTCATGGATTTTGATGAATAGGGTCTTCAAACAATATCTTCACATGTTAGTGATTGTTTTATATATGATATCTTGATTTATTTTTGAGGATTATGTTTCGAATTATCAAGAATAAGAAATTGTATGCTAAGTTTAGCAAGTGTGAGTTTTGGTTGAGATTTGTTTCCTTTCTTGGTCATAATATCTTCGGGGTATGTATTCAAGTCTATCTTTAAAAAAATTGAGATGGTTAAGAATTGTCCTAGACCTTTTTCAACATTAGATATACATTGTTTCTTGGGTTCAGTCGGTTGCTATAGCTGATTCGCAAAAGGATTTTTCTCTATTTCTATGTCTTTAACGATATTGACTCAAAAGAAAGTGAAATTCCTATGTTTGGAAGTTTGTGAGAAGAGATTCCAATAGTTGAAATATGACTCAATTTAACCCCTATTTTAACATTATTGGAAGGATCAGACGGTTTTGTGGTTTATTGTGATGTCTCACGAATTAGTCTTGGTTGTATTATGATACAATATAGAAAGGGAATCACTTAGCTTTGAGAAAGCTGAAGGTGCATGAAATAGATTATCCAACTCGTGATTTGGAGTTAGCGTCAGTAGTGTTTTCTCTAAATATTTAGAGACATTATTTATATGGTGTCTGTGTAGAAGTGTTTACCGACTACTAGAGCTTGAAATATGTCTTCACTCAAAAGGATTTGAATCTTCACCAAAAGAGATGGCTTGAATTATTGAAGGATTACGACATGAGTATCATATATCATTCTAGTAAGGCGAATGTGGTGGTAAATTATCTTAGTCGACTATAGTTGTGAAGTGTTGCTCATGTTGCGGATGATAAGAAAGATTAGTATGTGATGTTCATAGATTGGACCGATTAGGTGTTTATTTTGTTGATTCTAAGAAAGAAGGTTTAGTTATATGAAATGATTTGGAATTATAGTATGCATCGGATGTGAAGGCTTGATCCTCTGCTAGTTGAGTTAAAGAATTCGGTTTCTGAAAAATCCATTAGGCTTTCTCCCAATAGGAAGATAGAGTACTTCAACAAGTGAAGTTTTAGCATCAAAAACCGTTGGTTTGGCTCAAACAAATTAGTATCCTTCAATGGAGGTGACAATATTTAAGTATGGACTCCATTATGGGTTTACCCCGCACTCGATGATAGTTTAATTAGATTTGGGTTATTGTGGATCAAGTGAAGAAATTGGATCACTTTATTTTTTGAATGGCTTTATTCTTAGTGGAAGAATATGCCGAGATTCATATCCAGGAAATGGTAAGTTTGCATGGAGTGATGTTGTGTACTATCTTCGATCATGGAACTCAACTTACATCTCAATATTGGAAGTAGCTTTAAAAGTACTTGGTACTCAAGTGAAATTTAGCACGACTTTCTACCATTAAACCAATAAATAAGTCTAGCATACTATTAAAACTTCAAAATATATGTTACGAGCTTGTGTGATTGATTTTAATGGTTATTTGAATAATCATTTACCTTAGATTGATTTTACTAATAATTATAGCTATCATTCTAGCATTAGGATGGCAGTGTTTGAGGCTCTTTATGGTAGGCGGTGTAGGTCTCTTGTATGTTGGTTTGAAGTTGGTGAGGTTGTCTAGATAAGTCCTAATTTGATGCATAAGGCTATGGAAAAGGTTCGGCTTATTTGCAAAAGTTTGAAAATATCTCAAAGTTGAAAAAAGTCTTATCACAATGTTAGAATAAGGGAGCCTGAATTCGATGTTTATATTGGGTTTACATAATAATTTCACCCATCAAGGGTGTAGTAAGATTTGGAAAGAACGGTAAGCTTAGTCTTCGCTATGTGTACCCATATCAGATTTTGAGTTTTATTGGAAAATTTTCTTATGAAATTGAGTTGCCTAATAATTTAGCATTGGTAAATCCAGTATTCAATTTGTATTTGTTAAAGAAGTTTGTTGGAGATTCGACATCTGTTGTGCCTTTGGAAGGTTTGGGAATTAAAAATCTTTCTTATGCAGTGGTTCTGGTAGAGGTTTTTGATCATCAAGTTTGGTTGTTAAGAATTAAAGAAGTTACTTCCAAGAAAGTTTTTTGGAGATAAAAACTAGTTGAGAGTGCTACTTGGGAGGTCGAACAATACGATGTCTCAGTATTCTGATTTCTTTCCTTTCTCTTTAACTCTAGCTTAAGATATTAGATCCTCGTGATTCACTCTTTCGAATTCATGGACTTTATTTTTTCTCATGTTTACATATGCACGTGTGTTCATGAAAAATAATCTTTATTTTCGACGTTATGATTTATCTTGAAGTGATTCTCCATGTTTATGTGCATTATGATGAGGTTTGCATTCATGTTTGGCTCTTAGTCTCTCTCTCCTAAGATATTCATGTTAGTTAGAGTTCCATTCAAGGGTGAATCTTCGCAAGATGGAGATATGGTAACACCACAGAAATTGGAAAACCAAGTTGAAAACAAAAGTTTAGATTTTTGCACGTAGTGTACTACGTGTCCAATCTACAAACCTTAGGAGTCCTATGGATCGTACAAAGGCAATTGTTGAAGTTGAGTTAAATTTCTGACTTAAGTACAAGTAGTAGAAATTTTCACAAGTCGTAGATTTCCTTCATAGAAAGGACTCAGAGATTTTATTATTAGACATCATGTTGGAGAATGTTTTAACGAGTCATAGTTGGTTTTATGGATCGTAGAGTGGTCCCATAGAACTAATATTGACTTAATAAAATTTTTGTACTTGGACTTGAGTTCTACAAAAGAGGCATACTGACCATATAAGGAACGATAAACCGTAAAAAGGTCTCGTGGGAAGTTGAACGTGTTTTGAGTTTTTGAAGCGGTTCTATGGTTGACTAGTATGGTCCATATAAAGTTCTATGGACCATCGGTCCACACGGTTAAAATCCATCCAATAGTTTTTTAAGGGTATTTTGGTCGTTTCCATGCATTTAATGTTTATATTTTGTCTTTTGACCCTAATTTTAGGTCCTGTAACTACCTCTATTCCTAAATCTACCAAAACCCTCCCATTCTCTCAAATTCTTGATTTGGCTTTATAATTAACAAGCAGGATCTCCCTGTTGTAGTTGTCACAAGTCATTTGATTTTGTTGATTTTGAGACTAGCTTTAGAAGGTAAAACTAAAAAACTGTAGTGGTATGCACAAGTGAAAAGGCAATGGAAGCATTAGGTCGGTATCTTAGTCACTTTACCAAACAATATCCTACATTTTGCCAAAACCTAAGTTAAACCTGCAAGTCATTGAGGATTTTGAGTCTTGTAAATCTACATTAGTGGCAATCGTCTATGTGTATATACTTGAATTAATTTATGAATATTTTTTGCAGGATCTATAATCCCTTGAATTGACATTCTTAATTTTGTGTGTGATTCACTTTTGTTTGAGTGACATTGCATCTTTCATATGAATTGTGATGTCTTGATTTCAATTGAGTTGCGTGAATGTGAAAATTCGTGTGAATCTTTGGGCAACCAGAGAAGGTTGACACCATTGACCTGAGATGTTATGAGATTTGTACTTGAAAGAAAGATTGTCTCAAAAGTGCATGTTAAAAGTATTTTGTTTGAAAGAGAGGAAACACATTTGTCTCATAATGGTAGAACCAATAGTGGGTTGTGCTTATATAAAGTCTTTTTTATTTTGGAAATCTTTTGTTGTCATTTATATGGAATCAAGTTTGTAATAATACAAATCATATATGTCTTGGATGTAGTTGAGTTTTAACGCTATTCTTAGTAAGCGTTTGGCTGGAGAACAAACAATAGTTCAAGTTACATGGTTTGATGAGTTTGTATTTTACCAATTCATTAGACTCCAATTCATGAATTATTGTCACATTCTAATGCTAATTGAAGGATTTTCAGGCCCTAATTAAATTTGATGCATGAATATTTTGGAAAGAGCAAGTTTGATGAATTTGAAGACAAAAAGCATTAAAGTATAACAACGACGGAATTGGCATCTTGTAGGATCCAACAAGCATCTCGCTGGATTAATTGAATTTGTGTTACCTAAGTAACTAAACTACTATTGGTTTGATACAATAATTGATCAATAATTCACTATTTCCAACATAGATGATCATGTAAGAAGTGAAGGTCGAAACGAATAAGTGACTAACACTTCACAATTTATTAACGACGTTCTGGTGATCCAGCACAAGTCTGGAGATGGATCCTAAAGGGGAAAATGTAACTATAGAAAATATTGCTTCATCTGGATTATTTCAAGGATAAAATAAAGATTTGTGTTGTTATGTACCATTAGCTTCTTCCCAATTAGGGATAGACAGAGGCCTAATATTGTTAAAATTATAGATAAATAATAGTGAAGATAGTGAAGAACTTCTTTGCTAGTTAATAAAGAAGCCTCATATTTGTGTCAATCTAAGATTGGAATTCAATTTTTGTTCATCAAATTAACTTAGAATGGAGATATTCTACTTGGTTGTTGTCTCTATTTCTTCTTTTATGAGAAACTAGACCCTAAACTAGATGTGTGTGTCCGAGATAGGGGTGTAAGACTTCAAATAGTGCATTGATTAATTGAATCTAATATTGATTGTACGATATGAATCTATTGTTCTCTAGAAGTTTTAATCCTAAAATCTGTGGTTGTAAAAATTGATTGACCTCTCTAACATCGTTTTGCCTAGGAAAAATAAAATAGAGTAGGGTAAGACTCAATAGTGGGGACTTGTTGAAATTACTCTATGAATTTAAGCTAGGGGTGGGATAATACGAGTGATTTCACATTCAATGATATGAGCTAGGAATAGTCTATCTACTCAAGAAATATTTTGTGTTTTATTTTAAAGTGTCTTCGAGTTTGGATGAATCAAAAAGATATAGAGAATATAATAGTGTATCCTAGACTAAGCACTATTCATGTATTGATCGATGTTGTTTCAGTTAATATTTGCTTATTCGAGTTGTAAGCACAAACAATAAGCACACGCTAGCTCCTAGTCCTTTCTAAACTTGTTAGCTCTTTTTTTTAGTTATATTTTTGTTTTATCTTTTAATATTTATGAATTTTTTGTTAGAAAAACTCGATAATTATGTGTGTGTGTGTCACGCCACGAGGAAACCTCCTTGATGTAAACACGAAATCTAGTATCACGAGTAATGACAAGCTAACCCTGAGCTAGCATAACATAAGTATACAAACCTTTTCTGAAATAAGAGATCATGTGTGGAAGCTTAACACATGAGATAAACTGAAATGGTGGGGAATACACAATACTATTCTGAACATAAATAATGGATGAGAGTTAATGACATTGGAAGACAACTCCAAAAACTAAAGTTGAATCTAACTATATCTGAAATAACCCTCTAAATGACTAGAGATGATGGGACATGCATCCAGCTAACTCTAGCATAGCTGAAACTAAAATGAGAGACTGAATGTAAAATAACATATTTATCATCCTCGATAAATGAGGACTCACCACTGATACTTAAGAGTATGGATCGGAAACCAAAATACACATGATCTAAATGTTGAGAACCTAAATATATATCATGAAAAGATATAGAGTAGAGTATGCATCAGCACTTAAAATGTACTGAGCATGCAGAATAAGGAAAATTTGAACAAAATATAACATAATAAGTATATTGAATGATGAATAATATAAATATGATGAAGATACTAATATATAATGAGTATGAACTAACTGAATACAATGACCAAGTGCATAACATGTTGAGAGTGAATACTGAAGTATAAATGATAACCTGGCCAATGTACTAGAGTCTGACTGTGGGAGATATTATTAACCGACTTAAACTATGTGAGCTAAATGTGGAGTCTGATGTATATTCCCCATCAAGAGGACCCAATATACCTTAGCAGGGGTATAAAGGCATGGCTGGCGTGATCGCTTAATCTGATGCCCAGATATGGGGGACTTATAAACCTATAGGGGTACTTAGTTTTTGGACTATGAGGGTGACTAACCCTAGTTCAACTTAGTTTTAAGCCTAATCCCAACTAGAAATGTGTTCTATACAACATAACTGAAATATATTGGATAACTCAATATTCTACCATGTGAACTGGAAATGCAACATTTAAAGTCATATAATGAAATATATGAGAACTGAGGCATGTATATATGTTTATATGTCCTAGCTAGTGTTATTCATGAACTAAAAGAACTACACAAATAGGGTTTTGAGTTTCATGTAAGAATCTACCCAAAAATGTTACTAAGACATTATAATCTAATTAAAAACGTTCAAATAACTAAATCATATCAATTATCTGAAGTTATATAAACCCTAGGTCTAAGAAACATATAGGAATCAAGATTCCAAATAAATTCTAGGGACCTAGTGGATGAAAGTAATCCACTAGTGAAATCCCACATACCTTGTGACAAATTTCACAAAGAAATATTCGATTTCGGAACTAGATATGACAAAAAAAATTGTGTTCTCTAAGAGAGTTTGGTCGACTGCCTTTTCGTCTTTTCATTCTAATTGGGTGAATTTCGGAGAATGAATTACTTGAGGTAAGTTCTGATTTAGTTACTAGGGTTAAACTGACCACAATAACGTAGTTTAGGAATTAAACAATGTAGTTTAGTTTCCTAAAGCATACGGGAAAAGACAAAATGATCCCACTTAAAATTTGACGGGGCCTGACCACAGACGCAAAGATGGCTCGTCACAAGGACCACGGTCTATCATACAGGTTGTGGTCTGCTGACCATTGTCTACTGGTTTTGGGGGGTCCGACCACAAGCTCTACCACGACTCGCGTGGAGGACCCTAGATTGTGACGGTCATTATGGTTTTTCACTTGGGCTGGTGGTCTTGTGGCTCAGGTCCGCGATCCTTCAATTCACATGGCCCGTCAACCAGACCATAGCCCATGGAGGCAAGGTGGTCTGGATCCAGAGCTTGGGAGGTTCTTCCTCACTTCCACGAACCTTTCCACGGCTCGTGTGGTGGTCCGAATCCCGTGAATGGTTCGTGGTCCACTATTTATGGGATGGTGTGACCCACAATGAGGGTGATGGACCGTGGTTCCTTTCGGCTTTCACGTTCTGTGAACCGTTCGTGTTTCACATGTGTTTAGTTGTTCTGTCTTACTTAAGTTTTGAGGTTTTACAGTGTGTGCGCGCTCCCGTTCATGTGTGCATGTGTATGTGTGTTAATAACTCAATTTTCTAATTTGTTTTGAATTTTGCAATCCGTTGAAGAAGAGTCTAATATGTTAATTCTTGTGGTTCAACCCGGCCATCACAAGTTGGTTTATTGTTTCTCATACAACCATCTTTCCCCTATAATATTGGATATAGTTGAGAGTTTATTAGAAGTTTTGTCCAACCATATTTTTCTTTCTTAAGTGAAAATAAAGTTAATCAGTTCAACCTGAAACTTTAACTATTGCTTTTCCTCCAGCAAAGCATTCACAAAGCATATGATTGATGCTCAACAACATATGATATATGTTATTTGGAAACTAAGTAACACAACTCAAAATTATCAAAAATAAAAGACTCATAGCAAAAGACTTTTTATACAAACACAACTCACAATCGATTCCACCATTATCGTAATGCAAAAGTCATCTTTTTGAAACCATTCTCATTTACGATCAACTTCTCAATTTAAATTGAGGGGAAATATTTTATTTAAGTAAAACTCAAAGCATCTCAATTCAATAGCATCAACCATTAATGTTTGCCTAATAATTCACACAAACTTATCATATATTCATGCAACCTAGTTGAAATAAAGACCTCACTATTCACATGAAGGATGCAGTGTCACTGACAACAAGAAAGATTTCCACTCAATATCAGGAATATCATATCAATGGATTATAGATCATGAAAGTTCACTCACTCTTACAAGAAAATTTAAGCATGCAAACATTGAACCATAGGATTATTTAATATGTAAAATTGACATTAATGTAGATTGTTAAAGCCTAGGATCACCAAAGACTAACTAGGGGAAATAGTAGGATATCCTTTAAAGTCAAAGGATTAGAAACCTTCCTAATGCGATCACATCTCACTTAGAGCATATCGCTCACATCGTTGACTTGTTTTCACCTGAATTCTCTCATTTATGACAACAATCATTTATTGAAACATTCATTTTTCTTTTTACATAAGGCATGAGCACAATACGAGTTAACATCGAATCATTATTTTTTATTCTTTTGCTCTTTCATCAAAAAGTTCACTATACAAGTTAACATCAATTTTTTATTTTTTATTCTTTTACTCTTTCATCCAAAAGTTCACTAAAGGATATCCAACTTCTATTTCTTGTTTGGGTGTGTATAAGATACTTATGACGATGGAGAAGAATTTGAAAAAACTTGATTGCTACTGTAAATTATGTTATGATTACATCTGAAAGTGGTTGAAGATTACTTGTAGTTGTCCTGTGTGGAGAAGGCGTGCCTTGTCCCCATGAGATAATAGTTTCTGATTTCATTTTAATCAACAAGTTTTCTTGTATCTAGATAATGCTCAATTACACTTCATCCTATTTAAAGTGTAGGCAATCTCTAACAAGTATAAACTCAACTAAGAGTTGGGGTCGATCCCGTCGGGAGTGATACGTTTAAGAATTCAATTAAGTAAAAATTGTTAGTTTTACAAGAGTCCTGTTAGTTAACTAAGATCTGGTAGTAAATAAGACTCCTATCTGATAGGTTTATCCAGGTCATTAGGAAGTTGTTTTTTATATGTGGGTTGTTGTCAAATTTTCAGGAGAAAGCTTTGTAAGCTAATTCCTAATTTTTAGTCCAAGTCTGTTTTTTATTTTGCTATAAAAAAGACTACAGTAACAACATTGAAGAATATTAGTCAAGCGAATTTCTTTCCACGTTTACTGCCTCTCTTTCTCTATTTTTGCTTCTTGAATCTGTTTTTTCTATCAATGGCATTAGAGCCAGGTTAGACCCAAAAAAAATAGAGAGAAATATTACTAGCTTATGGCTTCATAGAGCAATTACGTTCAAGTAGCTATTCCGGTCACTATGACCATTGGAGTATGCTGATGGAAAACTTCTTGCGGTCAAAAGAATATTGGTCAATTGTCGAGAACGAAATTGTAGCTCTGGTGGAAGGCGAAGCGTTAACGAATGCTCAAAAGGCGGAGTTCAAAGAAAGAAAGTTGAAAGATTTGAAGGCAAAGAACTATCTCTTTCAAGCTATCGATCATCCCATCCTAGAAAATATTCTTTGCAATGAAACACTTAGGATATTTGGGATTCGATGAAGAAAAAGTTTCAAGGTACTGGTAGAGTGAAGTGTGCACAGCTTCAAGACTTGAGAAGAGATTTCGAGACATTGCAGATGAAGGAAGGAGATTCTGTAATGAGTTACTGCGCTAGAACAATGGAGATTAGCAACAAAATGTGATTTCATAGTGAAAAAATGACTGATGTCACAATTGTGGAAAAAATATTGTGCTCCATGACGCCAAAGTATGACTATGTTGTTTGCTCCATTGAGGAGTCAAAAGATATAGACGAGTTATCGCTTGACGAGTTGCAAAATTCCTTATTGGTATATGAGCAAAAAAAATGAACCGCATTTCATCGTCTGAAGAGCAGTCTTTGAAGGCTTCTACTAATACTCGTTTCTCAAATTTTAGAGGAAAGGGTAGAGGTAGAGGAAGAGGAAGAGGAAGAGAATATTGAGGATATAGAGATGAAGGCAGCAAAGACGACAATAGAAATTTTAGAGCCAATGATGACCATGGTAAAGGCAAAGGAAGGAATTTTGACAAATCCAAAGTAGAATGCTATCGATGTCATAAATTTGGTCATTATAAGTCTTAATGTTATACCAGGCTGCCTAATGACAAGGATGAGAATTCAAATTTTGCTAAAAGTAACGAAATTGAGATGTTGTTGATGACATTCCAAGGAGAGAAGAAACCTGAAAAAAAACGTTTGTTGTTTGGATACGGGATGCGGCAATCACATGTGTTGAAGTAAGTTTTCTTTTTCTTCTTTGAATGAATACTTCCGTTCAACAATTAGTTTTGGCGATTCTTCCAGTGTGAGTGCAATTGGAAAGGGTGGCATTAAGGCTAGAGCCAAGAATGGTTTTGAAGAAAAAATCTCAAATGTACTTTATGTTCCTTCTTTGATAAGCAATATGCTAAATGTTGCAATTGCAAGAAAAAGGATATGTTATAACTATTGAGAAAGGTGCATGTGAGATTTATAATCCTACTAGAGGAGCTATTGCTGTTGTGAAAATGAGTTCAAATAGGTTGTTTCCGTTGAAGATACAGAATAGTCACTGGTGTTTGAAAGCAGAAGTTAGAGATCCGTCATGGTTGTGGCATTTTAGATATGGTCATTTGGGTTTTGGGGGATTAAAAGTTCTATAACAGAAAAATATGGTTATATGTCTTCCAGAAATTACAATTCCATCTGAAGTTTGTGAGGAATGTGTTGTTGGCAAACAACATCGTTCTCAATTTCCAAAAGGAAAGTTGTAGAGGGCCAATGATGTTTTGGAGCTAATACATTCAGACATTTGTGGCCCAATCAAACCAGTTTCTAATGGAGGTAAACGATACTTTATTTATTCTTCATGGTAACTTTGTTCAATTGGCAGTAGTCGATGCACAATCTAGTAAACCCATATTTCTTTCTAATAAACAACATTGGAGCACCCCATGGATAAATACTTGGACGATTAAAACCCTTGTTTAGAAAATCCTTCAATCGCTCTTTCAACTCAGCTGCATCAATTCTATAAGGAGAAATGGAGATAGGTTGTGTATTCGGCAAAAGATCAATGCCAAAATCAATTTCCCACTCGGGAGGAATGCTGGGAAAGTCATCGATAAAGACTTATGGAAATTTGTTCACCACAGGGACCGACTCTAGGGAAGGGGTTTCAGACTCAACATCTATCACCCTAACAATATGCTAAAGGCACCCTTTGGAGATCATTTTTCTAGCTTTGAGAAAAGAATCAAATTGACCTCTAGGGATAGAATGTAATGACCCAAATCCGAAAAGGTTATTTTTGATAATTTTGAATAGTCATTTACTATATTAATTAATTTGGATGTGATTTAGTTATTTTTAATAATGATGGGTCAAGTCTGAAATATTAATATAAGTTAATAAGGAATGCTACTTATAATAACATAAGTAATTTAGAAAAATAAAATAAAATAAAATAAAGAGAAGCGGAACGAAAATTGACCTGTGGCGGCGACATCGAACGAGTGCAGGTATGTATCATCCTGAATATATTCTTCTTTGAATTTGTTGCTTGTTTTCAATATTATATATTATATTATATATATGCATAGGAATATATGGTAGCTAGAAAGAGAAAGAGTAATCGATTAACTCCCTTTAAAGTTTTAATTATTTTATAATATTTTGATTGCTGAAAATAAAATATATAATACTAATAACCTAGTCATTGGCAATGATTAACAGGGTATGATCCTATATATATATA
>NC_028640.1:24405827-24421492 GCF_001406875.1 Solanum pennellii
ATATATATATATATATAAATGTTAGGAAATTTGGATGCAGTAAGTCTGTGAATTGTTACTTTTTTTTTTGTAGAATCACCGATTCAATTTTTATTTTTATTTTCTTTTGTTTTATTTTTCTTTCCTTATTGTTTACACTGGAAAATAAGATATTATTAAATTGGGTTGTTCTAAGTGATTGGAAAGGAAAATATATGTAAACATTTGTGTTTTTGCAAAGTTTAGAATGTACGAGGATAATGATCTCTACTAATTAAGCCTTTGACTAGATGGGTAAGTATTGGAGAGTAAATTTATAGAAATATCCTTATTATTGTTAGCATATTATGATTCAAGTTTTGTTGTACTAAGATAGAAAATTGAATATTGGTGCATTATATCGTTTGTGAATTATTAGAGTTGGCATTGGAAAATATGATGGTTGAAATGTTAGTTGGCATCAAGAATTAAGAACTTAATTATAAATTTGGTTGAATTTTTTTGGTCAAGGTTAAACACATAATAGTGTGGGTATTGTTAGTTCCTCAACCTTATTGTGAATATACATACTTGAATAGATTCCATTGATTCGAAGCTCAACGGAAAGGGAAGCCTCAAGTCCCGGAGTGATTATTCGATTGGCTAAGGCAAGTGGATTTCTAAATCCTTGTTAAGCGTATGAAATTTGTGTATTTCCTTGTGTGGTGTTGAGAATGACTTGGAGACTTGTTGCTTATTTGTTGGTGTTGTACCCCTTATTGTAAATTCCGCTTTGTTATCAAAATGGTTATCTCCTCATTTTCATTTGAGCATGTAATTTGCATTGTATCTGAGACATGGTTGTGGCAAGAGAATGTACCATTTCGAGGGTCGTATCGCGCGCCGCAATAAATATTATATTTTGAGGGACGTATCGCGTGCCGCGAAGGTTACTATTATCGAGGATCGTGTCATGCGCCGCGAAAAATGCATGGACAGATATGTCCCCCATGGGTCCCAGACTGAGAGACATCGGGTGTGTATCGTTAGGGAAGACATGCATCACTATACTTGACATTGCATCTCATGGCATTACACATTTTTATTATTGATGAACTTGAACACGTGTTTGCTGATCTTGTGAGTGTTCCTCTGTGAAAATTGTGATTGTTGAATATTGAGTTGTTATTGAGAATATGTAAACTGATAGAGTGTGGTTATTGAGTTCTGTGTTTGGTAAACTATGAGTTGTTTGTAGTGTGAAGATTCAGATAAGGTGTGAGGAGTACCCGTATTCTGTTCACTTAACTTGTGTTTAGAGGTTTGCTTGTTGGGTACCGCGTGGTTTGGTACTCACCCCTTGCTTCTACAATTTTTTGTAGGTTACGAGCCCGGATCTTCGTGATACCTCTCATTCTTTTCGTTTTAGAGGCATCTTGTGGAGGATTCTGAGGTAGCTGCTTGTCATCTCAGCGAACTTTCCTACTCCAGTTTATGACTGTGTTTTTACTTGAAAGACAACTTTATTTTAGACTTCTATTTTATTTCAATTTTAATACCTACATTAGAGGCTTGTGCACGTGACAATCTGGTTTTGGGGATTGAATTAAGATGACTTGTTTTCATAATAGAAATTGTTGTTAGATTGTTATTTACTTCTGCACTTTGTTAGATTATGGGTTTTAGGATTACTTGTATTAGTAGGATAAGACGAGTGGTAGAGGGGAGACACTTCTCGAGGAAATTGTTGAGGCCCCAACTAGGGGTAGGGGTAGAGCTCAAGCTAGAGGTCGAGCTCGTGGTACGTCACTAGCCAGAGGTCGTGGCCGTGGAGCAGCACCAGTGAGAGGTCGTGCTAGACAGGTTTCCAGAGCCTTAAATTGATGAAAGGGAGGACCAGGTTCCTCTAGAGCCTGCAGACACACCTTTGCTTCAGGATACATTATTTAGGGTGTTAAGTGTGTTGGAGGGATTTACTCAGACCCTAGATCAACAGCAAGCTCCAGTTGTTCAGGATGCGGTGGGGCAGCTACCAGTGGATCCCACGGTTCAGCATGATGTTGCACCAGCAGTTGGGGGTCAAGTTGCACCAGAGGTTTTTCTAACAGAGGATGAGTAGCATAGGTATGAGAGATTTCGAAAGATGGACCCTCCTGAGTTTCAGGGTGGGAAGAGCGAGGATGCTCATGAGTTTCTGACTACATACCGAGAGTTACTAGAGGTAATTGGATTAGCTGAGTCACATGAGGTTCAGTATGCTACACTCCAGCTTCGTAGGCCAGCGAGAGAGTGGTGGAGGACTTATTCGGGGGTTTTGCCAATTGGATCTCCTCCAGTGACTTGGGAGAAGTCTTGTAGTGCATTTCATGATAGTTTTATCCCTTAGAGCGTGAGAGAGGAGATTCGCTTGAGGTTTGAGAGTCTTAGATAGGATAGTATATCAGTTACAGAGTATGAGGCGCATTTTTGCCAGTTGTCTAGGCATGCGTTGGCCATTATTCCAGATGAGACAGAGAGGATCCATAGATTTGTGAGGGGATTGACTTTCTCTATCAGGTCAGCTGTATTTTGGGCATCTAGAGAAGGGGATTCTTTCTGGTCCATTGTGAGCGCCACCAAAGAGGTGGAATTGATGGAGAAAGAGGAGTTTGGGGACCCTAAAAGGGCTCGTACATCAGGTTTGTTTCATGAGTGAGTGGTTCCTTTCAGCAGCGGGGACTTATTCATGCATCTATGCCGACATTTTGAGGGTGGTCAGACATCTAGGGGTTTTTATAGCCCGGTTCAGGGTTCGTACGATTCACAACAGCGACCTACAGGGAAAGGCAATTATAATGGGTTTTTAGGGTCCACAGAAGTCCCAGGTCAAAGTTTTTTCACTTGTGGAGATCCCGATCACCTGATGCGGCAGTGTACTTCTCAAAGGGTCGTGGTGGGCCTCGACCTAATTGTTCATTTCAGACTAGACCACCAGCACCATAGGGTAGAGGCCGTGGCAGAGTTCAGTCAGGTAGATGTTATAGAGTTTCTAGTAGTGGTGGTGCCACTCAGCAGAGTGGGGGTAGAGGTACCACCCAGGCAGGAGGTAGACGAGAGGGCCACTGTTATGCTTTTCCAAGGAGACCTGAATCGGAGACCTCTGATGTTGTTATTACATGTATCATCCCAGTATGTCGTCGACCAGTGTCTGTATTGTTTGATCAAGGGTCTACATTCTCTTATGTGTCTACCTATTTTGCTGTTGAATTTGATATGATATGTGATAGCATGACTGTACCTATTCGTGTTTCTACACCCGTGGGTAAGCCCTTAGTGGTGGATCGAGTGTATCGATCCTGTCTTATTTCTTTGGTTGGGTATGACATAGACTTATTCATTCTGGGGATCATAGACTTTGATGTTCTCATGGGTATGAATTGGCTTTCTCCTTATCATGATGTCCTTGATTTTAATGCTAAGACTGTGACTTTAGCGATGCCTGGTGTTCCGAGGGTTGAGTGGAATGGTGTTAGTGGTTCTTATCCTAGCAAGGTCATCTCTTATATCCATGCTCAGAGATTGATGGAGAGAGGGTGTCTGTCTTACTTAGATTTTCTTCGGGATACTAGTGTTGAACCACCTCCCATGGACTCTGTTTCCGTGGTTTAGGAGTTGCACTCCAGGTGTTCCTCTCGATAGGGATATTGATTTTGCTATTGATTTGGAGTCGTGCACTAAGCCTATTTCTATCCCTCCGCATCGTATGGTTCCAGCAGAGTTGAAAAAATTGAAGGATCAGTTGCAGGATTTATTGAGTAAGGGTTTTATTCGCGCTAGTGTATCACCATGGGGTGCCCCTGTATTATTTGTGAAGGAGAAGAATGGGACTATGAGGATGTGTATTGATTACAGACAATTGAACAAGGTAACGGCGAAGAATAAGTATCCTCTTCCGCGTATTTATGACTTATTTGATCAGCTACAGGGAGCATCATTGTTCTCTACAATTGACTTGAGGTCTGGGTATCATTAGTTGAAGATTAGGGCATCAGATATCCTAAGACAACTTTTCGGACCCGGTATGGGCATTATGAGTTCCAAGTGATGTCCTTCGGATTGACTAATGCCCCTGCAGCATTCACGGAGTTGATTAATGGGATGTTTTAACCATAACTTTATTCTTTTGTGATTTTTTTCATCGATGACATCTTGGTTTACTCCAAAACTGAGGAGGACCATGTTCGACACTCGAGGATTGTACTTCAGAGGTTGAGAGAAGAGGATTTGTATGCCAATTTCTCAAAATGTGAGTTCTGGCTTACTTCTGTAGAATTCTTGGGACACGTGGTGTCCAAGGAGGATATTAGAGTAGATCCGGCCAAGATTGAGGCAGTTAGAGGTTGGACGCGACCTACTTCACCTATTGAGATTCGGATTTTTGTGGGATTAGCAGGCCATTATCGACGATTTGTTCAGAGCTTCTCTACTATTGCAGCTCCATTGACTAGATTGACTAGACAGGATATGGGTTTCAATGGTCTGATGAGTGTGAGCAGAGCTTTCAAAGACTTCGTTGACTTCAGCTCTGGTGTTGACTCTACCTGAGGAGGGTGTAGACTTTGCAATGTATCAGGAGTTGGATTGGGTGGTGTATTGATGCAGAAGGGGAAAGTGATTGCTTATGCTTCTAGGAAGTTGAAATCCCATAAGAAGAACTACATTATTCATGATTTGGAGTTGGCGACTGTTGTATTTGTACTTAAGTTATGGCGTCATAATTTGTGTGGGGTGCATTGTGAGATCTTCATTGATCATCGGAGTCTTCAGTATATCCTTAGTCAGAGAGATTTGAACTTAAGGCAGTGGAGATGGCTTGACTTGCTGAAGAACTATGATGTGACCTTTTGTATCATCCAGGGAAAGCCAATGTTGTGGCCGATGCTCTGAGTAAGAAAACTCCTAGCATGGGGAGTCTTGTAGATCTTAGTATTGAGGAAAGACCATTGGATAGAGATGTGCAGATATTAGCTAACAGTCTTTTCCCCTTGCAGATTTCATAAGAGAATAATGGGATGATTGCTTTTATTGAGGCTCGGTCTTCTTTAGTCGAGAAGATCCGTGCACACCAGTTTAATGATAAAAATTTATGTCTCATTCGAGACAAAGTATTGAGAGGGGAAAATAAAGAGGTTGTCCTTGATTCTTATGGTGTCTTGAGGATCGGAGGCAGGATTTGTGTGCCCAAGATAGGCGATTTGCTTACATTGATTCTTGAGGAGGCCCATTGTTCTCTGTATTCTATCCATCCGAGAGCGGCGAAGATGTATCATGATCTGAGTCAACATTACTGGTGGTGTGGGATGAATAGGGATATTTTAGACTTTGTTTCGAGGTGTTTGACTTGCCAGCAGGTCAAGTGTGAGCACCAGCGGCCCGGGGGTGTATCTAAGAGGATGCCTATTCCTACTTGGAAGTGGGAGCGGATTACCATGGACTTTGTTGTGCGTTTACCTACCACATTGGGTGGTTATGACTCTATTTGGGTCGTCATTGATAGGCTGACCAAGTCTGCGCACTTCATTCTTGTTCGGGTGAAATATACGGCAAAAAAGTAAGCTGAGCTATATATCAGTCAGATTGTGCGACTACATGGATTTCTTATTTCTATCATATTAGATCGAGGTTAACTATTTACTTCTCACTTCTGGAAGGCATTACAACATGGTCTGGGTACCCAGTTAGATATGAGAAACAGCCTTTCACCCTCAGACAAATGGTCAGTCTGAGCGGATGATTCATGTGTTAGAAGATATGCTCCGAGCGTGTGTGATCGATTTCAAAGCTTGATGGGATCGACATTTACCCTTAGCAGAGTTTGCCTATAATAACAGTTATCACTCTAGTATCCAGATGGCCCCATTTGAGGTGTTGTATGGCAGACGATGTAGATCCCCAATTGGTTGGTTTGATTCGGCGGAGATGGATTCTTTGGATACAAACTTGCTTAGAGATGCTATGGATCAAGTCCGTATGATTCAGCATAGACTGTATACATCCCAAAGTCGACAGAAGAGTTATGCAGACCGGAGAGTTAGATCCTTAGTTTTTATGAAGGGTGATCATGTTTGGCTCCGAGTATCACCCATGAAGGGAGTGGTGAGGTTCGGAAGAAGGGCAAGCTTAACCCTAGATTCATTGGACCTTTTGAGATTTTGAGCCGAGTAGGTGAGGTGGCCTATAAGTTGGCCTTGCCACCTAGTTTGTCGGAAGTCCATCCTGTTTTTCATGTTTCTATGCTTCGAAAGTATATTCCGGATGAATCTCATGTGCTTTCACTTGATTCTGTGGAGTTGGGACAAGACTTGACATTTGAGGAGGAGCCTATAGCTATTATGGATAGGCAAATTCGAAAGCTTAGGACCAAGGAGATCGCTTCAGTGAAGATGCAATGGAAACACCGATCTGTGGGAGAGGCAACTTGGGAGACAGAGTCTGACATGTGTGCTAGATATCCACAACCTATTGAGGCTTTAGGTACTTCCATTCACCTTATGTTCAAGGACGAATATGATTTTTAGTGGTGGATAATATAATGACCCTGACTCGAAAAGGTTATTTTTGATAATTTTGAATAGTCATTTAACTATATTAATTAATTTAGGGGTGATTTAGTTATTTTTAATAATGATGAGTCAAGTCTGAAATATTAATATATGTTAAAAAGGAATGCCACTTTTAATAACATAAGTAACTTAGAAAAAAAATAAAAAAAATAAATAGAAGCGGAAAGAACACTGACATGTGGCGGCGACATCGAACGAGTGCGGGTATGTATCATCCTGAATGGGTTCTTCTTTGAATTTGTTGCTTGTTTTCAATATTATATATTATATATTTTAATTATTTTATAGTATTTTNAAAAGTCTGCAAATTGTTTCTTTTGTTTTCGTAGAATCAGTGATTCAATGTTTATTTTTCTTTTTTTTTTCTTTTCTTTTATTTTATTTTTATTTTCTTATTGTTCACACTAGAAAATAACATATTATTAAATTGGATTGTTGTAAGTGATTGGAAAGGAAAATATATGTAAACATTTATGTTTTTGCAAAGTTGAGAATGTACAAGGATAATGATCTCTACTGATTATGCCTTTGACTAGATGGGTAAGTATTGGAGAGTAAATTTATAGAAATATCCTTACTATTGTTAGCATATTATAATTCAAGTTTTGTTATACTAAGATAGAAAATTAATTATTGGTGCATTATATCGTCTGTGAATTATTAGAGTTGGTATTGGAAAATATGATAGTTGAAATGTTAGTTGGCATCAAGAATTAAGAACTTGATTATAAATTTGGGTGAATTTTATTGGTCAAGATTAAACACATAATAGTGTGGGTGTTGTTAGTTCCTCAACCTTATTGTGAATATATAAACTTGAATAGATTCCATTGATTCGGAAGCTCAACAGAAACGGAAGGCTCAAGTCCCAGAGTGATTATTCAATTGGCTAAGGCAAGTGGATTTCTAAACACTTGTTAAGCATATTAAATTTGTGTATTTCCTTGTGTGGTGTTGAGAATGACTTGGAGACTTGTTCCTTATTTGTTGGTGTTGTACCCCTTATTGTAAATTCCGCTTTGTTATCAAAATGGTTATCTCCTCATTTTCATTTGAGCATGTAATTTGCATTGTATCTGAGACATGGTTGTGGCAAGAGAATGTACCATTTCGAGGGTCGTATCGTGCGCCGCGATGAATACTATATTTTGAGGGACGTATCGCGTGCCGCGAAGGTTACTATTATCGAGGATAGTGTCATGCGCCGCGACAAATGCATGGACAGATATGTCCCCCATGGGTCCCAGACTGAGAGACATCGGGTGTGTATCGTTAGGGAAGAAATACATCACTATACTTGACATTGCATCTCATGGCATTACACATTTTTATTATTGATGAACTTGAACACGTGTTTGCTGATCTTGTGAGTGTTCCTCTGTGAAAATTGTGATTGTTGAATATTGAATTGTTAATGAGAATATGTAAACTGATAGAGTGTAGTTATTGAGTTGTATGTTTGGTAAACTGTGAGTTGTTTGTAGTGTGGAGGTTCAGATAGAGTGTAAGGAGTACCCGTTTTTGGTTCACTTAACTTGTCTTTAGAGGTTTGCTTGTTGGGCACCGTGTGGTTTGGTATTCACCCCTTGCTTCTACAAATTTTTGTAGGTTACGAGCCCGGATCTTCGTGATACCTCTCATTCTTTTTGTTTCCGATGCATCTACTGGATGATTGTGAGGTAGCTACTTGTCATCTCAACGAACTTTCCTACTCCAGTTTATGACTTTGTTTTTACTTGAAAGACAACTTCATTTTAGACTTCTATTTTATTTCAATTCTAATACTTACATTAGAGGCTTGTGCACGTGACAACCTTGTTTTTGGGATTGAATTAAGATGACTTGTTTTGATAATAGAAATTATTGTTGGATTGTTATTTACTTTCGCACTTTGTTAGATATTGGGTTTTAGGCTTACTTGTCTTGTTGGGATAAGACGAGTTCCATCACGTCCAATTTTGGGTCGTGACATAGAATTACCCCTTTCCACTCTAAAATAGGCCCATTTGAAAATTGGAATTTGACAACCCGAGTCCTACAATCCATGGAGGCATAACATACATGCAACCAATCCATACACAAAATCACATTAAAGTCCAACATGTCTAACTTCACTAAATCCACCAAAGTGACTTTATGAGACAAATAAACAAGACAACTTCTATAGACTTTTTTTTGTCACTACCAAGTCACCAACCCGGATAGAAACCGAAAAATGTTATACTAACACTTCGGGAGTATTTCAAAATTCATAGCTACAAAAGGTGTAACAAAGTACAAAGTGGCACCGGGATATAAATGTATATATATCAATAGAAAAGACTTATAATGTACTGGTCACTACATCTGGGGAGCTCTCTTGGTCACCTCGGGATTGAAGGGCATAAAAGTGGTTTTGCTTTTGAGCATTGGAGTTGGAACCGCTTGGAAGTGTTTGTTTGCCTTCTCTTTCTTGGCCATGAATACTGGGCAATCACTCATATTCTGGCCACTTTTCCACACCTATAGAACCCATATGAGCCGACTAAACATTTGCCTTCATGTTTTCTACCACATTTTGCATAATTATGCCTAGCAACATCTAAAACACAAGTATTGCCTCTTTGAGGTTTGTAGTTGGAAAAGCTATCCTTGTCAACCCTTGTAGTACTGTAGGAGCCTTTATTGGAGAATCTTTTCTTGAATCTTTGTCAACCTTGCCCATCGGACTTAGCATTGGAAAAATTCCCTTCACTGGGACTAGATCTTTTCACCTTCTTATTGTTACCTTGGAGTTTATCACTCTCTATTTGTTGGGCATACACCATAAGATGTGATATATCCATGTTATGGAAGAGCATTATCGTGTGGCATTCTTTTCTTACCACCTTAAATATACCCGTCACATACTTACTCATTTCATCCCTTGTATCCGCCGCTATATCCGAAGCATAATTGGAAAATTAGGTGAACTTAAGAGAATATTCTTGAACATACATGCCTCCTTGATGAAGGATGATAAATTTTCCACCTTAACTTCCCTATTCTCTCGAGGAATGTATCTATCAAGGAATTCCTTCTTGAACACCTCCCAATCTATGGACCCGCTCTTACCGACCTATTCTTCTTCCATCGAGTATACCATACTTGGGCCACACCCTTCAATTTGTAATCGTCTAGATCTGTTTTTTTCTACCGAGGTCACCCCATAGCATTAATTATCTTGTAAACCTCTTTCACAAATTCTTCAGGATCTTCTCCCATTTTGAAACCAAAGAACATAGGAGGGTTCATTATTGTGAAATCTCTCAACCTTGAAACCATGGAGTTTATACTAGGGTTTCCATAAGATTCAACATCCCTATTGGCTTAGATTGTCATGGCTTGAGCCAATGTTAAAAAATCTGACCTAATCTCTACATTTGTCATAGCTGGAGGATCAACAGGAGTTTTCTCATCTTGAAGAGTTTCATTATCTTGAGGAACTCTTTGATTCACCAGCTCCTCTTCCACCCGTTTAGCATTTCCCTTCGTGTATTCATTTCCTGAAGACACAAGAGAAGGATTAGGAGAAGGACTATTTTAGAGTTAAACTATATGGTATGACTCAAGAGTAATGAAAGAAGTGTAACTTCCTAAACATCTTGTAGTGTCTCACTCATAAACGTGGCGCGCTTTACACTCATGAACAAGACTCTACTAGACTAGCTTATGAGACATCATCCTAAAATCATTCTAAACATTTTGCTTTGATTTCCAAGTTTGTCGCAATGTTTGGATACCCCCTAAACGTAACATGACATATAACACCCCAAAAGGCACTATGTAAGTCACTTAGAATCTCATCGTATAAGTAAAGAACAATAAAGAGTAAAAGCATATTTTTTTTATCAAGTCCTAATAAGTTTTCATAAAGAAAATCAGAAATCTAGACATAGTCTCATTTAGCCATCTATTACAATTGAAGTCTCAAAATAGGGTCACATCCCTTACAACAGAAAATTCAAAAGTCTAGTACAATAAAAGTAATGGAGCAACAGGACATCGCTCGTCCTCGGATCCATGACGACTCACCACAAGCTTTGGAGAATAGTCAATCCAGTATTTGAACAAGAAGTAAGATCACCTCAAACGTCGGAACCTTCACTTTGTAGAAAATGTAGAAAAAATATGGGTTACTACAAAAATACACTAAGTATGATAGTCATGCATGAAAATCCTTGAAATCATGCTAAAAAGGACATTTTAGTTTAAATGTATGCATTTTACCAAGTTAAGAGTTCCTCATGAAAATTAGTGTAAAAAGCATACGATACAGTCATTTCAACAAATTGATCATTACATCATAATGGAAACAAACCATAAGTACCCTCAAAGCATCCTTGTGCAATGTATGAATAAGATCCATACTCTTAAGCACACTAAGGAAAGCTTATGAAGTTATTATAGTTCATAACTCCAATTCTAGTTCATACTATAATACTGAATTATCTTTAAACATGGAATTCGGTGTCTACCCCACCAAAAAGAGGTGTCTTACTTGCCTAAGGGAACATTCAACTATTAGCTTAGGATGATCACTTAGCTAAAAGACCTATGAGGGCACATATGGGATAAGGGGATTGCTACTAGAAAACCCAATCTATACTAACTTAAGGGCTTCCAGAAAACCTCGTCTCTACTAACTTAAGGTCTTCCCCATCCCAAGAGATTGTTCTTAGAAACCCGACATCTACTATCATGAAGTCTTCTATTTCATATCATTATTCACTTGGTGCTAAGCATATTTCCCATTGATTTTACATTACGTCTTGAATCAAATTGATAATTATGGAAGAATGTCTTGACACTCAATCCAACAAACTCATGTTAAAGCTCATAAACTTATTAGGGGAGACTAGTCTTCAACCCTTAGAATCACTACATCAGACAAACATTTCACATTGTATGATATTCATACCTAAGTGTGCAAATGAGGATAATCATCCAATCAACACAACAAGTTGATTATAATGTATTCACTTTACTCTCAAAGCAATCTAATTGTTTACACACAAGTCTCATGCGCATAGCTAATTCCCATGTTCATACATAAGTGTGCAAATGAGGATAATCATCCAATCAACACAACAAGTTACTTATAATGTATTCACTTTACTCTCAAAGCAATCTAATTGTTTACACACAAGTCTCATGCGCATAGCTAATTCCCATGTTTTTCCCTTTAAGGGCTATAGATCACATTCAACCAATCAATCTAGAATTACTACATAATACATAGATGGTGACATTGTTCAATTAACTAAACTACTATAAGTACAATTTCATAATTACTACAGTTTACCTAAATTCACAAGTCATAAATTAGGGTTATGGGAAATTCAGGGATCCATGGGAGATTTTATCATAAAACCACTATAAAAAGAAATTCGATCATAATATAAGTTAATTAAATCAGCGAAAACAATTTTAGAAAGAATCCATGACTTGGAGTGAAAACCCTAGGTTTTGGAGACCTTTCTACTTTGAAATTGAGAGTTTGAGGACTTCATGGATGAAAGTTAACCATGAATCAAAAACTACCATGCCTTAGATACAAAAAATCCACCAAAATTGTGTGATCTCCCTTCTTCAAGCCCTAGTTTGATCTTCTTCTTCTTCTTTTTGGGGTTTCAAGAGAGAAGATTTTGGAGAGATTTTGATTTGATTTGGGGATTTTATATATTATGATATTAGATGGGTTCTTTTAGGTGATTAAAATACTTATATAATTGTTTAAAATAGGCCTAAAATGACACCACATAACCATTAAATAAAAAGGAAATTACAAAAAGACCCCTAACCTTAACTGTCAAAAGGCAGTTCAGGTGAGACCTAGAACTAGAAACCGTAAGACTGTAGGTGGACCTACTGACCGTCTGCAGGTCTCTAGGTCCATGATATGGAGCTTGATTTTTAGGGCTTGACCCACGACCCCGGCCCCACCTACGGAGCGTGGGTGGACCTATGGGGCGTAGGTGTCCTCTTGGGTCACTACCTAGGTCACTAATTTTGGTTCTTTCCTCAAGGATCCATGGTTGGTCCTTGGAGTTTAGGCCTTGACATCCTAACACCAAACCATGATTTTAAGATACGAGAAGGTACTTTTAAGGCTCTAATTCTAACGTCAAGTTCTAGCTTAGCCTACTAATTTTATTTTAGACACTAGTTTAGTATACAAATTTCTAGAATGTTACAAAAGAGAAGGTCGTTGAATCGTCTGTTTCGAAAAACTATCCTCATGATAGTGATTTGGAGGAAGAAATTCCCATTGTCAAAAGATTAAGATTAAACACTGAATTTAATGGAGCTGCCAAATTGTGTGAAAAGGTACTTATTTTTCTTGAAAAGAAATCAGAGTTGCATTTTTTTTATCCAAACAAAATTGGACAACCATATCGTTATGAATCTTCATAGATGAAGATGGATCACTCACTACATATTTGAGTTCTACATGAAAAAATAGTTGTGTCCACAACCAATTGGGAAGCTAGCTATACTAATAATTAAGCCTTTGTGTTTGGTGTTTGCATCATATATTACTCCTTCAATATTGTATCCACGTACTTACCTTTGATAGATTACAACTTATTAATCAATCTCCAAAATAATTAGTGAAATTATTAAATAAGAATTACATATATAATACAATCAAATTAATATATAATAATAATAATAATAATAATAATTATTATTATTATTATACATACATAATCAGGATGGTGTTTCCATTGTAATCAAATTACACAAATTGGTATATAGAATGCTTTTATCTATATAAAAATGGTAATCATGCTGATATACAAAATGATTTATGGCCTAAATTATTTTTTTAATATTTTTTCTCGGTATGAAATATACCAAGAAAAACAATAAGTATTATAACCAATTTAATATTTTCCAATTTTGTTGTCTATATACAACCCAAAACACACTATCAACTCCACCAATAGATGTACCCAAATTTTTTTACCAAAGTTGGTGTTTATATATGTATGATCTCAAACATAACAAGTACACCTAATATTCTACCAAAAATATTCATAAAATTTGACGTTTATACACAAATTAAAATGGACAATCATTTTTGAATCCGGCTCCTCTTTATTTCTCTTCTCTTCATTTTCTCCAAGGTCCCTATTTGGATTAGTGACACATAGCATAGGTTAAAATAAATGGTTAATATTTAATTTCCAAAGTAAATACATTATATATTAAGGATTAAAAAAATTATAATATAACTATCTTAGCAACATATTATCTTGTCCATAAATATAGGGAAAAAATTTCTCTTCCTAAATTTCTTTTATACGTAAGATTTTTTTTTAAATTTTCTTTTAAATAATCTTTTTGTCTAATTTACTGAATAGAAGTATAGAAACTATAATTAACTACCATATGAAGTGGTATCACCGTATTTGTAATCTTATTATGAAATTGAAATTAATTTGTTAAAATGGTTTGATTATCGCTAGATAATTTATTAATCACGGATCAATATGCTTTTAACAAAAGATTACAATAAAAATATTATATAAACGAAAAAAAAAGATCCTACGATTAAAAAAAAAGGAAGAAATTTTATATTTATGGACAAGATAATATGTTGCTAAGATTGTGAGATTATAATAATTTTAATACTTGATATATAATGCATTTATTAACTAAATCATGATTAGAGGTTAACTTTGAAAAATTAAATCTTAACCATTTGTTTTAACTTGTGACACATGTCATTAATTCAAATAGAAACTTGAGAAAAATGGAGAGAAGAGAAATGAAGAGGAGCGGAATCCATCATTTTTATTAAATCATTTACCAAAATAAAATCATCAATTTTGTTGTATTTGAAAATCCCAAAACACAACGAAAGTTGGTGTTTACATACTATCTAAAATATAACAATTACACAAAAAAATTAACGAATTTTGGTGATTATTGAAAACATAATATACAATATCAGTTGCACCACATGATTGGGTACACTATCAATTATACTGAATAATCTTCAAAAAATATTCATGGAATTTGACGTTTATACACAAATTAAAATTGACCATCTTTTTTATCAAATTATTTATAAAAATAGAATCACAAAATTTGATTTTTTAAATCAACCTAAAAGCCCTACAAAGTAAATCAAAACAAATACTGAAAAATAATCACAGATTTGTTGTTCAGTAACAACGTAATATACACTATCAATTATACCACTCAATCTACCAAAATTCAATCCATAAAACTGATTTTTAAACGACCTCAAATACACCGTCATATTCAATCCTAGTATGGTCAAATTTCGAAGTAAAATTTAACAACTAAGCGCCTAATGTCGTCTATAACACAAAAACATATGCCAACCTAATTGATTACAAGATAAAGATCATGAAAAAAACATCAAATATATTAAATAAAATAAAAAAAATAATCACATCAAAAAACACAAATTCAATCGTGATTTATAAAATTTGACACGTCTCATCATTCGTTTGTTGAATTAGAATTGAAACACTGTTGATATTCATAACTGAACATCGATTAGAATAGGGGAAAAGAGAGTTTTATGTTAATTAAAAAAACTTTTTGGTGAGAGAATAGATAACTAATCTGATTAAATGGTGAAAGGTAAAAGTATTGAAAATATTAGAGAATGGTAGAAAATCGTGGTTGATTATTACTACGCTACATTTTTGTATGTTAATTCCTATTTTTGAAAAAAGAAACTATTGCTATGTTGGTGAATAAATATATTTATTACTATATAATGGTTATTAATGTACTTAATTTGTATGCTTAAGTTTTTTGTCCAGGTTTTTTCAATAAGATGAACCTAACTTATAAAACTGAAAAATATCACATAATTAATCTGATTGATCCAAAATTGAATTATTGAAACCTGACCAAATTTACTTATTTAGTCTGATTATATAATTTGCAAGTTCATATGATGAAATAACACAAAGACCAAATCGAATCGAATTACTCAATAGAAAAAATGCTCAATAGCAAATTATAATTTCCACTAAAAAAATTGCAATATAAAAAAAACACTAGAAGAGATAAAAAAAAAGTTCAACATCTAATATA
>NC_028640.1:24421792-24453595 GCF_001406875.1 Solanum pennellii
TAATACGGATAACACACAAGTATCACTTAGACAACGAAATATCAAAAACACACCTTAACTAAACAAAAATCCTATTACCCAAAAGAAAGGATAAAAAATAATAATCTCACCTGTAAGTTCTCTTATTACCATTATCCCCTATCAGTTTTACAAATCCCAAAAAAGCCTCATTTTATTAATGTATCAGCATACCAAATTAATGTATCTCGCACATCAAATAATGTATCTGGCGCATTAGATTAATGTATCTCGCGCATAGATTAATATATCATGTATAAAATGTACATCAGATTAGTGTATCATGTATAAAATGTAATGTATCTTACTTAATGATTAATGTATCTCACGTATCAGATTAATGTATCAGCACTTATATTATTGTATCATTTGAGGGATTTTTGTAATTATAAACTTATAACGGACAAATGATAATTTTACTTTAAAAATATGTAATTTCTGTCATTTATCCACAATTTTTTTTATAATTTTATACTTATATATTTTCCTCATACAAATAATATAATTCTCCGTTAAAAAAGATTTGGATCCCCTGGACCCTGGCTAGCTCCACCCAACCTAGGTCTACTTCAAAACCCAAACAAAAAAGAAACAAAATAAAATAACAAAAAAGAAACAAAATAATATAAGTTGGTAAGGTTATAGTAGTAATAATACGGTAGTAAGATGGCAATTTGTGGAGAGGGTTGGAAGAAAAGAAAATTAAGAAATTTTATGTGGAACCATGGTTAGTTTGTAACTAAGGTAAAACTTCCTTAGTAGTAGAGAGTAGAAACAATCTTTTCTCCTCTTACACGTAAACATGAACACGTGGTACTTTGTGCAACAACACTTATACTATTTATTATATATATATATATATATATATATATATACATATATCATTGTCAAATACTCATATATCCTCATTTGGCTTTATCACTATCCATTTTCCTCTCTCCAGAAAAAATACTACTACTCCTCTGATCTCTCTCTCTCTCTTACTGTTTCTTCTGTTGAAAGTTCGAATAAAACTCGTCGGTTCGGTGTTTTTTGGTTTTAGCTGTAGATTTTATGTATCTGATAACCTTGACCTCTTCGGAATTCATCGGTTTGTGACGTCAGCATTAGTTTTCCGGTCATCGGAATTGCATGTTTTATATGTAAGGACCTTCCTCTCCTTTGATCTGCTTTTCCTTTTCTTTTTTTTTTCTGTTGAATTAATGTTTTTAACTGATTATTTGATGGGAAAATTGTTGCAGAGAATTAAAGGGAAATTGAAATTGAGTTCAGCTTCTTTTTTTTTTTAAATATATTTTTAAAATTTTTTTGGTGAGTTTTACGATAAGCCAGATGATTGATTTCTAGCTGTGTGTAGATTGAAGAGCGTTCACTGGAAGTGATAATTTTAGTGAGCTGATTTATATTGATTCTCTCGAGAAATTGTTGAGTCCTTTTGAAGAGTTTTAATTTGACCTAATTTGAATTTAAGGTGAGAATTTTTTTGTTAGCTTAATGTGTTCATTCTTTGCTTCTCTTACTCTGAACTCTAAGAGGAGCTAAAATGTTTTGCCTGGATATGAAACTCTCAGCATTAAATGGTTATTTTACAGAACCTTGAGATATGTCCTTGGGTATTTTCTTAATTAGGTTAGATTTGTGAAATTTTTTTTTACATGCCTTCTCCCTCTATTTTTTCATACATCATGACATTGAATTGTACCACTAAGGGGTCGATTGGCGGGGAATAGGTTATCATGGGATTAACTAATCCTTTATTATATCTTGGAATTATTATACCTTATGCCTCACGTCAAACGGCTCTCAAGTGTATGCTAATGGAAAAATGTGTAATGAGTCGTGAAAGTAAATAAATGTCAATATGATTTAAATGAAAACTATTGAAGTAGGGATCGCTTGGTGAGGGTTTATAAGATAGTGATGTAAAGGATGGAATCTGGATTAGTAATGCTGACATTATTTTTATCCACGGCATAGTTTGGTGTATTAAAAATGAACATCGTACATAGATTATTTCTAAAAAACATCATTTGTTTAAAAAATACCCTCCGATTCTTTAGCTTTGTACACTTCCAGGGCATGTGTCTTTAACTATGCCTGTGCCTGTACTAAAAATCCTTTTATTGCTAATACCATGGTTTGCTACGTATTAGTTATAACTTATACACATTACACAGGATACTACCAAAAAGGGTGTGTCACAAGCATCAGTTGTACATTGGTTGAAAAATTGTACCGAACAATGGATGAGTAATATCAAAACTGATAAATGCACTATTTTCTCTAATACCTTCCATCAAAGGACCCCTTAAAGTTCATGCCATACATAAAGTGCTACCATGCTGGTGTAGTGTAGGAGGAGAGTGGGCATGTGTTGTAGATAGCTCCCATTGCATTTATGCAAAGAGGATATTTCCTTAATTAGAATCCATGGCCTACAAGCACTAAAGGAGCATGTCTGACATAACATAGACACATTTATTTGTACCTTCATGAAAATAATTATGTAGAAGTATGTCACCCATCTGTTTGTTAGGCATTGGAAAAATTAGGATAAGAGATTTCTTTCTCAAAATAAAATTTTGGTTAAGAGAAAATGGGAACATGGAAGTACCTAGAGAATAATCAATGGAGTATTTTATGTCATTATACTTCGAGAGTTTGAATCATGCACAAGAGTTTGAATCATGCACGCCCATGCACGTAAACCTGCATACCCTTATAGGAGAAAAAAGTGTTATTGTCTAATAGAAGTTCCACAGGTTACGATGCAAAGATTTATGCTCTATAATGCATGTTAAGGAATTCATTAATGAGTTGATGAAAAGGATTTCACCAATTTGGGAACCTTCAAAAGTTTTGAGGTAGACGTATAAATTCGAAACAACAATCATGTCAAAGCAGATTGATCCGTTGGTAGCCGCTAAAGTTTTTAGTAGTTTGTATGCTTCGTCCAGACAAACCTAATTTAGGTAGTTTGTATGCTTTGACCAGACAAACCTAATTTAAGGAGTTTGTATGCTTCGACCGGACGCACCTAAGTTTTAGAAGTGTGTGTCGACCCGATAAACCTAATATTAGTAGTCTGTGCTCATCGATCCGACAAAACTGAATAATTTATCAAACTATGATAGAATTCAACACCTTAAAAGTAAAATTAATACTATTCATAATGTGACAAATGTCAAATTGGATAGTCCAGGAAAAGTGATCAGACATTTAATTCCATTTTAGCTAAGATCCAGCAGAACCTAATATACATATTCCAAGTAATATCCAGTTGAGGTTTAAAACACCTATGGTGATCACACACAAAAGAATCTTGTTTTATGGAATTAGACACTACTATCTGTATTTTCTCGTCGAGTGATTTTCTTTGGTTGCAATTAATGCTGCAAAAAGTGCAGTTGATGCATGAGAAAAAGGCGAGGTGAGCCTAGCGTGAACCAGCGTGCTATTTGAACTTCTAAAATGGAAAGATCTGGGTGTGGGGATGTAGAAAATATATTCTTTGTTTGGTGTATCGGGGTTCATATGGTCCATCCATGGTTGCTGTCCTGGCTACACTTTGCTCTAGGCCATAACATTTTTGTGTACTTATGGTGTCCATTCTAGGTTTTAAATTGCAGCACTATTGTTCAGGTTCATTAGGTAGTTGTTGCCTGTCGTACATATTAGCAATTGCTTTCAACCCTAATTATATGGTTCACTTTGCCAATGCTCCCTTCCCTTGGAGAAATTTTCTGGTTTGGTCACTCTCCTCCTCTAGCCTAGTTTTAGTAAGCCAAAAGTCTGTTTTGAACTACCTTTGCCAAGAAAAGAAAGAGAAAAGAGAGACAGACTTACACTACCATCTCCGTGCAAAACCAGTGCCAACTTATTCTCAAGTTCAGCGTGTTGTACCTACTGGCTGTTTTATCGTTATTTAGATAATAACAAAGGCAGTATAACTTTAATCCGTATCTACTAAACTTGATATAATCGCTACACCATATTTGGCAGTCAATGTGACACATTTCTATCTGATAAGAGAGAACCATCTCAGGATGGTTTTTTTTTCCCATTTTGTATAGTATCTGCTTCCACCCGTTTGGGTAAATGCGCTAATTAGACAAAACAATGTCAACACTTAGGGAACTAACATAAAAGTATGCAGAGTGGTATATTATTGCCTATTGGTCTGGACTCTAGTAGTCTTCTTCGAAGTGAAAGCTTTGTAGTTTGACCATATAGCTTGTTTCGTACCTGAAATTGGGTTGAAGAGAACTCATGAGAACAATTTGGGAGCTGAGAGAGAAAGTCCATAAATAATCAAGACTAATCTGATGTTAACCGATTGTTCTGTGATGTGAAATCCTTCGACTATATACCTATCTTATTAATCCAAAGTATGGACTCTTATGCTATTTGGGGGAAATCCCAAGTATCATTTGGGAGCTCAGAGAGTAAAAAGGCGTAGATACTATTGGTGGTGTATTATGCAATTAGTAGTGTCTTCCAAAATGAAGTCCTTGCGGGTTGGTCATATGGTATCTATTTGATTCAAACAGTTCCAATAGTCAATTGATAATTTTCGGATATAGTATTGGAATAGAAAGGTCCATTACGTAATAACAGTTGGTGTTGGTCCATCTTTTATTTGCTTTCTTTTTTTGATAGGTGTTATTAGATGATGTTTTTATTGTTCGTCACTAATGTGAAATCTCTCTCTTTATAGTCCTTATCAATTGGATTTTGGGAGATCTTTTGTATTTTGGAAAGTAGAGGGATGTTGTTGGTTTGGAAAACAATTTTTTTTATAATGGTGGTATCCGAAACAGTTCACTCACCTCGACCGTTTCACAATACCTGCTACGGCACACCAACATATATACTGGTTAACTCTATCCACCAAAGTTTGGGCAGTTGAAAAAGTTTTCTATATTGCCTCGGACAGCATTTGAGCCCTAACCCTGCTATAATATTCATCCCTTTTCATTGACTGCTGCATGACTCCCTTGGGTTTAAGTTGAGGTTTCTACTTTGAATTATATACTAAGGAGATGCAAGAGAAGTTGTCGGTGAGACTTAGTAGCTCAGTTGGTTTGCTATGAAAATCCCAACTTGTTGGTGAGGGTATGATACCCAACCTTGTAGTCCCCTCTCCATTTCCCCTTAACAAATAAATAAAAAAAGGGAGAGGAGAAGTTGTCCTTGTTGTTTTGAAGCAGCTTTGGAATGTTTATCATTTCTTTTAATCTGAAAAGTTAAAGGCAATAAATAATGCACCTGAACTTGCCTGTCGTCTGGTTTTCAAGTGGCTTCCTTATTGTTTATCTTTCCTGAACCCCTTCGCAGCCTTCTATCCAGTGTATCCGACACAGGAAATAATAAAATTGAAATTGTTTATTCCTTCCAGAACTCAAGTCTTTTCAGCTCAAGAACTACCATGATTGCTACATGGTGGCAATTGTTTGTAAAAAGCCATGTGCTTGTCGTGAACTTTCAATGCCATCACATTCGAAAATTTTTGTTCAATCTGTATGTATCTATGCTTAACCCATCACTGTTACCTGTTAAAATGGGATTGTATTTGTATCTTCTGTATGTTGTATTTGTCAACTTGGAATATTCAATATAAAGGCATTAGAACCGTTGAGTACTGAAGATTATATTTCACTTCATCTCAAATTGTCTAATTGGGATGAATCCTTGGGATAGGGTAGTTAGGAATCGGGTTTCTCCTCTTTGACAATGTTTTCACAAACGTGTAGTAATTATTTTGAGATTATTCTTGCTCAACAATTCTATTAGCCTTTTGTTTTTGGCATGTTTGACATCATCCGCTGGAATCATCTGGACTTAAAAGTCTCTTTTTTTTGTGGTTATATAGACTGCAGGAAAATTTGATTCAGCAATTACTGGGGCACACTTTCCTTTGGTTTCACATATCTCAGCAGAACTTGTATGATATAACGTAAGCTAAGTTCTACTTCAGAGACATGGCATCAAGATCTAGTGCAAACTTTTTCGACTTGGCATCTGAGGACATACTGGATATACATCAGACTCCTAGAGCACTTCCGCGTATGATGACTGTTCCCGGGATAATTTCTGATGGCTGTCGCAGCAATGATGGCGATTCAGATAGTATGTCATCTGCTTGTCATGAGCGAAAGATTATTGTTGCAAACATGCTGCCTTTGCATGCTCAAAGGGATACAACAGCTGAAAAGTGGTGGTTTAGTTTGGACGAGGATTCGCTTTTATTACAACTGAAGGATGGGTTTTCACCTGAAACTGAGGTTATCTATGTGGGTTCTCTCAAGGTAGATGTAGAGCCCAGTGAACAGGAGGAAGTTACACAGCGATTACTTGAGGAGTACAAGTGTGTGCCTACCTTTCTACCTTGTGAAATCCAGGAAAAGTTTTATCATGGTTTCTGTAAGCAACAACTGTGGCCTCTTTTTCACTACATGCTCCCAATGTGCCCAGACCATGCAGATCGTTTTGACCGTCAGCTGTGGCAAGCTTATGTCTCAGCAAACAAGATATTTGCTGATAAGGTTATGGAAGTGGTTAATCCCGAGGATGATTATATCTGGGTTCAAGATTACCACCTCATGGTTCTTCCCACATTCTTAAGAAAGAGGTACCATCGAGTGAAGCTTGGGTTCTTTCTTCATAGCCCATTCCCATCATCAGAAATTTACCGGACTCTCCCAGTTAGGGATGAAATTCTAAAAGGATTATTAAACTGCGACCTGATTGGTTTTCATACTTTTGATTATGCACGTCATTTTCTGTCATGCTGTAGTAGAATGCTAGGTCTAGATTATGAATCTAAGCGAGGTCACATCGGACTTGATTATTTTGGTCGTACAGTTTACATTAAAATTCTTCCAGTAGGCATACATATGGGTCGGCTTGAGTCTGTGTTGAATCGTTCTTCTACATTTGCTAAAGCTAAAGAAGTTCAAGAGCAGTTCAAAGGGAAGAAAGTCATTCTTGGTGTGGATGATATGGATATCTTTAAAGGTATTAGTTTGAAATTACTAGCTTTTGAACACCTACTACAGCAGCAAGAGGATTTGCAGGGTAAACTTGTTCTTGTCCAAATAGTAAATCCTGCTCGTAGCTCTGGAAAGGATGTTCAGGAAGCAAAGAGGGAGACATATTCAACTGCCGAGAGAATCAATGAAATTTATGGTACTTCTAATTATGAGCCTGTAATTTTGATTGATCGTCCTGTTGCTCGATATGAGAAGACCGCATACTATGCTGTTGCTGAATGTTGCATAGTAAATGCAGTGAGGGATGGGATGAACTTAGTGCCTTACAAGTATATTGTCTGTAGGCAAGGCTCTCCTGGTATGGACGAAGCTATGGGTATCAAAGCTGATTCTCCTAGAACTAGCATGCTTGTTGTGTCTGAATTTATTGGTTGCTCACCATCGTTGAGTGGGGCAATTAGGGTAAATCCATGGGATATTGAAGCTGTGGCTGAGGCTTTAAATGTTGCCATTACAATGACGAATTCTGAGAAAGAACTACGTCATGAGAAGCACCACCGCTATGTGAGCTCTCACGATGTAGCTTATTGGGCTCGTAGTTTCATGCAAGATTTGGAGAGAGCATGCCAAGATCATTATAGTAAGCGTTGCTGGGGCATTGGCCTGGGCCTAGGTTTTAGAGTTATTGCACTTTCACCAAGCTTTAGAAAGTTGTCCTTAGATCACATTGTTTCCTCATACAGGAGGACTCAGAGAAGGGCTATATTTTTGGACTATGACGGTACTGTTGTACCTCAGTCATGTATGGTTAAAGCTCCAAGTACCGAAGTTATTTCTCTTTTGAAAGCTCTAAGTAATGACCCTAAAAACACCGTGTATATAGTAAGTGGCAGAGGAAGGACTTCATTATGCGAGTGGCTTGCACCATGCGAAAGGCTTGGAATAGCTGCTGAACATGGGTACTTCATTAGGTAAAGACCTAATCATCTAGTATTCTTAGGGTTACATTTATACTTGTCGTCAGATAGTCCTCCTTGTGTTGCTGTTGGACTGTAGTTTCTCATTTAGAACTTGTGTTCAGGTTTTGTTTTATTTTTATTTTTTTACACATTCATCTACAACATGGTCTCTATTGTTTTCTCTCATTGCAGGGATTGTAAAACTTCTGAATGGGATCATTTAGATTCTGATCTTGAATGGAAAGAAATTGCGGAACCTGTGATGCAACTTTACACAGAAGCAACTGATGGATCATATATAGAATCTAAAGAGAGTGCATTTGTGTGGCACCATTATGATGCAGACCCTGACTTCGGCTCCTGTCAGGCAAAGGAATTGTTGGATCATTTGGAAAGTGTACTTGCAAATGAACCTGCAGTTGTTAAGAGGGGTCAACATATTGTTGAAGTCAAGCCTCAAGTAACCCTTCCTCTTCTAACTAATGCCAGCTCAATCATGTTGCATAATGCTGTTCAGAAGTTTTGAATTCTTTACTTGACTTGCAGGGTGTTACCAAAGGATTAGTTGCAGCGAAAGTTCTCTCTATGATGGTTGATGGGGGGAAACCGCCTGATTTTGTGATGTGCATTGGAGATGACAGGTCGGATGAAGACATGTTTGAGAGCATATTAAGCACTATTTCCAGTTCGTCGGTCACTGCTGCCCCTGACATCTTTGCCTGCACCGTCGGGCAGAAGCCAAGCAAAGCCAAGTATTACCTTGATGATACTGCTGATGTTCTTAAACTTCTTGGAGGTCTTGCTAGTGCTTCTAATCCAAAGCCAATAGATACTGCTCAATTCCAGCTTGCCTTTGGTTCTGTTATTTGAGTCGGTCAAGGATGCAGACAACTTTGATATAGAAATTAGAAAGTATCATTAGGGCTAGAGTTCTTTTTAAAATATAGTTTCACAGTAGTGATTGTGCCTGGCCTGAATTATTAACAGGCACTGATAACTTAACTTGTACATATATATGACTCTTTAATATGAGAACTTGGTTTATTTTCTCTTAGGAAGCTCCGCGAAGACGCATCAAGTGAGTTCTTCATATCATTGTGAAATGTGCACGTTTGTACCGAGATGAGGTACCTTATTAAGTGACTATGGTACAGGGAAGCTTACCTTAGTTCAATTGGGATGGGTTTGATTCCTCTCTGCATATGGCGCCTGTAGTGGTTTTCATACATTCCAGACGTCCCAAGTTAACCCCAGCCCTTAGGCCAAACATATGTAAAACTCCTTTGTCCTTAAATTTCATCGACACTCAACCCCATTTTAACCCTTCAACTCCAATTTTTATGTTTCACTTTAGCACTTCTTTTTATCTCACATATTTGTTATGTGCGTGTTGGACAAGCACAACATATCTGCTATCACCATGTGTTTTATTTTCTCCATATCATCCAGGTTAACCCAACTTTATTACGGATCCTTGGAATTATTTCCCTTCAAAAGTGAAAAAGACTTCTGTAATTATTTCTCCAAAATAAACAAGTCTCTTAACCTACTCTTTGGAGAAACCTTTCAGTACAACAATTCTTTTCCAAATCTCCACCCTTAGAAGAATGAAACCTACTGCAGTTTGTCAATGGTTTCTTCCCATTTAAAGACTAAAAGTCACATTTGAAGACTAAAATCTTCTATTAAAATTGCTTTGGTTGTTGCTGGTAAGCACATCATTTAACCATGCTTTGGAGTTTTTCCGATGCTGTGTAGGTGCCTTTTTTTCTTTTTCTTTTTTAGTACTTTTTAGTGTTTCTCATTAGGCATTTTTTTAATACAAGATTTAGATTTTTAATTTCGAAATTCACTGTAAAAATCAGTTTTGTTTGTTTAATAATAGGTAAATAAAGTTCTACATAATCTTACACTTAAACCCTAGCTTATTTCACAAATGAAACGTCACTACAATTCAAGTTCGATCCATTTAAAGCATTTGCATCTATTATGCAATAAGTAAGAAAATAAAATAGATAAAAAAAGAATTGGAAAGAAGAAGAGATGGAGGAAATAAATAGGTAGAATGCCAAATATTAACGTTAATGAGATCACCTGTTAAAGGTGAGATGACAACACTATTCAAGTCAGCATTTTGTGTTAAAATGGAACATAAAATTGGAGTTAAAATGAAACAAACTTGAATTGAAGTGCTAAAATGAAATTTAAGAACAAGTTTAAGGGGTTGTACATGTGTTTGGTCCAACCCTTATGTGTACATTCTCTTTGAATATGTAACAGTCATTTTTCACTACTTTAAATTTTATATGTGAAAATGTTGTCACTTTAGAAGCAAGTTAAAACAACATATTATAAAAATAAGATGATATTCATCATTCAGAAACATGTATGCACAAAATAGACACTCCTATAATTTATTTTAAAATATACTAGTAATTAGTTTGATAAAAAACCATCAATATATCACAACTATGTAAAATTGATATTGATTGAATTAGATATTATTCAAAATCTAGCTAGTATCTTCAAGGGGTCTTGGGCAATCGAACTACTAGCTAGATGGCTAGAAGTATTCACTTGGTGGGTGTGGTAAATGGGCCTAGATTACTATTGGCGAAGAAGTCTAATACCAGATTGAGTGGCTATGTGTGGGATTCGGATTGATAAATAGAGTTTTTTGAGGACAAAATAGGTTTTATGTGAATTATGATTATAATTTGGCCAAGATTGTGCTTCTCATCCTTAATTCTCTCTTAGTTCCATCATCCCTTCTTCTTTATCGTTACTATTATTATTCATGTTCTTCATATTGTAATTGTGCATTTTCGTACGAATCAAAGATTATTAGTTTGTTCTCTGTTGTTTGTTGTTGGATTGAGAAAATCACTACAGCCATTTTAGTGTTCGTTACCGTGGGTGTCAAAATCTATGGATTCCATCACATTCACTAAAGAAAATATAAAATTATTTTTTCTTGTCTTTTTAAATAAAATAATAATAATGATAATGATGATGATAATAATAATAATAATAATAATAATAATAATAATAATAATAATAATAATAATAATAATAATAATAATAATAATAATAATAAGATCTACTCCAACTTTTAAACTAAATATAACCTAGTACTCATGTTCGTTTGGGTGGCTGATATAGTATAAATTTGATTTTTAATCGATATTTACTATAGATTTAAATATTTCTATGCTAGTGCGAGGCATTACTTTATTTTGTTTGAAGATATAATTATTGATCTATATTATCTACTTTACAAGGTTATGTGCACTAAATTATTTGTCCAGCTTATTAGTATTAATATATGCATAGATGTTTGATAATTATGTAACATTAATTAAATACATATGTAAATGTTTTCTATAATTTTAAACAGAAAAAGGATAAATATATAAATACGCTCTGTTAAATTTTCAGAACACAAGCAACTTTATCATCTGATCATTGCAGTGTATATCTATATTCTTTGGACTAATAGGGAAACGCATGTCTCGATCTTAAAGATCTATTAAGAACTTTTTTATTTTTAATCCATAGTTAAAAGATTGAGTTAATGTCTTAAAATATCACTCAACTTATAAAATCTACCTGAAAAGTCATTAAATTTTATTTTATATCAATAAAATCAGACTTTTGTATAAAAAGATTACTCAAACTAAATTTTAACAGTTACTTCTCCTTGTCATTTGTTGACTCGATCATTCCTTTGTCACTCTAAAATAAAATATAAACTAAGCTTATTTCTAAATATGTATGCTAATTAACATAACGTCTAGAAAATCTCAAGCTATGTTATCCCCATTTTTGAATAGAATAAAATCGCCTAGTACTGTGAATTTTACCGCTATGCAAACATTTAAAAAATACGAAGCTCTTGATTTGTGAATCTAATAACTTAGATTTTGAAACATTGGACACAATAGAAAAATGAGAATTAATTTCATATATGAATATTTAACTTAATCCGTAAAAGAAATTTTATTTTATTTTATTTATTTATTTTAGGAGTTAATATCATTCAATTTTAGGAATAAATAATAATTTATTTTGTCATGATAAATTTTATTTAATGAAAAAGTTAGATCAATGATTTTATTGATACAAATATTTAAATTGAGTGATTTTATTGATACAAATTAAATTCAATGACTTTTTTAAAATAAATTTTCAAAGTTGAGTGATCATTTGAGATATTGACTCACTACTGAAGAAAACATATAGATATATTCTTGTAGTTATGTAGGTCAAATGTTTATTAATTATAATGATAGAACATGAGAATATAAAAATTAATTAATTTTCAAAATACTATATAATTCATAGAAAAATGGATTATTGATACATAACTTTGTGATCTTCTTATTTTAATTTTTTTTATTATTATTATTATATTGTCATTATTACTGTTTTTGTTGTTAGATCGATGTTGTTACGTTTTTTATTTTTTCAAAATAAAATTAAATAACAATTCTATAAAATATTAATAGTTGTTGTTTGAAAGATTAAAACATTAACTAGGAGTATATAGGTTTCCATATAGTCAGTGAATTTTCCCTGCTGGAAATCTCTGTTGATTATAATGCTTTATGATCGAGTTTTATTGCAAATTTTATTATAATTTAATTTTGCAAATGATAATTATTATTATTATTATTTAAGTTTCTTTTTAAAATTGTGTTTAATGAGTTACAAAAAAAATATCTATCCATTTGCATTCTCTACTTCAATATCATATCTCTTCAACTTCTTCTACTAAAATTTTCATAATTAATCAATCTATAAATAGCAATCCTTCATAGAATTGTATAAAAAATAATGTCATTATTTAAAACAATTAAATGGAAAGCACAACCAAAGAAGGAAAAAATTTGTACAATACACTAATTTTTCTAAAGAGAAAAATACTAACAATCTTACATAATCATGTAACCTTATGTGTTAATGAACTTAAATATTTATGAATTACCTTTTAACCAATTACATCATCCTAAGATAATCCTTTACACCTTTTCATTTACTAGTTGCACAATAAATTAATAAATGATCTTTCATAATAAATAAATAACGATATAAATCCCCATCTTCCTCCAATTATTTATCAAAATCTTGACACTTATCTTTAACAAATTAAGATAACTAATTCACCATTTAAACAATTAAAAGGAAAGCACAATCAACAAATGAAAAAAGTGGTATAAATAACAAAAATGAAATTTAAAAAATCAAGATACACCATTTATCTTCATAGTCACCACCCGCTCATAGTGATCAATTGAGTTGGTTTTTCAAATGTTCAATATTATTATATTTAAATTACAAATTGCAACACTCTATCTTAGTTTGACTTTAACAAATACTTACACTGAAGTACTACACTGAATAAGAAAATTTCGGATCATTCCCAACAAATTAGTTTGGAGAATTGTAAGGCAAAATATTAATGATAATTAGAGCTCTCAAAATGGATTTGGTCCGCTAGGCCTGCCCAACCCAACCTTTGAATTAAATGACATTGAACTCAATTTTTTCAGCCCATTTAGGAATGAAACTTTTTAGCCCAGCCTCATTTGGCCCACAAGCCTTGTAGGCCCAATCCGCAAGCCTCAGAGGCTAGTCCGAGGGCTTTAAATTTTAAAAATATTTATTTTATATATTTTAAGTAGCATTTTACTTGCTAAAATTTTGTCATAATTATTTTTAAAATATTAATATAAAATCAAGACTTTTTTTACATGTATTTTACATTTAGGGTCATTAGCCCACTAAATTTTGTTATTAGCCCAAGTCCATTACTCCATTATAACTATGAGTCTGAGACGTCTTTTACTTTTGTTTTTATGCCTAATTTTTTGCTTCTCCTTTAATTGTCTTGTTTATGAAAATAGTGATCATGTAATATTTTTTGTTCATATAAACCTTAGGAATGTTGTTTCTTGACTATTATGTAATTGTTTTGTAAACGTTCACTTAAGTATATGTAATTCATCAACGTTCGTATTCTTTCTAAGAGAAATATGTTATCCGTTTTTTGGTTGAAGAGTCAACCCGTTCAACCTTAGGGTTGGGTTGGACTGTTAATTTAATATGACATTTAATTAAAGGAATAACCCGCCCAACCCATTTACTCTCTAGCCCGTTACGGTTGGGTTGAGTTGGTTGGACCAACTCAGTTTAATAGTTCTAATGATATCATAACTATATTAAGTTACTGCTGTTCAGTTAACAATATTTATTTTTTAATAAAGATGCAACTAAAAAAATCAAGCAAAGCTATTAAAGTGATGTATGCAAATGTTATACAAGAGTGAATTGCATATTTAAAAAAGGAACAAGAGCATTGAAAAAATGTATACTCAAGTGAGTTTTACTAGATCAATCTAACAAAGAATGACATGGTCTTTTTCATGTATTTCAATATAATAGGGAGATGAAATAATTTTTGATTAGAGAATACATTCTCGAAAATCAATCTAATAACAAATTATAGGACGTTGTTGATGTATTTCTTTATGTTTTTTCCTGTTATTATACATTGATAGCCATTTCTAAAACATTCACAAAACTATCTATGTAAGATATTATTATCTCCGTCAACTTTTAATTGTCAAAATGACTTTTTTTAGAGTTAAACAGTAATAACTTTGACTAACATTTTATGATGTGTCTTTTCATCATATTGATATGAAAAAAATTAGAATTTATAGTACTTTTCATATAATTTTTAAATATCTCAATTTTTTGTTTAAAATATCAAATTAATTTAATCTAATTTAACTTTGAAAATTAGTTAAATTGACTTTCAAAAAATGTAACATGACAATTAAAAGTGAACGGAAGGAATACAATATAGAAATTCAATTTCCTTGGTATCTTAATAAAATGCAAGGAGGACCATCAAACTAACAATATATTCTCCATTCAGTGGAATGGAAATAAAGTAATTTTTAATAGGGCATGTATCATTTCAAATGAAGAGATAATGATACGTCCGGATAATACAAAGATATAATCAATCCACATTATTCTAACACATATATTATAACCCTCGCGTGAAGCGCGACTATGTTCCTGTCACGATGGTCTCGATTGACACCCACACTACAATTTGGTGGGAGAACCACTACTAGCAACCAACCCAAGCAATAAATCTGGATACTAAAACTTTTAATTTATGGAAGCTAGTTAAATAACTAAAGACAAGGTTCCATTACTAAATAAAGATCTAATAACTAACTAACAATGTGGAAGATAAACCTAGAATGTGAAAGTCAATGTACTAAAACTAGAAACGAGAACCAAATCTAACACGAATTTCTAGTATACTATCTAAGTAATTAAAATAGGGTCTAGGTCCAAAAATGATGGACATAGATTAAAGAGAATTCCATGGCAGCCCGAAAGGTGTGGCTCACCCTTGAACTCGAAGCAATCACCGATCTCCTAAGTGAGGTATGCCAACAGTCGCGTGAAGATGCCCTGTACTCAAAAAAGATAAGAGCAAGTGCAGAAATTAGTACACAACCACCGTGCACTGGTAGGTTCATGCGTCTATCCCACTAGTGTAATAGAAACAAGCAATTACAATATCATAACAAAGACATAGATATCAACATATTAAATAATAACATAAGAATCAACATCACAATTTACATGCTTCATCACATAGTTGGTCATCTCAAAGAACACAAAGTCAAACGGTAAGCATATCGGAACGTGGCAATTTGATCCCATTTTTATGCTAGAACATGGCAATCGATCCTATTTTTATGCCGAAATGTGGCAACAAATCCCATTTAGCATGCCAGAACGTGACAATCCGATCCAAGTTAGTGTGCCAAAACATGGCAGTTGATCCCAATCATACACCACAATAACACATCAAAATCACCATTCAAGTCATGATTTCATGGTATCAATATTCATATATCTCATTCAATATCTATGATCAATATTGCAACATGCATACATATACAAGTATCACAGCGAAGCAAAGCAAGCATATATCACACAATCATAGAATCACAACCATCACCTACCTCAAAACAAGCTTGAAACCCTAGACAACTTGATCTTTCCCTTTCCGGATTCATTCTGCTTGTTTGTGGTATATAAACAACAATTTATATACGAGAATCAATAAAGAGACATTGAATTCCCGGGATACTAGCAAACTGTGAACCCTAGTTCAAACCTATGACCCAAATAGTCAATTTAGGGTTAATTCCACCATATGATTCTTCAAGAAATCCTCCCCATCAATATTGATCCATTCTAAACATTCTACGGATCAAAAATGAATTTGGGGATTGAAAAGCTTACCTCTAGCTTCAAGAATGGTGGAAAATGAGTTGGAATAGCCCATGGGTCGTTTCTTAACTCAAAAAGTTGGAAAATACAAAACTAGATCATCTTATTTTTAATTTAAAAACCCGCGATCCCGCTACAGCGACACCAATCCGGCTGTAGCGTCACTAATCCCTCTATAGTGGTACAAACTGAACCATTGAGTTCCACCCAAAAAGGATCCCAAAATTCTTTTAATTCCATCTCTGCCTCACCCGCTAAAACGACACCACTCCCGCTGTAGTGGTGTCGTTGCAGCAGCAAGAATCCCGCTACAATGGCATGCAGCAAGGTAGTGAGATTATAATAGATTATCAATTTCCCCCTTTCACAACATACTATTACCCACTAGGCTTACAAAGTGTGCTTAACGCTAAAGTTAATTCCTAATGATCTACTTATCCATATTTGATGTCGTAAAGTCGTACAAATTCCTTAACGAGTTATCTATCAATTAATGTAATCAAGTCCACCTTTACCCCACCCCATTGCTACCAGATCTCCCTACCCTTTGATGACTCCAAATCCGTCCAAATCTGGACAAGGTTGGAGAAAATCCTAGTACTATAGAAAAGGTTTTTCGGCCCCAATTTTCCCCATCGACATTTATATAATGACGAAACTCGATTGTTACAATAGATACCAATTTATCCTTCAGTTACCCCGAGTGATCAACTAAGGAAGAGTAGGATAGAAAAGGAACAAGGTCATACCTAATTCGACGAACAATTGTGGATACTTGTCTCGCATATCCTTCTCGGTCTCCCAAGTAGCTTCCTTAACCAGATGATGCTTCCATTAAAATTTTACGGGCTTAATCCCTTTGGTCCTCTACTTTCTAACATCACAATCAAGAATAACAATTTGTTCCCCCTTAAACTGGGGTCCTTGTCTCGCACTCTTGAGTCTCACTTAATGATATAGTCACAATCACCGTGATATCTCTTCAATATAGACATATAAATTATGGGATGTACACTGGACAAGTTTGGTTATAGCGCCAATCTATACGCCACCAGCCCTACACATTCAAGAATTATCAAAGGGACCAATATAGCGAGGACTCAACTAACCCTCTTATCGAATCTCATCACCTTCTTAATGGGTGATACCTTGAGAAGAACATTCTCGCCCGTATAAAATTCCATGTCTCTCACCTTGTGATCTGCATACTTCTTTTGTCTACTCTGCGTGACTAGAAGCTTTGCTTGAATGCTCCTGACCTTATCTTGAGTGTCCTTCACTAAGTCAACCCCAAGGTTTTACATCTACGGATTCAAACCAACCTATGGGCGATCTACATCCTCTCCCATATAACGCCTCAAATAGTTCAATATCAATGCTCGAGTGATAACTATTATTATAAGAGAAGTCATATAGGGGTAGGAACTTATCCCAATGCCCTCCAAAGTCAATTACACAAGCTCTCAACATGTTCTCCAACACTTGTATAATCCTTTCTGACTGTCCATCCGTATGGGGATGGAAGACTGTACTAAAAGAGAGTTGCGCGCCCAAATCATCATGCAAATTTATCCAACGCTTGAAGTGAAAAGTGTACCACGATCTTAGATGATGGAAAGGGGCACGTCATGCAGCCTCACTATCTTCTTTACATAAATTCTAGCCAACTGTTCAGCGTTGTAATCCAACCTTACAGAGAAGAAATGGGTTGACTTGGTCAACCTATCAACTAAAACCAAATAGAATCAAATTTCCCTAAAGTCATGGGAATACCAACCAAATAATTCATGGCTATCCTTTACCAATTCTTTTCCGAAATTGTAATCCTTTGAAGTAGCTCCGCAGGCCTTTGATATTCATACTTCACTTGTTGACAATTCTGACACTTCGCCACAAACTTCTCAATGTCTTGTATTATACCTTACCACCAATAAACTCTTTGAAATCTCTAACATCTTGTTCACGCCGGTATGAATAGAACAACGCGAGCCATGAGCCTCCGCCAACAATTTTGGATTAAATTATCAACTCTTGGAACACATATTCTACCCTTGTAGTTGAGCACACCATCCATATCTAGAGTGGTTTTTTGAGACTTAACTATGACAATTTTTGTTATGAGATCATCTAAATCTCCATCTTATAATTTTTTTCCCTTGATTTCCTCTATGAACATGTACTTAGCTTCAATGCTAGCTAACAACCCACCTCTCTATGAAATGCCCAACTGCACGAACTTACACTCTAAGGTCTGAATTTCTTGGACAAGAGTCGCTTTGTTCCACTCAAGTGAGCTAAACTACCCATACTTATCACTTGTCGACTCAAAGCGTCTGCCATAACATTTTCCTTACCCGGATGGTATTGAGTAGTCACATCATAATCCTTGTGTAGCGACCCTCATAATGAAATAGGTATAACTAGAGTTTAGATTGTATTTAATGAAATAATAATGTGTTAAAATAGTGAATTTTAGTTTTGAGGTTAGTTTGGTAAGTTTGGAAGTCAAACGTCAAGGGATGATCAAGACGTACAACAACTAGACGTCTATGTGCTTGCATATGTTCTAGTGTGTCTTTGCATGTTTCATGAGTTATTTGGTATCTAAAATGATCGTTGGTGACCCTAATACATATATGACCATTTTTAGGGTTTAATTTCCGGGTAAGACTCCCCAAGGACCACCTTAGGGGTCCTTGAGGAGGACCCAAGACTTGGCAAGAAAACTGCCAAGCACTGCCCAAACGACGCCCTTGTTTACAGGCAGTAGATTGAATGATGCCCCGTCATTTGGGGCGTAGATCCACACATAGTGGTGGGATCTTAGCCACCAATAAGGAAGCCTCTGATCCAAATGACGCCCAACAGGAGGGGCCATCGATTAAACGACACCCCTTAGCTTGGGTCCATTGTTTGGCACCTGCAAAAGTTGTTTGTGATTCGTCCAAGCTTGTGGTATTTTGGTAAATTCACCCCAAGTCTTTTATGAAAAATGGATGATTTTTAGGGGTATTTAGGGTATTTTAATTTAGTTTATACTCCTAGAACCTAAGTTAGTCTTCATTTTCAAAAATCAAACCCCTACCTCAAGAAAGACTCTCTCAAACCCCATTGAAGCTAGAACTCAAGGTAGAGCTTGGATTGAACGTTTTGGGTGGTTTCTTCACCAATTATAGTGGGTTTATTCATATTAAGATATGATATTTCATCCTTGACTCTTCTTTCATTCAAGGAGCTCGTTCAAAGACTTTTCAAAATGGGTTTAAAACTCCAAATTCTTCTATTTTGAATTCTAAGCATGGATCTTTGCATGAAAACGTTTTAATGAATGAAATCTGATATTTTCAATGTCATTTGATGATTTTAAGGTCAAAAAATAAATGAACCCTTGCTCATGCATATTCTCCATGTTTGACTTATGGAGTGGGTTTAATGTATATGTTTAAATAATGTTAGAGTTATGTTTCTTTAGGTTGTAGTGTGAATATTTAGTGCCTTATTATGTTTTATTATGATGATTTTGTGAAATATTGAGAAAAAGTGGTAAAGGCTTGGATGAAGGGTAAGTTGGTTTATATTGCTTAGTTCTTATTGTGAAATGATCTTGAGTAGTATGGTCCATCTTTGGTGGCGGTATTTACTTGAAGTATATGAATGCACATATGTGTATTGTGAGTATGGACTTGAAAGCATTAAATGTGAAGTAAAGTGATAATTATGATGTATATGCATGATATGTCTTAGGAAGTTGAAAATGTATCTTGGAGGTTTTATGTTTAAATGAAGTATATGTATATGTGAAACATGATAGTATGTGAATTATGATGAATGTAGATATGCGCATGTTTAGAAGTTAATGTTATGGATAATGATGATTATGTGAAAGGTGTGCTCATATGTACTCACACACACACTTTGAATATATGAATAAAGTTGATGAATGAAAAAGGGGGATCATCTCTTATTCGTGTCTAGACCATTTCCTACTATTCCTAAAGAACTCTAGTAATGAAAAGGGGAATTTTGGGGTGAGCACTCTTCGTAAGTTTAGATGTTGTGTTTAGTAGAACCTCACTATTCCCAAGAGATCTCTAAGATAGGTTGGAGGTTGGATACTCTTGTGAGTTGAGATGGGGTATTCAAAAAGTAACCTCTAGGATAAGTACTTTCTTTAGTTGAGATGTGGTGATAAATAGTTATCCCTTAAACTATAGTCAATGAATGTGTAAGACTCCACGGGGGAGTTATGCCTAGCACCGAGAGGATTTGAATAAGGGGTGGATACACATTGTGAGTAGAGATGTTGTATCTAATGTACCTCTTGAGATGAGTGCTCCTCATTAGTAGAAAATGAGTTACTTAGAACAAATATCCTTATCCCTTAATTATGCACCCGCATATGTGTAGCTATATGAGAATCCATATAAAGTCTAAGAGTATGACCTTACCTTAGGCAAGTGGGGATCCCTCATCCAGTAAGGGTTAATACCGAGATTCCATGTCTAGCTCTCATGGTCTATTCGGTTAAAGCTAGCCCCCACAAATGAATGTTATGAACTAAGTCTTCTTAAGGGTGTACTACTTAGGGTAGGTGGTGGAATGAGACACTATCTATTTGTTTCACAAGTAGACATTTGGAGGGAGTCTTGGTGTGTGCTTATATGACAATGTATGAATGAGTCATTCTATGATGTTAATGAAGTAATGTGACTTTATGTCTAATGTTAAAGAAGCATTTTGATATTATGTATTGTATGATGAAAGCTATGTAAATGATAAATTTTATGTGCCTAGTCTAAGGGAATTCTTAAGGAGAATTAAGGTGGGAGTAGTAGTATGGGATGCTACTTTCACATTGCACTAAGTGTAACTTGAGGGTTGTCTTAGAGGATGGTCTTTATGTGAAGTTCCTAAATGCATGTATGTTCTTCTAGTATCTTAGTAATGAATGTTGACTTGTTAAGTGAAATGAAGTATGCTTATCTTTGTTAATCTTAAGGATCACTTAGGTGTGTATTAAAGAGGTTATATGTGCGATCTCTTCATGTCTTACCTAGGTGAGTCTTGGATAACTTTGAATAGGAAGATATTATATGATAAATGGGTTTACTGTAAGTATTGCCTTATGTTGAGAAGTATGGAAGTTTTACCTTGTGTGATAACTGGTGATTTATATCATATTTTGTGACTTGTTTCATGAAGGTTTTACTAAAATAGCATGAAAGGTTAATTTCAACTAAAATTTCCTCTTTTGAACGTCACATAATTCCATAGTACAATGTTTGTACTAACCCCGTACTATTCTATATTTCTTTCAGTGTAGGTGGAAGAAAAGTGAAGGTTTCTAAGAAGGCAAAGCTTGCGAAGTTGAATCTCTCAAGATTGGTATGTCCTCATATATTCGAGGACAAAGACTATGTTTCTTTTAGTTTCTTCTTTAAGACGTGCATAAGTATGTTTTCTTTCAATGTAAAGGGTCGTGACCCTAAGATATTAAGATGTGTCTTTAAGTTGGCTTGTGAATATGAGACTTGTTCCTTAGTTTTTATAAAAGAGTTTCTTATTATATTGTTGTGAAGAGTTTTAATTACGCACTACTTTTCATACTTTTGTAATGAATGATAGCTAAGAGGCTTGTGCAAGACCTCCGTGAGGTCAAGTACGCAGCACAACGACTTGAGGGTGCTCCTCGATCGTTACACCTTGAGTAACTCCATCCATCTTCGCTGTCGCAAATTCAAATCCTTTTGGGTGAATACATGCTGCAAACTATGATGATCAGTAATACCTCATACTTAACTCCATGCAAATAATGTCGCTAGATCAAAAGAGCAAATACCACCGCTGCCAACTCCAAATCATGAGTGTGATAATTCCTGTTGTGCACCTTCAATTGACGCGAGGCATATGCTATGAAATTCTTATCCTAAATCAACACAACACCCAATCCATAATGTGAAGCATCACAATAGACAATAAATTCCCTACCCTCAATCGGTAATGCTAGAATGAGCGCGGTGGTCAAAAAAGTCTTAAGCTTTTGGATGATCTCCTCACATTTTCAATCCAATGAAACGGTACCTCCTTTTTGGTCATATTGGTCAAGTGAGTACCAATTGAAGCAAAATTCTTAACAAAATGACGATAGTAACTAGAAAGTCCAATAAAACTCCTAACTTCTGTCACTGAACTAGGTCTTACCAATTCTTAAATGCTTCAAACTTTTGGGGATCCAACTTTATCCCTTTTTGACACCACATGCCCTAAAAATGCAACCAATTTCAACCAAAATTCACACTTGGAAAATTTTGTATAGAACTTTTCTTTACAAGGATAGCCAAAATAGTACGAAGGTTGTTAGCAGACTCTTCTTCAATTTTCAAATATACCAAAATGTCATCAATAAATATTATCACAAAAGAGTCAATAAAGGGCTTGAATACTCCATTCATCAAGTTCATGAAATCTGCAGGCACATTAGTCAACCCAAACGACATAGCCAAAAATTCATAGTGCCCATAACGTGTCCTAAACACCATTTTGGGTATATCTTCAGGCCTAATCTTCAATTGATGATACTCGAATCTTAAATCAATCTTACAGAAAACCGTTGCACCTTGTAATTGGTCAAAAGATAATCTATCCTAGGAAAGAGGTACCTATTTCGAATAGTGACCTTATTCAACAGTCGATTATCTACGCATATCCTCATGCTAGCATCCCTCTTCTTAACAAATTAAACTGGAGAACCCCAAAGGGAAGCACAAGGATGAATAAAACCGTTATCAAGATGATCTTAGATTTGATCCTTATGCTCTCTCAACTCTGTCGGATCCATGCGATATGAAGGGATAAAAATGGGCGCATACCAGGATCTAAGTCAACATAAAAACCTATGTCTCTATTCGGAGGCATAGGGGGCAAATCATTTGGAAAAACTTCATCATATTTAGATACTATCGAAATAAACCCAATGAACGGAGCTTCAATATCAACATCCCTAACATGAGCCAAATAAGCTAAACAACCTTGCTGTGCTAGTTTACTAGCCCGGATGGAAGATATAATCTTAACTTGCTTAGACTTGTACACCCTTTCCCACTCTAATTTTTCCCTTCCCGAAATTTCTAGAGTCATAGACTTAGCATTATAATTAAGAACAACATAATATGGTGACAACCAAGTCATGCCTAAGATTATGTCAAAGTCCTCCATATACAAAATCACCAAATTAGTCCAAGTTTGAAATCCCATAAAAAAATAGGGCAAGCATGATAAACATGGGTGACTATGACTAACTCGCCAACCGGGGTAGAAAGACGTGCAGGATCACCAAGAATATCACGCAACATCTCAACATCAGAGGAAAGTCTCACCGACACATAGGTATATGTGGAACCCAGATCAAATAATACATTAGCCATTCGGTGATAGATAATAATAGTACTTGTGATCACTGCATCACATCTTTGCCTCATTCTTGCTTGGAAACGAATAACATTGAGCTCTATCATCAACACGAGCTGCCTCCCTTTCTGGTTGCGTGTTACCTATACCTCCATTACCATTTCCTATACCTTTACGACCTCTTTGATTTTCTCCTAATCCTTCTTTTGTACGTCCCATACCATTGTTTCCATTTACCGCGGGTCCAATTGCTTGAGAAGGTTGTTGTATGAACTCAAGCAAATGCGGTTATGGGCAGTTCCTCATTATGTGTCCAAGTTCCTACAACTAAATCAAGTGCGGACGCCTGATGGTCTGCTGCCCGCCACGTGCCCAACACTCTAATCAACTGAAAAGTTATTAGAAGGAGTCTCCGAATAGTTACTGGTAGAGGCGGGAGTGTTAAACTGAATAATCTTGGTCACGAGGGTAGGTCGAACGGATCCTCTAGCATAAGAACCCTGAAAATTCCCATAACTCTTGGCCCTCTTAGACAATGCCCTACCTTAACCGTCTCACTTCACCCCCTCTATCTTATTGACATAATAAATTTCTTCATTACTCCTTCATGTATAAGTCTTGTGAACATATAACACGTGTAGTTCATAATCCAAACCTCTAACAAACAACTATATCCTCTCTTTTTCATTGGTAATCAATTGGGAAACATATCTAGATAAAGAAGGGAACTTGGCTTCATAAGCAACCACAAACATACTACCCTGTTCTAATGCCATAAACTCATCTTTTTGCGATTTCTTAAAGTCATAGGCACATATTTCTTTAAGAACAAGGTATGAAATTAGGTCAAAGTAAGTTGAGGTAATGTAGAGGCTTTGCATTCCATAAAATCTCTCTACCATTACTTGGACTGACCTTGGAGTTGAAACAACACGAACTCAACTCTATGTTGGTGAATGTTACTCAACTTATGCAATCTCTCAGAACAATCCAATATGAACTCATAACCTTCCTCTACCTATGAACCAAGAAATACAAGGGGCTTGAGCTTCAAAAGCATGGTGAACATATCATGCTCATTACTGGTCATCACTGAAAACAACAAAGGACAGAAGAAAGCATCATTACCTACCTCTCGAACTGACTTAGGTACATGTTAGCAACAGGAGGATTCACAGGGACTTGGGTAGGTGGAATCATCCCCAGACCAGCCAAGTGTATTGTATTATATAAATACAATTGAATTTATGATATTGGAGAAATCGAAACTTGACCCTATAATTGAAATCTGACATATTAATTAGGATCAAGATTGGGAACTTGATTATAGATTTAGGTGAAATTTTTGTGTTTAAACTGGATATGTAGTAATATGAGTATTGTTAGTTTCAAATCTTATTGTGATTATTTATTAGAATATATTTTATTGATTTATAATCCCACAAAAGGAAAGACTTGAGTAACAGAGTGATTGTTTGGTAAATGATATGTAAGTGGATTTTTCGACCCTTGTTATGTATTTTCTTGTGGTTTGTGTTAGGGAGTAACATGACTTGGTGATGGGTTCACTTCTTCATATTAAATGATCCTAAGGATGAAAAAGGGGTAATAAAAGATAATTAAGTTGAGTTATACACTGATGTGTGATGTGTTGAAAATGATTTGAAAGATTTATTGATTCATTGTTGATGATTTATCACAATTGTGTTGTATGAATTATGCATTGCTATGTGAATGGTCATCTCCATATTATTTTTTGTGTGAATATGCCTATTCACATTGGTTTTGAGACATAATTGTGACAAGTGTTTGTGAATTGAAGAAGGATAAGAAATTAAAAAGGATGTAACATTTTGAGGGATGTGTCATTCACCTCCACAGATGTTATGATTCGAGGGATGTGTCATACACCACAACATATTCTATCATCGAGGATTGTGTCATACGTCATGATTGATGCATGGACAGATATGTCCCTTATGGGTCGTGCACTAAAAAACAATGGGTGTGTATCACTAGGCCAGACATGCATCACTACACTTAACATTGCACTTCATTGCAATACATATTTATATCATTTGTGAACTTTTAAGTACCTTTATGTGGAATATGTGTTATTTGAATTGTGAACTGATTTTATGCAGGTTGTATTTATAGAGGTTTGGTTGGAATGGTAGGGGTACCCATATTATATATTACTCGACTTTCTGTTTAGGAGTTTATTTGTTGAGTGTTGTTTAATTTGAAACTCACCCCTTCCTTCTACATGTGTCTAGGTTACGAGCCTAGATCTTCGAGATACTCTCAATTCTCTTCTTTTCCGAGACTTTCTATGGAGAGTTGTGTGGTGGCTGTTAGTCATATCATTAACTCTCTTTTCCTATTTATGTCTTGTTCTATTTGAGATACAATATCATTGCCCGCCAAGCGGGCGGCGGGAGCAGCGCACTCGTGTTCTTCATCAAAACTATTGTAATATAATAAAGGCATGTACATGTGACAACCATGTTTTTGGGGTTTAATTAAGATATAACTTTGTTATTCATCTTTTTATTTGTTGTTAAACTTTTATTTTTGTTTTACTTACGCATTTTATCATATTGTTTGGCTTTAAAGCTGAATTATCTTGGTTGGATAAGACGAGTGTCATCACATTTATTTTTGGTTCGTGAAAAAATATATCAGAGCCAAGGTTCACGTGTCTCATGTGTGTACAAATAAAGTTGAGTAGAGTCTCGACAATCAGTACAGAGAAGTTTATTGCTTAATTCGAGAGATTATGGTGAATTTTAGGAAAAATCTCCATTTCTTTAACCTCTTCTGTTCATCTTTGGTTTGACTAATTTTTATATCTTCATTCCTTTTCTCTTAGTTATAGTGATGACTCATGCGTGACTCTTCTTGTGAGCAGTTGGTGTGTCATGTAGGGCTTTGTTGTTAGATATGATACTAAGGTGAAAGTAATAAACTTATGAAATGGATACATGGTCAAATTCAGAATATTCAGTGACTAAAAGGGGTTGATGTGGTTGAACAATTGTTTGAAGGTTATCATGAATGTGTTATATTTTTCCGATTAGTTACCCAACAAGGGGTTAGTAATGATGTGGTATTGGTGATATCTGTAGTGGTTCAACAATATAAATTAAAGTGGTTTAAGTACAAGTTATAAACATGTAAGAGTTAGTTAGATATTTGTCCTAGCAACTCATGTTAGTAGATGTTTTTTCAGACATTCATTTAGATTCCACCGTGTTAGGTTGTCTTTATGATTTTGTATATCATGAGATGACCACAATATCTCAATGTTATCTTCCACACACACACACACACACACACACAAACACAAACACATACAATATATATATAGTTAGTTAGTTTGGGTCACTTGTGGCTGTAAGAACTGTGTCGCATATAGGGAATAGTCGCGGGGCGTGAAAAAACTAGTAACAAAGCGTCAGTTTTGAAATGTCTTGTTTAAGATGTTTAAAGTCAGTTTAAGTAGATTCTTATTCATGGGTGTGAAACACACCATACCTATGAATGAGAGACTATGAGATATTTTAGAAAAGACTTCACTTCTTTAATACTGATAATCATGCAATATAGTCTTACTCTGTAAAGTTTACTTCTAACTCATGTTATACATGTTTGCGAAGTCATACCTGTCAGAAGAGCTTATGTCAAAATAAACAAGGATGAGGAGAACAAGCACCTTTGACTCCAATTGGTCCTTTGGATGAACATGTTACTCATGTTGAGTTTTGGGCTGTTTTTCATGTTCTAGCCCAAGCTATGACTGCTCAGGATAATCGATAAGTTGTGGCCCAAATCAAACTTATTGTGAATATGGTTAAAGTTAGAGTCCAGAACTTTACCCGGATGAAACCTCTCGAGTTTCATGGTTCAAAGTTCATTGAGATTATTCAGAAGATCACTTAAACTATGGGTGTCATTCCGATTGAGAAGACTGATTTGGCTTCTTATCAGATAAAGGGAGTTGTCCAGATTTGGTTCAAGTAATGGAAGTAGGAAAGGGTTGTTGATGTAGGTCGATTTGATTGGAACAAGTTCAAGGGTTCTTTTCTGGAAAGATTCTCAAGTATCTAAGTTAGGTAAACCAAAGAAGAATAAATAACTAGAAAAAGGGAGAAATGAATACCATACTGCTACTAAATATTAGTATATCTCTTTGAAAATGTTGGAATCATTACATTTTCTAGATAATTGCATGTTTGAATTTCACTATATTTATATTGGATCCTTGGTTCATATTTAGTTATTCCCGATTAAAATTTATCCTTCATAAGCTTAGGTATGATACACTAATACCACATATATTGTAACACCCCAAAAATTTGAACTCATACTAGACGCTAAAATTTTAGTCTTTAGACTAGTGCCACCGGAAGCATCTACAACTTATAGAAGTATCTATGGACCATAGGTGGGTTTGTAGAACCATGCTCTAAATTTTTTTTCTCAGGTCCAAGTTTCACAAACAGGACTATGAATTGTATAAAACTTTATCGCCCGTAGAAAGGTCTCGTGGATTCCAAGTCTTAAAATACTCTCCGTAAGCTTTCTACGGTTAAGCAGGACGGACCATCAAAGTTCCTATGAGCCATTGAAATGATCTGTAGACATAAACTTCAGGGATCTAGAACCCAACAAGGTTTCTACGAGAGGGTCTACGGTCCGTATACTTATTACGCATCGTAGATGGACTTTCATAGATGACTTTTGCCAGATTTTAAGAAAGGTTATCTTTAGTATTTTCCCACCCATTAGAAACCTATGGCCTAGACGTTTTTACACCTATTTAAGGTCACAAGAAACCCTTAGCACAAAGTTGAGTTGAAAGCTTCCTTACCAATTAAGTTTTGATACAAGATTCTACTTAGCTCAATTTCAAACAATCATATCTCTTAGAATAAAATGAATTAGGTTACCCATAACCTATCAAACTGAAGGTCTATGAGTCTTCTTTCAGCAATGCTAAATTTTCCTCATTCCAAGTTAGGAGTAAAATGTAATGCCCATTTTAATGAAGTCCTGTCAGCCAGTCGAAGTTCTACAAATGATAACTATGGATGGTAAAATGATTCACGAGCCATAGAGCCATCCGTGAAGGCTTGATGCAATTATTTTTCAGCAAATTTATGCCCATGTTTCAAGGTTATTTTGGTAATTTATCAATATTTCTAACCACTTTCTAAGTCATTTTTGAGTGTTTTAACTAAGAATATCATCCCCTAACTAGTTTTCCCCTCAAAATCGTCAGTCTAAAACTACAAGTATCTAGAAGTTCTCTTGAAATTCATCTAGGGTTAATCTTCTCCATCAACAACACTAAAACCTATAAGTCACAAATTCTAGATACAATGAGAGGTCTTCCACCCAAGGTTTTCCCAAGTTCTTCCACTCTATGAACTTCATAATAGAGTATCTTATTGCAAGATCAAGCCCTAAGATTTCCAAGCTAAAATATTTACTCTGAGAAAGCTAATGTTCTTCCTCAAAATTAATATAAATCAAGTCTCCACCAAGGTTTGTAGTCTAAAAGCTTCATAATCAGGTATGTAAGGCTATACATATTGTTGGACTAGTTTACCCTTAAGCCCTAGATATGAATTTAGCAAGTACAAGTTTAGTCCAGTACTTAACCCATAGTTTCCATGAACTTATGGATATGATGAGTTTCTTAATCCATATTTTGGATAATTTATATATTGATATCTTTGAGTTGGCTTTTATTCTTATATTTTACATGTGTAAAACCTCAGACTTCAAGAAATCTAAAAAGAGCAAACAGGCAAGTCCACAAACTTAAGATGGACCATGAACCCTTTACAAGACCTTAAATGGCTTTTTTAGGGGACCACAACCCCTTTTTGGCATTGTGAAGGACTGCCCAAGGCATCCAAGTTAAAGGTCACCTAGACAAGACATTAAACTACCCGTGGTAACTTTTACAGTTCGTTTAGTGGTCGATATAAGTCACCCATCAAATTTTGAGTTTTGGGTCAAATTCAAATGATCATATATCTCAGCACAAAATGAATTAGTTTGCCCATAGCCTATCAATATAAAGTTCTTTGAGTCTTCTTGCCAAAGCCACCAAATTTGCCTGATATCAAGTTTGGAGTAAAATGTTATTCCAATTTATGTGTAGGCCTGTTGAAAAGATACAGTTTGACAACCCACTAGTTGGATCGTGAAGCATCAAATGACCAGTGAAGAATTAAACAACCTTTGAAACTGCCCTTTTTGGGCACCTTTTCAGCTTTAAAGTTGTGGTCATTTAGGTCTTTCACCTATGTGTTTGGTACTTAAACTACGTCATTTTAACCCCTATTTAAAGCCTAAACTATATCATTTCACACCAAATTATGGGCTGATAAAGTGTTAATCAATTTATTTACATTTAGTAACACTTAAAGACATTAGAGCATGATTCTAAGAGGAGAGAAGCTAGGGTTCAAATATTCTTCAAGTTTATTTGAAACTTTGTTCTTTCAGATATGTAAGGCTATTTATAGAGTTGTATTAGTTCATCCTCATGCCCTAAATCTCAATTTAGTCAAAAAATTGTATCTATTCATAGCTCTTTATATTTGAATTCGGTTCTTTAGAATTTGAGGTTTTGATTTCGATCTTATGTGTGAATCTTATAATGTTGTTCATGCTTAGTATCATATGAACCCTATTGATTTGGTAAAGTATGTTTTCAATGAGAATTTCCTGAAAGTTCCTCGTATATTGATTTTGCGCTTGAAAGATAAGTTCATGAGCATACTTTTTAAAAGTGTAAGTTTTGAACAAGCTTGAAAAGGGAATCATTTCATACATACTATTTGACAGTTGAGAAAGAGAAAGAGTATGATTGATGTTTTTGAAAAGTTCTTCGGTAATGTAATAGTCCCTTTGTTTGTAAAGGGTGATTGAATCAAGTGAAAGATAATGTAATGAAATAATCCATTTCTTTGTAAAAGGTAATTAAGTAAAGTTAAAATTAAGTAAAATTATAGTCCCATTCTTTCTAAAGGGTGATTGAAGGTCAAGTCATGTTGAGTATTTTTGAGTTATAGCATCAAACAGTGAATTGGATAAGAATCTATTATAACTCAAAATTCTCATAAACTTGTCACGACCGGGGAGCACGCCGAAATCATAACCGGCGTCTTCGTCCTCTTAGAGGCCTAAAACAATCCCTTAACAACATCACATTTCATATGTCAATAAAAATACAGAAAATTAAAAACTCTACATATGAAGTTTACATAAACTTCTCATTAATTAAAAATACACTACATCTTCTCACACATAACCATCTAATATAGGAGTTCAAGATTTGGGATACAACCCTTACAACATTACAATAAGTCTTATAAGAGAATACAAATAGTCTTTTCAATATAGTAAACGAAAAATTTCTTTAGAATAATCAAATGACATGAACTATAGTACTAGACTTCATCCTCGGACTTGAGGACTCACCAACTTGGGAATCTATCCGAGCTTCATTAAATTTGGCCTTGAAACTCTTCAATGGCCTGAAACTACATTACTGTACAGATAGAGAGAATATGGGTTAGTACAAACCACATGTACTAAGTATGAAGATATATGCAATCAAAACACTTAGAAATATGCTAAAAAGGACATTTGGTTTATAAGCATGCGAAGTTGCTTGAAAATTCTTTATGCACATACAAAGAATATAGCAAAGTTCATAACATAGAAAAAATAAGACATTTTCATACCACATGTTCATGAGAAACATCATAGTAAAGACATAAGAAACAATTTGTCAATACATCACAAGACCCTACCCGTAATCCCAATTCAATTCAACTAGTGCAATGCCTATGTGAAGCCCCATAACCCCACATAAGCTAAGTTAACTATCAAAGCGACCACAAGCATTACCTTTACATCATATAACATCATAACAAGTATAATCAATCTCATACATGTCAACCTAGACCAACAATATTTATATCAAGTGAATGCAACATCATATGATACCAATATTATAAAGAATCAACATTAAGCATTTCAGGCATAACATATATATATATATATATATATATATA
>NC_028640.1:24454253-24466549 GCF_001406875.1 Solanum pennellii
ATATATATATATAATACATCCTCAGAATCACCTCAAGATCCCATATGTGCAATGTATAGGTGAAGTTCTATTCCCTTACCTACACTAGTGTACCTCTTAAGTCATCCTAATTATTAAGCATCTTTTTATTTTCATTCATTCATTTTACCTTCGAGAACTTCACCATAACCGACAATACACCATGTGAGCTAAACATGGAATTTGGTGTCAACCCCTCACACCTAAAGAAGGGCATTCTACTTGCCAAGGTAGGACATCAACATCATCGTAGCATTTAGGTGGATCCACTAGCTAGGTTTCCTATGGGGGCACATAATTAAGGAACTAAGAGATTGTTATTATAAACTCTCTTTATGCTAATTCACATTTTAGTTTCCATATCATGAAACACTTGGTGAACCTATGTTGGAAGGGACACCTTTTATTGTCAAGTTCACTCGGTGCTAAGCTACATATTCTGTTTTTGAAGTATCTTGGAGTCTTTATTAACATTAGTTTATATCATAGGTCTTAGGAGACTAACCCATTGTATAACATGATCATAGATCTTAGGTTCTAGAATGAGAACTTTCTTTTATCACAACCCAACTTTTAGTAAGAACATTACCATAATCATGGTAATAAGATGAACCAAGGAATCACCTTATATCCCTTATGATAACACACCTATCATCATCTCACAATTCATCACATTCATAACATGCTATCATATTCATAATCTCATTATCTTCCTACCATACTCAGATATTCATACTTCAATTGAATCAACAACATCAAGAATATACCAACATAATTGAAGTAAAGTACTCATGATCTTGAAAGTCGTACAAATGGCTTCCAAGAATATCATCCAAGATCTTGCCCTCAATTGAATGCTCCTTAACCAAAAATTCAATCACCATCATCATATAATAGTAAACTATGCAAGAATTATCTTGCTTAATCACAATCAACCTATATCACACGTTAGGATTAAGAGAAGAAAAGGATTCATGGGTCTTTGTAGATATTTAGATCATGGAATTAGGGGATACATCAATGCACACATAAGAATACATAAATTATCAATAGTAATTGAATTAAGACTACACAATTCCATACCACGAAATTGGCTGAAAACAAGGTTTTTGATAAATATTGAAATCAAATCTTTGAAGAACCTCTTGGGGAAAAGAGTCCCATGAGTGAATAACCTTGAATCATTGAATAATGGTGAAGGAAATTCTTGATCTTGATGATCGATAGTCCATGTAGTTGTTTTCATGAATCTTAAGTTTTCTAGAGGCATTGGCTATTACCTTACAATTTTGCATTAATACACATCCAAGCCCAACTCTGATGTATCACAATAAACTACAAAACCCTCTGTACCTTCTAGAAGAGTCAACACTGGGTAGTGGTTAACAGAGTTTTTAATACCTGAAAGATTTTCTCAAAAGCTTCAGACCATTTAAATTTAGTTGTTGTCTATGTCAACTCTGTCAATGGGGACGAAATAGATTAAGACCCATTGACAAACCTTCTATAGTAGACAACAAATCCCAAGAAACTCCCTATATCAACTGGAGATGTGGTTCTGGGCCAATTGTATAGTACTTCAATCTTCTGTGTGTCAACTCGAATTCTTTCGCTAGACACAATATATCCTAAGAATTCCACAGATTCAAATAAGAACTCACTATATAAAACTTGACATATAACTCTCGATCCTATAGAGTTTGGAATAGTATTTTGAGATGACTAACATAGTCCTCCTCATTCCTAAAACAAATCAATATGTCATTAATAAAAAAGATAAAGAACATGTCGAGATAATTCTTGAATACTGTATTCATAAGATCCATGAATGTTGCAGGAGAATTGGTCAAATGAAAGGATATCACAAGGACTTCATTATAACCATAACGGGCCCTGAATATTCTATTTGTATGTCACTTTCTCTCACTGTCAACTGATGATAGCCTGATCAAAGGTCTATCTTATCGAAACAAGTTTCCCATAAAGTTGGTCAAAAAAGTTCATCAATTTTCAGATGGGGATACTTATTCTTCATGGTGACCTTGTTCAACTAGCGGTAATCGATACACATTCTAAGGGAACCAATTTTCTTTTTAATGAATAATACTAGAGTTCTCTAAGGTAAGACACTTTGTCAAATGAAACCCTTACGAAGAAGACTACTTAAATTCTCTTTTGACTCTTTTAACTCCGTTGGATCGATTCAATAAGGTGGAATAGAAATAGGTTGAGTATCTGGAAGAATATCTACTCTGAAGTCTATTTCTCTCTTAGGAGGGACTCCTAGAATATCGTGTGGAAACACCTCTAGAAACTCACTCACTTCTTGAATTTATTGAATAAGCGGTGTCTCAACACCAGAGTCATTAACTCGGACTAAGTGATAGATGATCCCCTTAGAAACTAACTTTCTAGCTTTAAGGTATGTAATAAAATTATCTTCAGGCGCAGTTGAACTGCTTATCCACTATAAAACTTGTTCATTAGGAATTTGAAACTTGACTAATCAATTTTTGTAATCAGCTGAGGCAGAACAAGCATGAACCCAATCCATACTTAAAATAACATCAAAGTCTCCAATTTCTAGCTTAACTAAGTCAGTCATGGTACATTTGTGATTTATAGATATGGCAATGTGAAAAGTGACTTTCTATTTTGTTATATGAAGTGAAGTTGAACTTTAATTAAAAGTTTAAAATTTTCCGCTTTTATTGTATATATTATTCAATGATAAATTCTAAGGACTTATCTAAAACCTCTTTGAGGACGAAGAAGCCGGTTACGACTAGGGGGTGATCTCAGGTCGTGACAAACTTGGTATCAGAGCATGAGATTTAATAATTCTAGGAATGATATCTCATAAAACCAAGTTTATGTAGAGTCTTGTTCATAGTTGTGAAGCGCGCCCCACTTAGGAATGAGAGGCTATGTGATGCTTAGGAATTTTTCACTTCATTTGACATTCTTAAGTCTTTCCTAAGAGCCTTAAGTCTATGTGTCCTTTCCTTCTAATACTTTTCTTCTGAATATATGCTATGACTACTAGAAGGGAAGTCGCAAGAAGTGCTGAAGAGGATATTGCAAATGTGGGAGTTCCTCCCCAAGGCAACCAAGCTCCTCCTCAAGAGCAAGTTCCTCTAGGTATCCAAGCTCCAGTCAATCATCTAGTCATGACACATGATGAGATAAGGGTGGCATTTCATAAACTTTACTCAAGCCATGGATACTCCATATCAAGCTGTAACTACTCAAGCTCAAGCTATGACGACACAAGCAAATCGAGAAGTTGCACCCCATGTGAATCAAAATGCTAGTACCATGGATTCACGTTTGAGGGACTTCACTAGGATGAATCCTACAATGTTATTTGGGTCTAATGTGAATGAAGATCCTCAAGACTTCCTAGATGAGGTATATAAGATCATGTATGCTATGAGGGTGAGTTCAAATGAGAAGGTCGAGTTAGTCACTTATCAACTCAAAGATGTGGATCAAACTTGGTACACTCAATGGAAGGACAATAGGGAATTGAGAGCGGGTCTCATAAGTTGGGAAGTCTTCAGGAAGGGATTTATTGATAGGTTATTCGAAAGTGAGAAACAAGAGGCAAAAGTGGAAGAGTTCATCAACCTTCGTCAAGGAGGTATGAGTGTTCAAGAATACTTTTTAAAATTCATTAAGTTGTCTAAATATGTCTCGTCTTTGGTGACTAATAGTAGAGATGAAATGTGTCATTATGTGACGGGTGTGTCCGATGATCTTGTGGAAGTGTGTCATGCGGCAATGCTTCACAATGATATGGACCTAGATAGTTTGATGGTTCTTACTCAATAAGTCGAGGAGAATATGATTAAGAATAGAAATAGTGATGCCAAGAGGGCTATACCCTATGATGGAGGTACTTGTAAGGGTAAGTTTGAAATCCAAGACAAACCAAAGATTAATAAAACAATCTCTAACAAAGTTCATTCTAATTTATCAAGGTCTAAAAAGGATAGGGTACCTAACTCTAAGCCTAAATGGGGAAAAATTAGTGGTTCACAAAGTGAGAAACCCAATTGTGCGAATAAGAGGCATATGGGTAAATGTCTAGAGGGTGCGGACAATTGTATTGGTTGTGGAAAGAGTGGCCGCATGGTGAAAAATTGGCCCATGGAAAAGAATTAAGGAAGGGAGAGGAACAAATCATAAGTAATTGGTCATAAATCCGATGCTCCTAGGAGAACCACTTATATTCTCTAAAATCTAGAGGTGATCAAGAGGGTTCTGTCGATGTTGTTACCAGTATGTTGCAAATATTTTAAATTAATGTTTGTCTTTTCTCTCATGTTATTGTTCAATAGAGTCACATTGGTAGAACTTGATATGTTGGACTTTGATGTCATATTGTGGATGGATTGGTTACATGCTTGTTTTTCTTCTATTGATTGTAGAACAAGGGTAGTTAAATTCCAATTTCCTAATGAGGCGGTGTTAGAATGGAAATGGGGAAACTCAATCCCTAAGGGTCAAAATATTTTATGTCCAAAAGCTTGTAAGATGATTTGTAACGTATGTATCTATCATATTGTGAGGGACAAGGACATTGGGTCCAAGGATCCTCCTTTAGAGTCGGTCCCCACAGTGAAGGATTTTCCAAAAGTCTTCCCCAATGAGTTGCCCGAAATTCCTCCAGAACGGAAAATAAATTTTGGCATTGATTTATTGCCGGATACTAAACCATATCAATTTCTCCTTATTGGAGGTCTCCGGCCGAGTTGAAAGAATCAAACGCTCAACTCAAGGATTGCTAAATAAGGATTTTATTCAATCAAACATATCTTCATGGGGCGTTCCGATATTGTTAGTAAAAAATAAAGATAGGTCTCTTAGGATGTGTATTGACTACCAACAATTGAACAAGGTCACTATAAAGAATAAGTATCCTCTCCCTAGGATTGATGATTTTTTTGACCAACTCCAAGGAAAGAGTTACTTTTAGAAGATTGATTTAAGGTTGGGGCATCACAAACTTAAAGTTAGAGGAGTTGACATTCTATGTGCATATACCCATACTTGGAACATGTGGCGTACTAACCCCTTACATTATATTACTACAAATGTAGGATCCGTCCATTGAAGATTAAGAAGGTCGATTGAAGAATCTTGGAACTCTTTCTCAAGTGTTGGTAGGTCCTCGTGTTCGGGGATGCTATCTTCTCATTATTCTAGTTTATGAAGACTTACGTAGTTTTTAAGAATACTCTTTATTTCTTTTTATGTTCTTTGGATTGCATTGTAGTAAGGCCTATATGACGTATTGACATTTTATTGGCTGAGTTGAACTCATACTCTTTAGATTGTTTTTATGTGAGGCAAGTTTTAGAATATCGTATGTATGTTATCATGTTGCTATATGAAAAATCTAAGTAAGCATCTATGTGATAGGTCTAAGTATACCTCACTTAGTATATGCATAAGTTTTAAGTTTTTCCGCATTTTTAACTAATGATATGTTATGACAAATGCTAAGGGCTTGTCTAATTCCTCTGTGAGGACGACGATGCCGCTCGCATCTGAGGGTGCTCTCCGGATGTGACAACCTATGTGATTGTTCTCATTTTCCCGAATCTTGATAGCCGAAAGTTTGTTCGAGAACCACATTAACAATAAATAAGATTATTATATATTTGTCTAAGAATATCAAAATGACAAAGTATTTAAAATAAGACTAGGAGACATAAACTTTTCCTTTATATAACATGGTCAAATTCCATCGTTATAAAAGAATAATTTCGTATTTGAGTTATTTTTATTCGCATATATTGTTTGCACCTTTATTTTCTCAAATAATTATCTCGACATGAGGTTTTTAAAATATATTCTATAGACACAATGAAATTAACATGTTATAGTGCAGGTAATTTGAACTCATAATTCAATATTAAAATGCCTAACATGTAGGGAACGAAAATACTAATACACAAGATATCTTTATTAAAAATTATTGCAAAGTATGTGTAGTGCGTCATAATTGAAACAATATAACAAAATAAAAACTGAGCACAGATACGAATATGAATTTAAAGTATTGCATATAGCTTTGATAAAAGATATTATCCGAAGATGATTTTATGAAGCATGAATATCAGTTATTTGCGTTATTTGGTGGGGGGATGTAAGGAGGACGAAGCTCCATCTTCTAGCTGCTTCAATTGCACATTTAAGAGTTCCTCAGCAATATTCATGATACCTTCAAACTTGGTATATGTCCTCTGCATTGAATTGATCCATGGACTCCTACCAATATTTAACTCTAGCCTCTTTTATTCGATTCATAAAACGTATTTTTCCTTATCAACTTTTTCACTTGCATCTAATTCATTTAGTCTATCGTTGTTTTGAATTACCTTGTTGCGTGCCTCTGCAGCAACGAGTTATGAACCTAGACCTAATTTTGTTGTGGTATTTATAAAACGTTCAATGACTACATCAGTAGTCAGGTGAAAAAATAAATAGTGTTTATCAGGTGGAGAAGAAAGAATATTCCAAGATTGATATTAAATTCTCTTACAAGTTTACTTCCATTTTTATATAAGCATGAATGACGTTTAAAAAATGAGGAATATCGAACAACTTCGTTTTCTTTTTTCTCTAATGAAATTTTTCTGCGTCCTAACGTTTTCTTACACTCCAAGCTAGACTATAATAAAATATTAGTTAAATGTTTTCAACAACTATGACTACCAAAAAAAGAAATATTATAAATATTGATACACATAATTTTAATTTTTTTCACCATAATAATTAAATTTAAATCCAAATATTGCCATGGAAAGTAATCTTTTCTTTCATATTGAACATTATAGTAGTAAATTAATATTGAATTAATGCTTAAAATCTTAGTTTTATGGTAATGAATATGAATATTTTATTTAAAATAGGTAAATAATTTCATATACTAAATGAAATTTATCAATTAGTGAGTAGCCATTTTCAATATAATGATGATTCATTAATTATGTACCAAAATCCTTCAATTAATTTATACTGTTGGTGTAGATAATGGTGAAGCAATTACGATGAAGAAGGCAGAGGTTGCCTAAATTTCCGGAAGATAAGTCATATATATTTATTAAATTATTTGTAATTATTTTTTAGTTGTTTAAACAAAGTGGGACACTTATTTGGTTAGATAAAGTAGTACAGATTTCGAAGTTGGTCAGTCACGTTCTCCATTATCTTTACGCAATATGTTGTTCACCTATTTTTTGAATTGTATATATATAAATCTGCACAGTGATGTAAAACACACAGAACAGAGAATTTTCTCTCCACTAATCTCTTGCTATTCTATCATGGTACTAGAGCAGGTTTAGAATTTGCCTAATATCCTTGTTTCGTTTTCTCTTTTCTTCATCTTCTAAACAATGGCACCCACGTCTTCTACTTCTGATCCAATTATTAAAAGTACTCAAGCAACCCTTTCTGTTGGAAATAATATCATTGATTCAAATCATCCCTACAATATTCATACCTCTGATTATCCATGTATGAATCTCATTTCAACAATATTTGATGGGAAAAGCTATGGTGAATGGAGAAGGGAAGTAATAATTGCGCTCTCTGCAAAAAATAAACTTGGCTTCATTGCCGATTCCAATTGCCGATTTGTCTCTTCAAAAGTCATGGTCACGCTGCAATGACATGGTTCTTTCATGGCTTCTCAACTCCTTATCTAAATAGAAAGCTGAATCAGTGCTTTACTTCAAAAGTGCCAAAGAACTCTGGAGCGACCTAGAAAATAGATTTGTTCAGACAAATGGTGCAAAATTGTTTCAGTTAAAAAAGGAACTAAGTGATGTGGTGCAAGGTAACTCTAGTTTATCAGGCTATTTCACTAAAATTAAGAGTTTATGGAAAGAACTAGATGTGTTAAAGACTTTTTATGTTTGTTCTTGTGTGTGCGGTTGTGGTGCTAAGGCAAAACATCTGCAAGCCCATAAAGATGAAAGGTTGTTACAATTCCTGATGGGGCTGAATGAGTCTTTTATTGGAGTAAGGAGAAATATATTGTTGTCATCCCCTTTACCCTCTATTCGTAAGGCTTATTCCTTGGTTTTCCAAGATGAAAAGCAACGAGAAATCAATACTTCTCCTATCTATCCAAGGGATTCTACATCTTTTATCGCAATAGATCAATCAGGCGTAAATAGAAGCTATCCCAGTTTCAAACCACCAAAGGGATCTGTGGAATCAAAGAAGAATTCAAGCACATGTGCCGATTGTAGAAAGCCAGGTCATAGAATTGACAAATGCTATAGGATTAATGGATTTCCTCCAGATTTCATGTTCACAAAGCAAATGAAATTCCAACCTTTGGCTAACAATGGCTACCACGCTGAGGATGAGGCTGATCAAGGGGGTAATGGGTTCTCAAATGGAAAAACTCTAACTCAAGAGAACATAGGAGAACTTTTGCAATTACTTCAACAATTAAAAACCCGGACAACAAAGTGATAACAATGCTGAAGGTACCACGAGTGCCAATTGTGCTTGTATGAAAAGGTTTTGCAATTCTTATGCATTTTTGATTAAAATAGACACCAATTCTTAGATATTGGATAGTGGTGCATCTGAACATATGACTTTTAACAAGCATCTTCTTTCATATTTTAAGCCATTAGGAAATCCAATCATGGTGACACTTCCCAATTCTCATAAATTTATGGTTCTGTAGTCTTGTACAAAATTTGATCTTGCATAATGTTCTCTATATTCCATCTTTCAAATTCAATCTTATGTATGTCCAAAAGTTGTTTAAACAACATAATCGACATGTTCTCTTCACTCTTGATTCTTGCTTTCTACTGGGCCCTTCAATGAAGCACCAACTAGAGATTGGTGAAGAAAAAGGTGGACTCTACATTCTAAAATCGAAGTCTAAAGCTGCAGCTTCTAGGGATTGTTTTATTTCTTGTCAAGTTTTAATTCCAAGAAGGCACTCTGTTTCTCATCCTGTTCCTATTTTGAATTCTAGTTTCAGTGTTCTTGTTTCAAATGTAGAAGAGAAGCGATGGAATTGTAGACTCGGTCATATGCCCTTAATCAATATGAGAAAAATTCTGTCTTTTCTAGTATCTCATTTTTCAAATTTTCAATCTCCGTGTATTATTTGTCCAATGGCTAGACAGCCCAAACTCCCTTTTTCCTCTAGTTATATTTCTACAAAATCTATTTTTGAATTCATTCATGTAGATACTTGGGGACCTTACCACAATCCTACTCGTGACAATTTCAGATATTTTCTCACTATAGTAAATGAGTTTAGTAGAGGAACATAGACTTTCTTACAAACTTCCAAATCAAATGCTTTTACAGTACTTACATCTTTTCTAATCATGATAGAGGCAGTTTCGTGCTAAAGTCCAGAAAATAAGATCAGATAATGCTTTTTAATTTGGAACTGAAAACTGCAATCTGAAGTTTTTTTAACTCATGGAATCATTCACCAAACAACTTGCATTTCCACTTTACAACAAAATGGAGTTGTGGAAAGTAAGCATAGGCATCTATTAGGAACGCCTAGAGCATTTATTTTTCAATCGCATTTACCTATTAAGTTTTGGGGTGATTATCTTCTAACAGCAACCTATTTGATTAATAGGTTTCCTTCTAAAGTTCTCAAATACAAAACTCCTTATGAGCTTCTTTTTAAGTATAAACCAAATTATCGAAGTCTTAAGTGTTTTGGTTGTTTGTGTTTGCTTCCACTCTTTCAGTTCATAGGGCAAAGTTTGAACTGAGAGCTGTGTCATGTGTGTTTTTGGGATATCGTCATGGAAAGAAAGGTTATAAGTTACTTAATTTTCAAACCAAGAAAATTTTTGTTTCAATAGATGTGATATTTCATGAAAATATATTTCCTTTTTCCTCTACAAAACTTGGTGAATGTACAAAATCTTTTCTACCTGAGGATAATATTATTGTTCCTTAGGATTATGTGCCTACTTTAGTTCCTCATAATCTGGCCACAGAGGACAGTTCTATTCCCATTTATTCTATCACTAAGTTTGGTTTTTCCGAAAATCTTCATCGTGGTGTCTTCGAAATTCAATCTTTCCTTTTATTCCTGCAAACATTCCCTTACCGTCAGTTTCTCATATGGTCATAGATAATATTCTTATAAAATCTTCTAGGCCTCATAGAACGCCTAAATATCTAAAGGATTATATATGCAATGCTTTGCACCTCACCAATGTCCCCAGTTCATGTTTTCTTTCATCTGTTACCCCTCCTCAGTTTTCCTTTTCCAGCTTGTCTTCCACAAATCAAACATTCATTAATTCCCTCTCAAACCTCCAAGAACAAACTAGCTACACTCAAGCTATGATGCACCCAGGTTGGCAAAATGACATGGCTAATGAAATTGCAGCACTGGAATTAAACAAAACATGGGAGGTTGTAGAGTTACCTCTTGGGAGAAAGACATTACCACATAAATGGGTGTATAAAATCAAACAACATTCAAATGGAAGAGTGGGAAGACTCAAAGCTCGATTAGTAATCTGAGGCGATATAAAAAGAGAGGGAATTGATTTCAATGAAGAATTTTCAACGGTGGTTAAAATGACTACAATTAGGTGTATTTTGTCTGTAGCAGTCAAAAAGAATTGGGGATTATTTCAACTAGATGTGGATAATGAATTTTTATATGGAGATTTAGATGGGGAGGTGTACATTAAATTTCCAGTCGGACTTGCTCCTCCTTCATCAAATCATGTTTGTAGGCTGAAGAAATTCCTTTACAGGCTTCGACAGGCATCTCGACAATGGTATTCCATATAGACTTCTTCCTTAAAATTCAAAGGTTTTTACTCATTCGTTAAAAGACTATTCCCTGTTCTTTAAGAAAATAGATTCTTATATTTGTATTGTGTCTATCTATGTAGACGATATCTTGTTAACAGGAAATGACATTGAAAATATGAATGACCTTAAAATCTTCCTAATCAAGAGTTCAAAATTAAATACTTGTGAAACTTGCACTGTTTCCTTGGTATGTAGGTACTTCGTGAGCAACAGGATCTAATTATCAGTCAACGGAAGTTAACTTTGGATTTGTTGGCAGAATATGAAGTTCTTGTCCTTTTTACAGTATCTTCCCCTCTTGATACAACATAAAAATTGATTGCTAATTTGAGTGAACTAATCAAATACAAAACATTGTATTGACAAGTACTCGGAAAGTTAAATTATATCACACATACTCGCGCAGATCTTGCCTTCACAGTACAACATTTGAGCCAATATATGCATGATCAAAGAACCCCTCATTTGAATGCTGTTCTTCGTGTCCTTCGCTACTTGTTGAAGGATACTGGTGTTGGATTATTCATATCTTCATCACAATCTTTTGGATTGATAGCTTTCTGTGATTTAGATTGGCGGGCTTGCCCTAATTCACTAAAGTTTGTAAGTGGATTTTACATAGCTGTTCGTGCTTCTCCTATCTCTTGGAAGTCAAAGAAGTAGAGTTCTATATCCCTAAGCTCTGCTAAAGTTGAGTATAGGTCCATGAGGAGAGTTGTTGCCGAGTTGACTTAGTTGGTACGACTATTCATTTATCTTTCAGTTCCTATATCTTTGTCGGTTCCTCTTCAATCGGATAGCAAAGTTCCTATACATATTGCCAAGAATTCCGTTTTTCATGAGCGAACCAAGAATGTGTAGATTGATTGCCATTTCGTCCTACAACATTTTCTTGCTGGTTTAATTTCACTCTCATTCACTCCATCTTCGTCTCAATTAGCCGATTTTTTCACCAAGCCCTTAACAAGGCCTCTTCACAGTAACCTTCTGGGCAAGTTGGGTATGTTTTCCTCCCCCTCCAACTTGAGGGTGGATGTTGGTCTAGATAATGGTGAAACAGTTACAACGAAGAAGGCAGAGGTTTCCTATGATTCTTGAAGATCAGTCATATATATATTTATTAAATTATTTGTAATTAGTTTTTAGTTTTTTAAACAAAGTGGGACACTTAGTTGGTTAGATAAAGTAGGACATGTTTCATGGTTTGTCAATCACATTCTCCATTATCTTTACGCAGTTTGTTGTCACCTATTTTGTGAGTTGTATATATATGCATCTTTAATGTGATGTAAAACACACAGAAAAAAGTTTCTCTCAACTAATTTCTTTCTATTCTTTCATATAGTAACTAAATAAAAATATTCACTTTCTCAAATTATAAAGAAATCTATCACTTATTCTTATATATATATATATATATATATATA
>NC_028640.1:24467149-24482225 GCF_001406875.1 Solanum pennellii
TATATATATATATATATATATATATATATATATTGAATTTTGTTATTAGCCATTTTGAATATAATGATGATTCATTAATTATATACCAAAATAATTCAACTCATTTATATTAACTAAAATCAAAATATTCACTTTCTAAAATTATAAAGATCACTTATTCTTTTATATATATAGTAACTAAAACAAAATTTTCATTTTCTCAAATTAAAAACAAATCTACTATTTAACATGAAAAGGAAATTGTATTAATATACTTAAAATTTTAAATGTACACAGATGCTTTACTTAGATTGATATTCATACAATTGATATGACATTTAATATAATCAAAAAATTTAACTTGATAGTTAATGATTTAAAAGAAAACTACAATAAAATCATACTGGCAGCACATATTTAAAAATAACTAAATCTAAAATTTAACTTAAATTATATATATATTAGGAAAAGAGTCATATTTGCTCTTTTAACTCTTAGAAAATGGTCATATTTACCCTTTATCATACTTTTTAAATAAATTTGTCCTTGCCATGAAATTTTAGGTACATATTTACCTTAGATTTAAGTCTCATGTTCCCAATTTTATCATCCTATGTGGGCCCATGTGGCGCGCGTGAATACGAATATCTATTTCACTTAATATTTATTTTAAATTTAATATTATATCCAATCAAATATTAATTATACCCGCCCATCTAATCCACCAAATTCAACTTCTAATATAGTTTTCATTATCAATTTTCTAAGAGAAAAACACAAGTTTGATGGAGAGATTTATGGTAGCTCATCCATGAGAAATTGGTCTTAATTTGCTACTTTATTTATGTGTCTTGTCATAGTGCTAAAACATGTTGAAAAAGTATTGATAGGATACTTAAAACAATGTTTAATATTTTTTATTACATTTTGTGTGTTTAGTTATTTGTGCTAAAAAATTGTCATATAATATGATGAAAATGATCTTATAACTAAATAATAATAATGTGACAAAGTTGGTACTACATTTTGTGTTCAAATATGAAATTGAGCTTTAAATTGCATAGTACGTATAATTAATATTTAATTGGATATAATATAAAATTAAAATGAACTATTAAGTGAAATGGATATACAATTCCAAGTAGACATGTCAAATAGGTACCACATATGATAATAAAAGTGGGGACATGCGACTTAGACGGCTAAAGGTAATTCGATAAATGTATAACTAAAGTTTGATGACACAGAAAAATATATCAACAAAGTATGATGAATGACAAGTATAACTCTTTTCTAAGAGTAAATTAACAATTATACGACCATTTTCTGAATACTTCAACGTAGTTGTTGAAATTAAAAAAAAATTCATCATCTAATAAATATATACAAGAATCATAGAATTGTTTTCTTAAATTAAAATTCATACCTGCTCTGCGAATCGTTCCCTTTTGTGCGCTAAATTCTTTATCATTCATTTTTTTATTCAAAGTTATGGTTTACCTATAAAACTTATTATTTGTATACATGGGCGATATTGTAACTCAGCCCATTACCCACTAATTAAAATAATTATTTAAAAGTTTTACTTATCAACTAATTAAGGGGGACTAATTAATTATAGTTAGAGGAATAGTTCAAAATTTCCAAAATATATTTACCGACAGATCACTAATGACTCAGAGAAACCATCGCTACGGATAAGAATAGTAATATTTACAGAATTTCTAAAAATGACCTTCCGGGGCATTATAATTAATTAAGTTATTATTATAATTAACAAATTTGTGATTTAATAAAAATTATTAATTAGTGACATAAAATGTAAAAATCGATAAAAATGAAGAAATGTATCAATCGCAAACTGAATTCCAAATAAGTGCGTCTTTTAAAAAACATGGTTGAGTCTAATCTAAGTTCTTATGTCTCGTTGCTATAGTTACTGGGGGTGTACAAGACAAACCGATTTGTGGTTTTGTTTGGTTGGTTTGCCAATTAAAAAATAAAATGGACCACTCTTGGTTGCTATATTTTTAGTTAGTTTGTAGTTCTAAATGTTTATATATTTTATTTCAAATTTGGTCCTGTAAGAATTTTGAATATTTTAATTTGTATTAAGATCCGAAGTTACAATTATATTAATGTAGTTTTTCAAATTTGAATCATCATTCACATTGTAAAATATATTATTTAGCTTGACTCGAACCTTTAATCTTATTAATTTAACATAATGAACGTTAAAATTTTAAAAAATTTTTTTACTAATATTAATTTTACCGGCTTTCAGAAAATTTCTAGTCATTTAACATTTTTTAAATTTAACTTATCACACATGTAAATGAAAAAATATTTGATCTTGTAACCACCGGGTTTCGTCTCTATATTAATGCCCATGGGAAAAATCGAGGCCGAAATAACTTTTTCGGTGTACTAGGATTTTCCCAACCTTGTCCTAATTTGGAGAAATTTAGAGTCATAAAGGTATAAGGAAATATGGTAGTAATAGAGTCTAGTAAATATGAATTGGATTACATAGTCAGTTAGGTAACTCATTAAGGAATCCGTACGACTTTAAAGAATTTAATTTTGATATGTAGTTCATCGGGAAGAGATCTTGGTGTTAAGGGAAATTTTTGAGCATAGTGTGTTAATAGAATGTTGTAAAAGGGAGAAGTGGAATTTCCTTCAGGACCTCATTGCCTCACTTAGTGTCGTTGCAGTGACTCCGCTACTCTTCTGTCTCTACAATAGGATGGGTGCCGCTGTACCGGGATTGCGGGTTTTTAAATCGTAAATAAAACCCTTAGATGACCTTATTTTGTATTTTTTACTTATTGATTTAAGAGACGACCCAGGGCTATTACAACTCGTTTTGCACCATTCTTGAAGCTATAGACCACGAACAAGCGGAAAGAATCCGCAAAAAGAAGGATCATGTTGTCCAGGGATACAAACTTGTTTTGAGGTAGGTGATGGTTGTAATTCTATTACTGTTTAATATACACTTGTTTTGATTTATTGTGAAATTTGTATATGTATGCATTTTGCAATATTGATCTTAGAAGTTGGAAGAGATATATGAATGTTGATATCATGAAATCATGACTTGAATGTTGATCTTGACGTGTTATTGCTGTGTGATTGGGATCGGATTTCCACGTTCCTGCAAACTAACTGGGATCGATTTCCATGTTTCAATATAATGTAGGATTGGATTGCAACGTTCTGGCATGCTAAGAGTTTCACTTTGTGTTTTGTGAGAGGACAAACTATCTGATGAAGTAATCAATTTCTGATATTGATTTTATGATACTATTGAATATGTTGGTATTTATTCATGTGTTATAATGTTTTAGTTGCTTGTTTATGTTACACTAGTGGAATAGCCGTTTGATCATACCAGTACATAGTGGTTGTGTACTGATTATGCAATTGATCTTATTTTTGTTGAGGACAGGGCATCTTCACGCGACTATTGACATACCTTGGTTAGGAGATCGGTGATCGCTTCGAGTTCAAGGGTGTCCCATATTGTTCGGGATCTCATGGAATTCTGCTTAGTCTATGTCCACCGCTTTTGGACATAGACATTGGTTTTGTTGGTTGATAGATCGTTAGTAATCTCTTGTTAGATATGAATATCGCTATAGTTTTGGTACATTGACATCCAGATTCTAGGTTTATCTTTCGCATTGTAATAGTTAATAGATCTTTATTTAGTAATGGAACCTTGCTTTTAGTTATTTAACTTGCTTCTATAACTTAAATACCTTAGTTTATATTTCTTGCTTTAGTTTGTTGTTATTAGTGTTTCTCCCACTTAGTTAGAGTATGAGTACCAATCACGATGCTTCGGGTCATGATAAAAGTTGGTATCATAGCCTAGGTTTGTTTATCTGAATGTACCAAAACGAGTCTAATAGAGTCTTGTGGAATAGTACAAGGACGCCTTTACTTGGATTCGAGAGGTTATAGGACTTTAGGAAATCTCTATTTTTTGCTTGTCTTCTTCATGACATGACTTGATTCCAATTGGTATCTGGCTATTTTAATTGGAATATAACTTCTTCCACTCCTTTATCGGTAGATTGTTAACACTAGGTATAACGGTGTTAGGCCCGTAGCTCCCGCTAATGCTCCAATTAATGAACCCGCAACGAGAGGTCGCGGTCGATGCAGAGATATTGGAAGAGCTTGGGGTAGAGGTCGTTGAACATTGGCGCCTATCGTGGATGAGTTACAAAACTACTATGTTCCGATGAATGAGAACCGTTCGGCACATGAGGAAGTGATAGGTGAGGATGAGGACGTTGAGAATGTTCAATAGGTTGAGCAAGAGGAAGGAGGGAAAGTAGAACCCATAGGAATTCCTCCCATTGATCCAGTGTTAGCTCAACAGATCATGTTATTTTGAAAGGATTGGCTGGTTCGGGGATGATTCCACCTACTCAAGCCCCCTCGGATCCCCGTGCTACTAACAATGTGCCTAAGTTTTATGGAGAGGTAGGTAATGATAATTTATTCTGTCCTTTGTTGGGTTATGTGATGATCGGTAATGAACATAAGATATTGACCAAATTTTTGAAGCTCAATCCCCCGATATTTCTTTGTTCGGAGATAAAGGATGCTTATGAGTTCATATTAGATGGTTATGAGATGTCACATAAGTTGGGTATCGTTCACGAACATGGGGTTGATTTCTTGTATTTTGAACTTCAAGGTGAGGCCAGGCAATGGTTGAGATCTTACATGGAATGCAAAGCCTCTACATTACCCCTACTTAGTTGGACCCAATTTCATGCCTAATTCATAGAGAAGTATGATCCTAGGACTTTCAGAGATTGGAAGAACGATGAGTTTACGACATTAGAACAGGGTAGTATATTTGTGGCTGCTATTGAAGCCATGTTTCATGCTTTATCTAGATATGCAATACAGTTGGTTACCACGGAAGAGGAGAGGAATCAGTTGTTCGTTAGAGGTTTGTATTCTGAGCTACTAGTGCTATCTTATAAAATGACATCTACAAGAAGGAGTTTTAATGAAGTGACCGATACTGTCAAGAGAGTTTAGACGTTGAAGCGAGACGGTCAAGTGAGAGAGTTGTCTAAGAGAGCCAAGAATTCTGGAAATTTTTAAGGCTCCTATGCTGAGGATATAGTCGACCTACACTCACGGCCAAGCCAATTTTGTCTGGCATGCACACCTCTATTGAAAACTATTATTGAATTCCTTCAAATAATTTTTCAGCAGATCAGAATGTTGGGCATGTGGCGGGCAGCAGACCACCTCGCTGTGACACTTGCTTTAGTTGTGGGAAATTGGACACATGATGAGGAATTTCCCACAACCACGTCGACTTAAGTTCGGATAACTGCCTTCTCAAGCAATTGTACAAGCAGTAAATGCTAATAATGGTAGGCGACGTCCATAAGTAGTACGAGGTGGAAATTAGAGAGACCGTGGAGGTAGAGGAAATGGTAACAAATATAGAGGTAACGTGCAACCACGAAGGGAGGTAGCACGTGTTGAATATAGAGGTCAATGTTACGCCATTCTGGGCAAAAATAAGGTAGAGGTATTTGACGCAGTGATCACACGTACTATTCTTGTATGCGACCGAATAGCTAATGTATTATTTGATCTGGGTTGCACCTAAACAACCTCATTTGACACTTTTTGACTTTTAGAGCTAAGAAACGACTCAAGGCGATCCTAACTTATTTTCCACCATTCTTGAGGCTAAAGGTAAGATTTTCACTCCCCAAATTCTTTTTCGATCCATAGAACATAATCAAACGGGTCAATATAAATAGGTAAGGGTTTGTTGATATATACTATGGTGGAAAAATCCCTAATCTAGATACTAGATCATGGGTATGATCTAGGGTTTGTTAGAATTGTTAGTTTCTCAGGTAATAAGTGATTATTTGTTGATTCCCGTATGTTAATTATTCTTTGTAGTCTAAGATCAAGCAGAACAAAACCAAAAAAGGGAAGAGTCAAGTTTCTTAATGTTTCAAGCTTGTTTCGAGGTAGGTGATGGTTGTGATTCTATGATTGTGTGATGTTTGTTTGTTCTTGCTTTGTTATGATTGATGATGTCAATATATGATTTTAATGATACATTTTGGATTGTGATTATGATGTGTATGTGGAAATCCGATCGGGTTACCAAGTTCCAGCTCAATTATTGGATTGGGTTGCGACATTTTGACACAACTAAGGGATTGGATTGTCATGTTCCATCCAGCTAATTGTTAGAGTTTGTCTTTTGTGAAAGGGCCACTGATGTGTGATAATTTATGTTGAGGAGCATGTTGTTAATAGTGTAGATGTTGATATATCATATATGTGTTATAATGTTTTTGGAATTACTTATGATACACTAGTGGGATAGCTGTTTGATCCCACCAGTACACTGTGGTTGTGTACTAATTCTGCACTTGTTTTTATTTTTGTTGAGTACAAGGAATCATGAAGCGGCTATGAACATACCTCGCTTAGGAAATTAAAGATCTTCACTTCAAATTCAAGAGTGAGCCAAATCTTCTGGGCTTCAATGGGATTCTCTTTCGTCTATGTCCACCATTTTCGGACATAGACATTTGCATTAGAGTAGTGGATTAGTTCATTAGTATTTCTTGTTTAGACTCCGATCCTTTTTAGAAGTTTTGGTACATTGGGTTTCAGATTCCAGATTTATCTTACGCATTGTTAGTAGTTAGATCAATTGTTTAACTTTATGAGAATTTTTGATTTAGTATTACTCTATTTTCCTACGATAACCGTTTTAGTTTTGGTTATTGACTTGTGGTGGGTTGTAGTAGAGATTCTCCCACTACTTGGTGAGTTTCGGTTCCAATCACGATTATTCAGGGTCATGAAAAGGTTAGTATCATAGCTTAGGTTTATTGATCTGGTTGTACCGAAATGGGTGTAATAGAGTCTCGTAAAACAGTTTGGGGACGCCTTTACTTTTCTTCGAGAGACTATTATACTTTTGGAAATTCTATATTTTTCTCTTACCTCCTTCATGTTTTTACTTGACTCCAATTGGTATAAGTTTATTTAATTAGGTGTCTAATCTTTATCACTCTTCTATTTGTAGATTGTTAAAACTAGGTTCAACGACGTCAGGCTCACAACTCCTGTCAATTCTCTGGTTTAGGAACCTGTAGCGATAGGTTGTGGTCAAGGTAAAGTTAGAGGAAGATCTAGGGGTAGAGTCCGTGGAAGAGTAGCACCCACAGTTGATGATGTTCCTATCGAGAATGTGCCGGTGAATAAGAACTCTTAAGCGAAACATGAAGAGATGGAGGAGAATGAGGATCTATTGAATTTTTAGAAGATTGGTCAAACAAGAGGGTAGCGGACAAAAAAGCAAGTGTTACTGCTTTGGACCCTGTGTTAGCTCAATAGATCATATAGTTCTTGAGGGGATGTATAAATTGGGTATTGTTCATGAACATGGGGTTGAGTTCGTGTCTTTCCAACATCAAGGTGAGGCCATGAAATGGTGGAGAGGTTATATGGAATGCATATATCCTACTTTACCTACACTTAATTGGACCCATTTTCATGATTTGCTCTTAGAAAAATATGTGCCCAGAACTTTGAGGGATCGCAAGAAGGATGAGTTTATGGCTTTAGAGAGAGGTGGTTTGTCTGTGGCTACTTATGAGGACAAGTTTCATGCCCTATCGAGATATTCTACTCAATTGGTTACTAACGAAGAGGACAAAAATCAATTTTTTATTAGTGGTTTTATTTCTGAGTTGCAAATGTTAATTGTTCAAATGACTTCTACAGGAAATAGCTTTAATTAACAGGTTGCGTTAATAAGGTGGAGGGAGTTAGGCGAGACGATCAAGCCAAGGAATTGGCAAAAAGATCCAATAATTTGGATAATTTTTAAGGTTATTATGCTAGAGGATCCAGAAGGCCAACCCTTGAAGCTAAGGCAACTTAGTCCTCTATGCCCACCTCTATAGGTTATTTTTTGAGAACCCAACTTATAAGTTTTTGGATAGCCAGGGAGTCACACTTTCGGTGGGAAACAAACTATTCTCGAATCACATATGTTATGACTATCGATAACTTGTACATATGAGGAGATATTGTTCCCATCCACGTCTGTTAGATTCCTGCAGCATCAATCTAGAGCAGTGGAAACCGCGGGAAAAGATAATAATGGTCGAGGGCATTCACAAGGTGGGCGAGGAGGTAATTAGAGACGTCGTGGAGGTATAGGAAATGGTAATGGTAATAACGGTGGAGGTAATGTACAACCACTCAGGGAGGTGGTTCCTCAAGACAAATAGGGCTCAATGTTATGCTTTTCCCAGCAAGAAGGAAACAGATATATTTGATGTAATGATCACATGTATATTATTGTCAGTGACCGGATGACTAATGTGTTATTTGATCCTATTCTACTTATTCTTATGATTCTGTGTAATCGGCCGTCGAGTTTATATGATCAGTGATATAATTGATGCCCTTATCTATGTTTCTACCCCAAATGGAGAATCAGTCAAAGTCACCCATGTTTATCGTACTTGTTCTATTTTGTTATGAGTTTTCACACTTTGGATGATTTGGTAATTTTGGATATAGCATTTTGATATTATCTTAGTCATGACTCGGTTGTTCCCCATATCATGTTCTATTAAATTGTAACACTAAGTTGGTAATTCTAGAAATTCTAGGAAGGGAAAAGTTAGAGTGGAAAGTGGTAAACAAGCCTAAGCATGTTAAGATCATATCCTTCCTCCGGGCTAGGAAACTGGAAAGGAAGGGATGTTTAGCGTAGGTTTAGTCTCCATCTACTTGTTCTATTCATGTGGTGTCAGAATTCAGAGAAGTGTTTCCGACTGATTTCCTTGTATGTCTTCGGATAGAAATATATTGTTTTATTGATTTGAAACCTAGTACGGGTCCTATTTCAATCTCTCCATCTCATGGCTCTGGCCAAATAAAGAAAGCTTAAGGCTCAAATCCAAGAGCTTCTTGATAAGGTAATTATTCTACCTAGTGCTTCTCCATGGGGTTCCAAATGTTGTTTGTTAAGAAAAATGATGGGAGTATGAGAATGTATTTAGAATACCAAAAATTGAATAGGGTCACTATTCGAAACAAGTATCCCTTGCCTTGAATAGATGATCTTCTCCACCAATTAATTGCAAGGTACATCTGTCTTCTCTAAGATTGATTTAAGATCCGGTTATCATCAATTAAAAATTATACCAGAAGATGTGCCCAAGAAAATATTTAAAACTCTATATGGTCACAACGAATTTTTTGTGATGTCTTTTCGTTTGACTAATGCGCCTGCAATTTTCATGAGTTTGATAAATTGGGTGTTCAAGCCATTTATTAATTCGCTTGTGATAGTTTTCATTGATGATATTTTGGTCTATTACAAGAGTGAGGAGGAGCATGTCGTCCATGTTCGTATTGTTGTAAGTGTTCGTCAGGAACAAAGATTGTATGCAAAATTTTGTAAGTGTGAATTTTGGCTTACTTCTATTGCATTTTTGGGGCAAGTAGTTTCGAAAGAAGGGTTAATGATACATCCTCAAAAGGTTTATACAGTTAAGAATTGGGTTTGACCTAGCTCTGTGACGGACATTAGGAGTTTTGTGGGGATCGCTAGCTACTACCGTCGATTTTGAAGATTTTTTCTTCTATTGTCACTCACTAGATAATTTGACTAAGAATGAGATATTATTTGAATTGAATAATAATATGAGGTAAAATTTCAAATGTTCAAGACTTTCATGACTGTCGCACCTATCCTAGTACTACCGTTGAAAGGTAAGGATTTCATATTTTATTGTGATGTTTCTAATATTCGGTTAGGCGCTATGTTAATGGAAGATTAGCTGTGATAGCCTTTGTGCCGCGCCAACTGAAGGTACATGAGAGAAAATATCCAACCCATGACTTGGAGTTGGCAGCAGTGGTATTAGCTTTTACGATTTGGTGTCATTATATTTATGATGGTAAGTGAGAAGTGTTTATTAACCGTCGTAGCTTTCAGCATGTGGTCACTCGAAAGGATCTGAATCTGAGACAGGGAAGATGTATCGAGTTACTAAAGGATTATGATCTGACCATTCAATACCATTCGGGCAAGCCTAATGTGGTGGCATAAGCTTTGAGTAGAAAAATAGTATGTATTGTAGCATAGATTACTTGAGTGTAACGAAGCGATCTTTGGCCAAGGAGATTTAGATCTTAGATTCTATGTTCATTCTATTTGGCATATCTTAAAGAGGAGGGGTGCTAGCTAGTATTTAAGCTAAGGTCATATTAATTGATGAGCTCTAAGGCCAAATAATTTGAGGATAAAAATTTGAAAGAACTCAAAGAGAAGATGGCAAACGAAAAGTCAAAAGAGACCACTCTTGATGCAGAGGGTGAACTTATTGAGAAAAAAAGGATTTGTTTTGCTCGAGTTGATGGCTTGATTCAAAATTTATTGGCAGAGTCTCATGGTTCACGTTATTCTATTCATCCGGGTGTGACCAAGATGTATAGATATCCGAAATGAATTTATTGGTGGTGGGCATGAAGAAACACATAGAAGATTTTGTGACGAAGTGTAAAATTTCCAACAAGTGAAGTATGTACATGAAAAGCTTGCCGGTTTTGTTCAAAGCATCACAATTCAGAAATGGAAGTGAAAAGAATATCCATGGATTTTGTGGTTGGTCTTCCCAAGACCTTGGGGAAGTTTGATTCTAGTTGGGTTATGGTTGATAGATTGACAAAGTCAACCCATTTTTTTTCTTGTAAGATTAGATTATAATGTTAAACAGTTGGCTAGTTTACGTGAAGGAGATAGTGAGGCTACATGGAGTTGCCCTTTCTATCATCTCAGATCGTGGTACCAAAGTCACCTCCACGTTTTGTACGAAATTATATGATGAATTGGGAACCCAACTCACTTTTAGTATAGCCTTTCATCCACAAACAAATGGACAATCCGAGAGGACTATCAAAGTGTTGGAAGATATGTTGAGGGCATGTGTGATTGATTTAGAAGGGCATCGGGACAAGAATTGATATGTCACCATTTGAGGAATTATATGGGAGGGGACGTACATCACCCATAGGTTTGTTTGAGGCTTGAGATGTGAAACCTTTGGGGGTTTACTTAGTGAAGGATGTTCAAGACAAGGTAAGGAATATTCAAGCTAAACTTTTAGCAGCCCAGAGTAGACAAAAGAATTATGATGATCATAAAGTAAGAATCATGGAGTTTCAAATTGGGGAAAATGTCCTTCTCAAGGAGTCACCCATGAAAGGGGTTATGAGATTTGGTAAGAAGCGTAAGCTAAGTCCTAGGTACATTGGTCCCTTTGAGGTTATTAAATGTGTAGGGCTAGTGGCGTATAGATTCTGTATACTCCCTAATAATATATTAGGTGTTCATCCGGTTTTTCATGTATCTATATTGAAGAGGTATCATGGTGACAATGATATAGCGTTAAGTGGGACTCAATCGTGCTATATAAAAACCTCAAATATATGAGGAGGTACCGATTGCTATTCTGGATCATGATGTGCGTAAGTTGAGGATCAAGGACATTAATTCCGTGAACGTTTAATGGAAACATCTTCCAATGGAAGAAGCTACTTGGGAAACCAAATATGATATGGTGCAAAATTCTAAATATTTCAACCTTTCAACATATCAAACTCTCGCTCCTTTTTACTGACTCACTTATCAATATTATTCTTTGTTAAAAAACTATATTTGACATTTTTACCTTAGCATTTAAATCAAAACATTACTTGAAGTCCTTTAACAATCAAAAGTAACCAAATTTTTTACTCAAATTATGCACAAGTCCTTCCAAATGCTCCATACTAAATGTGATCAATTATTTCTTACCTTACAAATCCATACCTTGATAAACATACCACTACTAATTAAGACTTATAATGGAAAACTAAAATTGTAAATCTATAACTCAATCCCCTTTTTTATCAACATAGCTCATACCTTGAAGATTTTATGAAGCTATGTATCTTAACTTATCATCGATAACCTATTCATCAATTTTATCATATCCTTCACTAAAAATCCAAATGTAGTCATTAAAAAACTAAAAACCACAACAGAACTTATCATCACACTCGAGCTCAATGTATACTCATTCAATAATTTTTTATCAATTTGATAAACCAGTGACATTATTACCATAGCCATAGTAAAAATATATGACACTACACGTCTTTGAACTCAATTCTCAACCTACTGAAGATACCGTTTTAGCCCTTGCAAAATTATTTCCCTCACCTATATTTGAGAGCTACACTCATCCCGCTTATTTTATTTTAATTATGACTCTAGTTTCTTTAAATTCTACTCGAGCGGTTCCCCGACGTCTCCTAACACTTGCCATACTACCACATTACTCACCAAAAAGTAGAAAATCACAACATTAGATACTTGTGAGTCTTTATTACCATACAAAATTCATTTAACCAACACTTCCTTATTATATAGTTTCTTCCCAATATCTCTCACGAACTCTTTTTACCATCATGCTCAGTTAGCCCTTTTCATCACCATGAAGTGAACCTTTTCCTCAACACCTTGAACTCATGTATACCAATCAAATTTAAGGGACTAACCCAATTTTATACACATTTTCGTACTAGAATACTTAAGATACCTATTCCTTGAAAATGATGCTTAACCCACGCATACGTAGTAGTAAACTAGTTGGTTTTTTAAATGTGAAAGCAACAGCAAATCTCTTTATCTAAGCATGACATACCATTAATAACTATTTAAGTAGTTTGATTTCACATTTGAAAATTGATATATTTTTTCCACGTAACCCCAGTACCGTACCGAGAAAGGTCATTAAATCCATCACTAGAACACATCATACTAATCAAGAAGATCATACCCACATAGCCCACACATTTTTACCAACTGAATATCAGCAAAACATTACCAAATATGTTCTGTTTTTAGTCCAAACAATTTGAATTCTTTCTTAGATCATGTCGATAATAAAAATAATACAGTTCATATATCTAATCAAGTGAACATTTATACTATTGTAGTATTCTTATCATGATCCTGTTTAATATACAATCATTCCATGAAATCATTGTAAAGATTCTAACCTTAATTGACGCGACCTAATTTCATCATTTATTAAACAACCCATACACATTGTGAAATGGTTTACCAACTATATTTTTCAAAGTAATGGTGTTTCTACTATAGTACTAATCATATGTGAAATAGAGTGAAGAAGTCTAGATACCAATTTGTATAACCTAGATACCAATTGGATTGAAGTATTACCACGAAAGAGAGAAGGATTGTAGTTCTCCTAATGTCTTATCGCCTCTCGAAGAAAATTAAATGTGTCGCTATACTGTTTTGCAAGACTCTACTGGACCTATCATTTTGTGATGAGATCATTGAACCTAACGCTCTCATACCAAGATTGTCATGACCTAATATAATTCGTGAGTGGCACCCGCAATTAACCTCCTTATTGGGCGAAATAAGGAATCCAAAACCCAATATATTCCAATAATTCGACTACGAATAGCAAAAATGATGTGGAAGCTCCAAAACTTATTAAAGTATCATTTCCCAAAACCTGAAAGTCATCACATCAAGGATATGTAATCTCCATATACTGAGTCTAAGAATATCAAATATGCCAAAAAAAAAGAATAAAATTACATGTGTTCGAAAACATATGACATCATGTCATGACCGAGACAATCCAACACGAGCTTGAACGAATAGCTCAATTTGAAACTTGATATAATGGTGACTGGCTTGAGTTGAGGGCAATTCGATGTCATTAGTACACTCATTGAACTCTATAAAAGGAAAACAAAGAAAAACACAAGTAGGGCTCAGTACGGGGTAACAGGTACTAAGTAGGTCTCATTAGTCAACCCAAAATAGAAACTAATGTACAACAAATAATATTATGAACTCAACTATAGCACTTAACACGTAATAAGAAACAAACACATGAACAAGTGTCAACAACACTAAAGTAAGTATGTAATAAGTCAACAATATCAAGATCATCCATGAGCTCTCATGCCTCCAACCAAACCATTTTGGGAAATGAGATCTTTGAGATTGAGTACATTCCGTTAATTCAATATGTTTTTCCTTTAATATTATCGTGTCAGAACGTGACACTCCGATCCAATGATACCATGTCGGAACGTGACACCCTGATAAAAAAATACCGTGTCGAAACGTAACATTCTGATCCAAGAATATTTTGTCGGAACGTGACACTCCGATCCAATTATATTGTGTCAGAACGTGACACTTCGATCCAATAATACTATTAATTTATCATTTATTATCACCACTTTCAATTTATTGATAATATTTCATCAACCCATTTTTATTCAAGGGATCACATTGATAAGGAGGGTTCAAGAACATAAATTCCTGGGTCTCAAGATTTCAGACCAATTACAAACCACAACAAAGACACACAACCACACAATCAAGTACATTGAAAACTTTACAATATCACTCAATGCATATCAATTATTATAAAGGGCTTACTATTAAATAGAATAAACCATAACTTACCTCCACCGAAAAACTGAAGTCAAGCAACTACTTTTCCAATGCTTTTCCTTTATCCTCAATGCCTCCGAACATTTAATTATTATTAAGTAATTATTATCCAAGAAAACTATTCCTTAAATTCAAAAGGGATCAAATATCACTACAGTTATTGGAACATCACAATTTAATCAAGGAAATCATTTTTCCTTCAACCCACAATACTGTTAACATAATCCAAATAAGTTGATAATTAATTATAGTAATTTAAAACCAATTGCTTTCAAACTCACATTTAATAACTAATTCATATATGTAGTGATATATCGATATACCAACAAATAACATTAATATCTCTAACTATTAATAACAATTTATTCAAACATCAAGAAGAAATACAAGTGCATTCAATTTTCAGCCAAATTTCCTTTTCTTAAAATCCAAAATCATACCGGAATCAGCCATTCTCCATTGCCAACTGTTGCTAACCGTCGAGCCCCCCCCCCCCCC
>NC_028640.1:24482258-24494394 GCF_001406875.1 Solanum pennellii
GCCCCCCCCCCCCCTTTTATTTTTAATTAATCATTAAATTATTAGCAAACGCTAATTATTTCAGTACCAATGATAAAAGAGGTGAAAATTGTCACGCCCCGATCTACCCCCGAGACACGGACATCGAACCTAGGACCACAAGTGATCCCAAGCTAACCCTGCTGTCATAATCCTGAGCATAATAAATATAATAAACTGTTGCGGAAGCTAAATCATAATTAAAATGAAAAGATGTGGAATACCCATATGCTAAAAACTGAGATATAGGAAAACTGATGAGTTTAATACAAAGAAATTATCAACTCAATACTAAGCTGAACCTAACTTTGTCTGAAATATCCTCTAAACTTGACTTGAAATACTGGGACAAGCCCCAACTAACTCTAGAAAAAACCTAAACTAAAAGACTAAATACTGAAAAGAAACTCATGACTATTGTCCTGGAGAATAAGGACTCACCACTGAATCTGCTTAACTGAAGAAAGGAAATCGATCTATGCATGATCTGAGTGCTGAGAACCTGAACCTACATAGCAAGAATATGTAGCGCACGTATGCGTCAGTACTTGAAAGGTACTGAAAATGGAGGATCGAATAAAGCTGAAATAAAACATAACTGAACAAGCACAAAACCAAGTATAATAATCTGAACATGATAGAGAGAATTCTGAGCTAACTTAATGCATTGACCAATTTATGACATGCTCAAACTAGATAGTGAGCATATTGATAAATGGTTAATGTAAGAGAGTCTAACTGATATGGGAGCCACTAATAACCGATAATAAAACCACATTATCTAAATGTGGAGTACGATGTACACTCCCCATCGGGAGAATCAAATATACCTTGCCAAAGGTATAAGGGCATGCTGGCGTGATCACAGAGCTTATTGCCTACAGAGAGGACTTACAACCTACTTGGCTTGTAGTTCTGGGACTAATTGGGTACGCTGAACCCTAGTCCAACTCAGTATTATGTTACTCCCATTGATTTATGTAGTTAATTGATTATGTCTGAATTTCTGTTATAACTGGAAAGCTCAAAACTGAACATGCAAATTGACAATGAAACATTTAATTTTATAATGATGCATTAAAAATTGAGGCATGTATAACTGAATAGCTGAAATATCTGACCTAGCATGTGTAATTCAAGAACTAAAGAAATACAAAGCTAGGGTTCTGATATTCATGCGATAGACTGAATAATAACGTTACAATCTGTTTTGATTCATATTTCTAGTAAATTCATGAAGTTCTATCAAATTTCTAGAAACCCTAGGTTTAATCATGATAAAATAATCAAGAATTGACTGAATACTAGGGACTCAATGGGTGAAAGGAACCAACTAGTGAAATCTCACATGCTTGGTGATGAAATCCACAGAGAAATATCTAGATTTTGGGGCTGAAACTGAAGGAAACTTGTTGCGTTCTTGAACTAGGATTCTTGACCTTTTTCTCCTTTCTTGCTTCTAGTTTTATAAGTTTTAATTAATGATTTTACTTAGGGTAAGTTTTAGTTATGTTTCTAGACTTTAATTGACTAAACTCTGATGATTTAGGGTCAAAACGACATATCATAGGGTTTAAGAAAAGTGGGAAAAGACCAAAAGACCCCTGGGTAAGTTGCTGTCGACCCAAACAGACTTGGACAAACGGTCCGTCGTTCCATCGACAATGGTCGTTTGGTCGATAGATTGCGTCTGTTCGGTAGGTCTTTACTAAATTAGGCATAACTTCTTATTTCGAGGTACTATTTTAGCAAGGTCACTGGCTATGGAAAGATAATTCAATTATCTATGTTTTAGTAGGTCATTGGACACCTAATCAATTTTTCGCTGAGAGTTATGATCGTTTGAATTTGACCCAATTGTATTTTTCCCTAACCGTCTTATATTTCTCACAAAGGTCAGATGTACGGACCTACGGACCGTGCTGGTCATCCGTGGCTCTTGTCATAGAGTGGGTGAATGAGGTGTCAATCGACGGTCACAAACTACGGACCATAGTCTGACCTACGGACTTTAGGTCTGTTCGTCGATCATGACTTAACCAAAATTTCCTGGGCTGTGATTTTGGGGGGTTTCTGAACCTATTGGCGAATGTTCTGGATGGAGCGTGTGTCAGTCTATGGTCCGTCGATGGCCCCGTTGGTTGCACCTATAGATTTTTCTGAAAAGCTAGTTTTTGGTCTGTTTTGGATACGTGGTGTTACATTATCTAATTCTTGGGAACATTCATCCTCGAATGAAGACTAAGCTAGCTTGAATAGAGGAAGAGAGCTGCAACCCTACTACTAAAGACTGAGAATTAACTTTATGACTCAATTGATTTCCGATAACATGGAAATACACTGAAAATGCAAGTACAAACTAAGGGAACATGATTCTATGACTGAATTCATGCTAGAGTGGAATCACAAGGAAAAAAGTGAAGATACTTGGCTTTCATGGCTGCGTTTGCTTTCTCAGTAACTCCTTCTACGGACTGACTCATTCATAAAACCTTGACTGAATCGACATCTTTATTTCTCAACCTTCTAACCTGACGTTCAAGAATCTCAAATAGTACATCCTCATAAGAAAGACTATCCTTCACCACTACACTCTCTAATGGAACTACGGAGGCTGGATCACCCACACACTTCTTCAAGAGTGAGATGTGGAAGACCGGATGCACTGCGGCTAATTCTGCTAGCAACTCTAACTCATATGCCACCTTGCCAATCCTTTTCAAGATCTTGTAAGGGCCTACATATATAAGGCTGAGCTTCCCTTTCTTTCCAAATCTCATCACCCTTTCATAGGTGAGACTTTTAGGAAAACCCAATCATCCACTTGGAACTCTAGTTCCCTTCTCCTTACATCTCCATAAGATTTCTGATTACTTTGGGCTATCTTATGTTTATCCCTAATGATCTTCACTTTCTCCATAGCATAAAGGACTGTATATGTCCATATTAAAGCTGCTTCACATACTTCAAATCAACCAACGGGAGATCTACATCTTTGCAGCCTCATAAGGCGAACTCAATTAGAGAAAGGTGATCATCCGAACTACCCTTGAAATAGATCACACAAGCTCTAGACATATCCTCTAGGGTCTGAATTGTAAGCTCTGCCTGTCCATCCGTCTGTGGATGAAATTTTGTTCTAAGATTAAATTGAGTACCAAGAACCTTCTGAAATGACTTCTAGAAATGAGATGTAAACAGAGGACATGTATATGAGATTACAGACAAAGGAACCCCATGCAACCTCACAATTTCATTAATTTAAAGCTTGGCATAGTCCCCTGTCGAATCTGTAGTCTTGACCGCTAAAAAGAGAGAAGACTTAGTCATCTTATCAACTATCACCCAAATTGAGTCATGTTGTCTGTGAGTACGAGGTAACCCTGTGATGAAATCCATATTGATCACATCCCACTTCCACGTAGGAATATCTATATCTTGAGTCATACCTCCTAGTTTCTGATGTTCTACCTTAACTTGCTAGCAATTGGGGCACTTATTCACAAAATCTTCTATATCCCTCTTCATGTCATTCCACCAATAGACTTCCTGCAGGTCGTGGTACATCTTAGTGTCTTCTGGATGAATAGAATATCGGGAGTTATGGGGTTTTGAAAGGATATGCTTTCTCAACTCACCTACATCAGTAACACACAATCTACCCTGGTAGCGAAGTATACCATCTCCCCTTTTGGAGAAAACCTCCATTCTCAAAATGTGGATTGCATTCTTAAGTTCAAGCCAAATTGGATAAGTTTGTTGCTTTTCCTTCACCTCTACTACCAAAAATGATTCTGCCCCATTCTGAACTGTTACACCACTATATTATATGCACATAAGGCGAACTTCTAAACGAGCAAACCTGTGAACCTCTTTCACTAGCTCATTCCTTTCTTCCTCATGAACAACACTGGTACACCTCATGGCGAAATACTAGGTCTGATGAAGCCCTTCTCTAGAAGGTCTTTCAACTGCTCTTTCAATTCCTTAAGCTTTGTTGGAGCCATTCTGTAAGGAGGAATAGAAATTGGCTGGGTATTTGGAAGGAGATCAATTCCAAAGTCGATTTCCCTTTCGGGAGGGACTCCGGGAAGATATTCTTGAAATACTTCTGGAAACTCATCAGCTATTGCAACGGACTCAAGAGTTGTGATTTCAGAGCTAGAATCCTTAACACGAACAAGATGATAGAGATAAGCCTTAGAGATTGTCACGACCCGGATTTTGGAATCCGAATCGCAATCGGCATCGTTGACCTCTCAGAGGTCACAGACAAGCCTCATCTTGATTCCATCAATTAATATGGTTACTTTTAGCATAAAATTTAAAACTTTTTTATAAGTATGAATTTTACATAAACTTCATTCTGTTAATACTTAATTGGATCATATACTAAGCTCAATGTAAATTAAACGACCATCTATCATAAGAATCAATTAGAAACATAATATGAATATATCATAAATACTTTTACAAAAAATGGTCTTATTACAAAAAGCATCAAAATAAATAGTAAAGGAAACGCTAGGGAAAACATTCAATAGCTATGTCTGTATGTCACGCTAGGCTAAGCTGTAGCATCCTCGAAATCAAGAGGACCTACCAAATGGTCTGGAGAAATGCTGAAATCCAAACCGCTGAAAGTTTCGTCAATCTGTCCTCTGACCTGCACCTATAAAAATAGTTAATTGTATAGGGTTAGTGCACCACTTGTACTAAGTATGGGTGTATGCACACTTACACATAAAGCTATGCATGATCAACGAAAGCAATTCCTAAACAACAGGCCAATTCTGGAAAGTGACATCGCTAGACATGTCTAATTCGTTAGTTGTGAATTATAGTATGAATATGATGTATTTTAATGCATTCAAAGTATACAACTCATTTTCTATATGATTACAATACTTTAGTATCAACAACATAATTTTAGTACAACTCGGGCGAGGATTCGAAAATTTGATTGCCCAAACCCGAGAGCTCCTCTTTGGGGACCTAGTTTATTTTTCAGTCTCTTTATTTTTCTTGTTGTGTAGTTCAATAATTCCTTTAGCCCTATGTTTTAGTTACAAGTGCAATGATTCATTGTAGTCACATACCCACAATGAATCTTTGCAAGTAGTACAAGGACTAAGGAATGATTTCCCTACCTTATAGTGAGTCATTCTTTACACTATGTATTCATTAACATTTCATAAGCCATTCTCTATTGGCTATGCCATCTATTTTGGTACTTTCATCTTACGGAAGTTATGAGGTATTTAGTTAATATTATGTCTCTATTTTCCTTTATTAGCATCATAAAGAAGTCATTATAGGCCAATCTTAATTGGCCTTGCCCATTATTTGCTGTAACTTCATGAGTGTGATATTGGCAATTGACATTCTTAAGTTCTTCTTCATTGCTTACTTTGAACATACGTTCCATCATTATCATTTGTTCTCAATTTCATAGTGACATCATTAGGAATAAGATCATGCCAACTTAACATGAAATTCAGTGTCTTCTGCATACCAAAAAGAGGTGATTCACCGATTAAAATGAATCTAGATCATGTGAGATACTCATGAAATCCACTGTCTGCCCCGCTCCGAAAAGCGGTGATTCCCGGGTAAGGCGAATCCATCTCAAGTGTTCACTCCACAATGAAAGGAGTGGCTCACGGCTATAGTGAACCAAGAACTTGTCGTGAGCATTAACCCATATAGATCATGTGATCTAAACATGAAATCCGGTGTCTTTTCCACGCCGAAAGGAGGTGGAATCACCAGCTAAAGTGAAATCGAACATACCTAGTTCGCTTAGGTGGAAATCATTGGATAGTTCCTATATTGGCTAGACATATTTCGAAGAGTAGGTACTTAAGGAGACTACTTATACACCTTGGTGGTAGCCTCGTCACATGAGACTTACACGTGCAAGCACATGCTCATAACTAGTGTATCGGTGTTCTACTCACTTTCATTATCTTCTTTATATTTTAGAGTTGACTCAAGAATTATGAAAGCTTTCTTCTAGAATGATATTTACTTATTGTCTTGATGACTTGTCATCCTTACTTTACATTGATGAAATGTGAGTTGTCCTTACATATCATCCCTCGGTGTTAATGAGACTATTCTCACACATTCTAACACCTTCATTCGTGAGTATTCTTTTAACATAGTAGCTTAGGTGTAAGTAAGACTTGTCTCACTTTGTTTAACACCCCATTCTTGTCACTTACTTAATTTAGACCCCTTTAATTATGTTATAAATCATGTTACTTCTTTACTTTAGTGTAGTAGCTTCATTTCATCGTTTATGGACGATGATCACTTCTTTCAATGAGTTACATAAGTTAATAATTCATTCTTTTTGAGCATCTTGGGAGTTGTCCCAATGAATGGCATGCCCTTGGTGATGGATTCATTGAATTACCATAGAATTTCTTATAATATATTTGATACTCTTACTACACACGATTGACATATGCTTAGTTTTGGCCTAAAAACTTGGATATTAAACTACATAGCCATTTTTGTTGGCATAGGCCAATTTTAGGTATTTTCATATTTAAATTAATATATATGAATCATTAGCCAATCTTTTTAGTCATTAAAAACATAAATTTATAGCCATTTACATTCATTGAATTACTTCAGAAGTACTTGAGTTATCATTTCAATCTTTTGGCTATATAAGATTGGCATAAGATAAATATTGGCATAAGCAATTAGCTATAGACTTCATAACCTTCTTTATTGGAATGAGCCAAAGTTTCATTCGATCATACTCAATTTGGGATACATTACTCATTTGCCAATCTTTTATTTATTTAGAGATAACATTATAGCCAATTCACATTTAAATATTGAACAAGGTTTTTGTTAGCCATTTTATTTGCATAAGCCAAACATTCAGTCAAATTAAGATTTTATGGAGATCTTTTTAGCCAACCTTATAGCATAACATTAGGCATAACGTTTTTCAACATGTTGGATAGAATAATATGATCATTTAACGAACACAACATCATCAAAAATTCACATTAACTGTAGGTATGCACAACAGACCATAATAGTCTTCATACATAACATTTTCGGACACATCTTAACCTAACATCATTTTCTTAACCAATCTTAGTTCATGACTTTAGACTTTTTGGACAGCATCATATAACATTTAATGACTTTAGAATCTTCATAAAGTTACAAAACAGCAAATCAACATTCTGACACACACACATCAACACTTGACATTTACAGACGTAACTAACATATGATTGGTTCTTAATTCACGTTGTAAATATTAGCTTCATACGATTTTAAGTTCATAGGTTCATGCGACATTCATCATTCAAGAACATTACACATAAGATCTGCCAGCACCACATACCAACAACATGATCTCTAACCTACTTAATCATTAATATCGTACAAGGATATTAGGGAAAGGAGTTCAACAAGAACGACGGGAAACAACCCTAGTTTTCAAGATCTTTGAATCGTTTGAATGAATGTTCCCATGGAGAATGAAGTCCAGGAGAGAAACTTATACCTTATGTAGAATTTAATCTACGAATATCACCTTGCACGAAACCTTGAATTCATTACTTTTTCTTGCGGTTTGTCCCCTACTGCCTTAGCGTCGTGAGTCTCAACATTTTGGTCATGATTTTTAGGTTTAGGAACTGATCTTTAACTATACAAATTAGGTTTAATAAGTTAGTTTAATAAACTAATTAATCAATTACCAAAATGCCCTAACCTAAGTTGACTAAAAAAAGGAGTATGTTGACTTGACCAAAAATCTGGAAATTGGGTTTGACTATGGTTTTGGTCATTATTTTGACTTTATATTAATTAAATTAATCCTTAATTTAAATATTTTAGGGACCTATAGTAAGTACTAAAGTACCCCTAAGTCTCTGGAACCAAAATCAACTCTTTAGGACCGTCCTATGTAAAGTACTAGGATGTTTCTTGAATTATACTAGGTTAGTGTAAGGATTTCGTCTCGACCATTTAAACTAATTTATTAAATTTCTAATTTAATTAATTAGGTGACCTAAGTTAATTACTAAAGTACCCTTAAGTCGTTAGTATCATAACCAATCCTTTAAACCATCCTAGGTTAGGTCCTAGGTTGCCTTTTTCTTTTTTTAACCGAAATCTGGAAATTGCTTTGTGATTTCAGTTTTGCCCTTTTAAATTAAGTAATTAAGTTGCTAAATTAATTAATTAAGGATCCTAGGGTAAAGTGTCCCTAGATTTTTAGGACCTTAACTAACTCTTTGGACCATCCTAGGTTAGGTACTAGGTTGTCTCTTCAACTAGTACTAGGTTAGTGTCAACAAGATTTAGTCCTAATTTGTCGGGTGCACTAGTGGGTCTATTTCGGTTAGTCCTAGGTTAGTTAGCTATTTAGGTAAGTTATTTAGGACCTACAGTTGTTTATGAAGTTAGGCCCCACATGGAGGGACCCGTCCGCACATGCTTCCCCTTAACTACCCTAACCGAATTTGGTTAGGTGGTCCCCTTCCTTTGGCCGATTCTCACTTTATTTGCCCATCTGCTTTACATGGGTTGGTTGTACTTTCCTGACGAACTATTCTTTATGTCCTATTTGGAGTATTTACTTATTGTCCCAACGATACTCACTATGTCCTTGGGGATTGCTTAATTTACATGATCATTTTAATTGGTCTTGTGGAATGGTACTAAGATTGACACTTGGATGCCTAGTACTTTGTGTGAAACTATTCTGAATGGATATTCTTTTAGCTTAGGGTCTTCATTGCAGGTACATTTATTGAACATCAATCTTTGATTGGGGTATGACAACCCAAAAAGTATATTTCTTATTCGTATATAGAAAATTGGCTAACATCTTTTAGCCAATTTTTTTCTATACTATGCACAATATTTCTCAATATTGGGCATAGGGGTGCCTATGTACCCCTAATAGGCTATCCTAAGGGCATACTGTGCTCTTCATTAGACATATGATTTTATGGAATGTTAAAGAGATCATCTTTCTAGCCTTAAGGTAGGAAATAAATCGACCCATAGGCGTTAAGCTACTACCCTTCCATTTGAAGATTGGTTCGTCTTGAAATTGAAAGCGTACAATCCTAATTCTACAATAAACATAGGCATAACATGAATGTGATAAATTTATGCCTAGAATGACATCAAAGTCTGCCATTTCTAACTCTTCAAGATCCGCTGAGGTGATTTTTTGATAGACTGTGACAGGGCAATTTTTGTATACCCATCTAGCTATAACTGGATCACCCACTGGAGTAGAGGCTGAGAAAGGGTTTGAGAGAGTTTCTGTACTAACACTGAATTGGACTGCTATATTGAGTTACAAAAAAAAATTGATCTTTGTTGTCTTTCCACTTAGTAAATTCAACCATATGTGAGTCACATCCTTAAGCTGGTAGGAAGCCAATTTCACCTATCACTACCAGTTACTTGCATCACACCAAATATTTTCTTGACCTCATCTATGAACTTCAGGGGTCCTTACCAACTTGTGACCCTAAAAAAACTTAGGCGGATTCGTCCTAACAAAATCAGCAACTCTGGCTGCCACTAATCGATCATTTCTATTAGTAGGAAGTCGAACCTGCTGATTGTTCTTGTTGGTCATACTCTGAGCCAAAAGTTGAATTGGCATTCTGAAACTCTGCATTAGAACTTCTTTATCTAGTACTAGAGGAACTGCATTAGCATTGCGTGAATTAGCATTCCATGCCTAAGCTCTATGAGAAGGCATGATCTTAAGCGCACAACGTCGAGTTAGAATGAAATCAGATCATACCTTAAGCACAATAAGAGTAACAAGAAAATGAAGTTTTCCTAAAACACTTTGTAGCCTCCCTCTCATTAGATGTGGTGCACTTCACGCCCATGGAAAGGACTTTACTTAGTGCGGCTTTTCAGACATCCTAGGACTCTTGAAGCTAGTGCTCTTCTACAATGTTTTGTCACACTCCGAGCTACCCCGAGATGCGGACATGGAAACTAGGACCACAAGTGATCCTTAGCTAACCCTGTTGGTATGATCATGAGCATACTAAAGATAATAAACTGTTGTGGAAGCTAAATCATACTTTAAATGAAAATATGGGAAATACCCATATGCTAAAATTGAGATATAGGAAAATTAATGAGTTTAATACAAAGAAATTATCAACTCAATACTAAGCTGAAACTAACTATGTCTAAAAATAGTCTCCAAACTGGACTAGAAATACTAGGAGAAGCCCCAACTAAGTCTAGCAAACAATGAAACTCAATGACTAAATACTGAAAAGAAACTCATGACTATTGTCCACAGAGAATGAGGACTCACCACTGAATGTGCTGAACTGAAGATCGGAAATCGATCTATGCATGATCTGGGTGCTGAGAACCTGAACCTACATCACGAGAAGATGTAGCGCACGTATGCTTATGTACTTGAAAGGTACTGAGCATGGATGATAGAATAAATCTGAAATAACACATGACTGAACAAGCACAAAAGGAAGTATAATAGTCTGAACATGATATAGATAATTTTGAGCTAACGTAATGCAATGACAAATTTATAACATGCTGAAATTGGATACTGAGTATACTGATAAATGGTCAATACAAGAGAGTCTGACTGAACTGTGGGAGCAACTAATAACCTACAATAAAACCACATGAGCTAAATGTGGAATCCGATGTATACGCCCCATCGAGAGGAACCAATATACCCTGCCAAAGGTATAAAGGCATGTTGGCGTGATCACTAAACTGATTTCCCACAGAGGGGACTTACAACCTACTCGGCTACTAGTTCTGGGGATAATTGGGTATGTTGAACCCTAGTCTAACTCGGTATTATGCTACTCCCATTGATTTATTTAGTTAAACAATTATGTCTAAATTTTTGTAATAGCTGGATAGCTCAAACTGAACATGCAAACTAAGAATGCAACATTTAATATAATAATAATGCATTAAAAACTTAAGAATGTATAACTGAATAGCTGAAATATCTGACCTAGCATGTTTAATTAAAGAACTAAAGAAAAACAAAATGAGGGTTCTCAAGCAAAAGACTGAATAATAACGTTACAAATTATTTGGAACATATATTTAGTAAATTTATGAAGTTCTATCAAAGTTCTAGAAACCCTAAGTTTAATCATGATAACAGAATCAAGAACTGACTAAAAACTAGGGACCCAATGGGTGAAAGGAACCAACTAGTGAAATCCCATATACCTGGTGATAAAATCCACGAAGAAATATCTAGATTCGGGGCTGGAAATAATAGAACCTTGTTGCGTTCTTGAACTAGGGTTGTTGACCTTTTTCTCCTTTCTTGTTTCTAGTTTTCTATGTTTTGATTAATAATTTGACTTCGGATAAGTTTAACTTATGTTCTAGGCTTAAATTGACTAAAATCTGATAATTTAGAGTCAAAATGACGTATATTAGGGTTTAAACAAAGTGGGAAAAGACCAAAAGACCCCTGGGTAAGTTGTTGTCACACCAAACGAAGACCTGGATAGACGGTCCGTCGTTTGGTCCGTAGGTTGGGCCTGTTCGTAAGGCCTTTACAAAAATAAACATAACTTTTTACTCGGAGGTCATATTTTAGCAAGGTTGATGGCTATGGAAAGCTAATTCAATTATCTATCCTTTGCTATGCCAAGGGACTCCTAATTCATTTTGTGCTGAGAGTTATGATCATTTCAAGTTGACCCAACCGCATTTTCCCCCTAATTGTCTGCTATTTCTCTCCTACGGTCAGACCTACCGACCCTAGGTCCATCTACCGACCGTTCTGGACATCCATGGCTCTTATCATAGAGTGGGTGAATGGGGTGTCGATCGAAGGTCACGGACTATAGACCGTAGTCTGACCTACGGACCGTAGGTACGTCCGTTGATCATGACTTAACCAATTTTTCCTAGGCTGAGATTTTGGGGATTTCTAACCCCATTGACAGATGTGCACGACGGAGCGTGGGTCAATTTACTGTCCATCGATGGTCCCATTGGTTGCACCTGCAAATTTTTCTTAAAAGTTGGTTTTTGGTCTGTTTTAGATACGTGGTGTTACAAAAATGACCCCCCCCCCCCCCCC
>NC_028640.1:24494444-24508461 GCF_001406875.1 Solanum pennellii
AAAAGCCCCCCCCCCCCCCAAATAATTTTAACTTACCTCCTTTATCCACAAACTAAATTCATATAAAAATTACCCCACTAATTTCATAATTGCAGTTATAAATTGTCCCATAATATCAATTTACAATTAATCAAAAAGTATTTTATAAAATAAAAAGTTCTAGTACTCTAAATGATTAAATGGGTCATTACAAGATGTCTCATGCAGAAGTACTTTATTCAATCATAGAACAATAAAAGAAAATATAAAATATCATGTTCTATAAATTAAAGAAAATTGAATGAAATGAACCATCACTACAAGCGGAAGACTAACTTGAGCATACATAAACATCAAATTGACAGAAATGTTTAAAAATTGTTTACTGAATCTCAAACTATCTCCTGGCCCAACGCGTGTTGACAATTTTGTAATGATAGTGTCACGTAGGTCGAAAGGGGTAGAAAATTACTTATAAAATAAATTCGGAAGGTAATAAGACTTTAGTATAGTATAAGTGTGTCTCAGATATTTTCGACATAGGTTGGAGGTACTTATGCATTTTCCCAATATACTTAGTGTGAAACATAAGTTAAATAAAATATCGGAAAACTAAAAGACTCTCCAAAATTATCTATTTAAGAAAGGATGTCGGTACAAGACCCACGAAACCTCAAAACTAATAAATGAAAAGTAATTGTGAAGTCCTCAAGAATACAAGGCAGCTCACCGAAGCTAATCGGAGAGTAGAGTGATTTCAACGAAGTGTCAGTTGATAATCACGAACACCTATATTTACATCATAAAAGGATGAAGGTCAAATGACATCAGCATATTACATGTATGAGTGTGTAACATAGTTGGATAACAAAAAAATGAATGAAGGACTGCAATAGATAAAAATGTACTCAAGCTGAATGTAAAGAAATTAAAGAGTTAAATCATCTAAAACATAACAAAATACTCTCATCTTTGAACTGAAAATAATAAGTGATATATAAAAATACAATTTAACTCTACTGGAAGATTCTTTAACCCACAACCATCACTATGAGCTACGTGATGATACAACGTCTGCCCACACTACCGGAATTATCCTATACCTTGTCAGGATATAGAACTCCTCATCTAAGTGGATCCACTAAACCATTCTTAAAAGGTAACAAGGAATCATCTAAAAGTATGATCATTTTATCACGACCAGATCATCGTGATTGACACCCATACTGACCCTCCGGTTGGAGAATCATTAAACCCAACTAAGCAACTTAAACAAAAAAAGAACTAAACATTTGAAGTACGGAACCATGTTTAAATGATAGTATAACATAGAGTTTCCATAAACTCCAAAATCTTAAATGAATATCTAAACATAACTATTAAGGAAATTCAACCCCTAGCTTGAAGGTCAATGTACCAAAATTCTGCTAGAGACAAGTCTAAGAGTGAGGGTTCTAACCCCGAAACTATCACAAATATGTCTAACTATAAAGTCTGAGTCCGAAAGTAATGGACAAAACAATAGAGGACCCAAGGAAGCCTGGAAGAATTGGATCACCCTTGACTCCGGTCTTGTTTAGTGATCTCTTAACCGAGGTATGTCATTAGCCACATGAAGATGCTCTCTACTCAACAAAAAAAACACGTGCAATATCAGTACACAACCACGGCGTATTGGTCGGATCACGCGACCACTTCAGTAAGCACAATATACATATGTAATTACAACATAGTCAACACACATATAGGAAATGCACAATTCAGTCATCATTTTAGATCAAGATACATTCTATATTATCAATGAAAGATAGATATAAACATACTAACCACAAGTGGTTCTTTCATGAAATTCATATCCAAACTGTTAATGTGTCGAAACATGACACCGAGTTCACTAATTGTGTCGAATCATAACACTAATTTAATGCATGTGTCAGAACGTGACATCCAATTCAATCATCACAACCACAATCACAAACAAAGTATAATGCATAGTACATATAGTCACCTGGTCAAGTAGTAGGTTTATTGCATTAAGTAGTTCACGCACAATAATTTTATTAGGTTCGATTCACATTTCACTATTCACAAACATGCATGCATAAAAGGAAGAAATCAACCAGCATATATACCACAAACATGAAATCAAATCTTCACCTACATCGAAATCAAGCTTGAATCCTCTTAAGACACTTGAGTCTTTTCTTTCCACTTGTTTTTTGTCTAAAATAGTTAAATAATGCATGGACTAATAAATACGGTCAAACTTTTCCGGATCATAGCTAAAATTATCAAACCGAGGCTAATCCCAGGTCCTAATGTTCAATTAGGGCTTGGAAAAGGGCCAAAAACACCCTTGGACTATTCAAAAAGGATCAAATATACCCTTCATCCACCTATTTGTCTACAAATACCCCTCCATCTATCTTTTTAGTCCACCCTTACCCTTAAAAATAAAAAAAATTTTAAAAAATATTTTTATTATTATTTTTTATTATGTGGCAGATTTCTTTTTGCTAAAGTTAATCCCACCTTCAACCCTTTATTTAACCCACCCCCATGACCCTATTACCCATCGAATTAAAACACATGACAATTCACTAATAACATTATCTTATATAACTGAATATATATATATATATATATATATATATATATACATATTAGAAAAGCTTATTTATAGAATTTGAATTTAACATTGTTTGGTTTTAATTTTTGTCTCTACCCAAATACAGATATTAATGAAATTTGAATATTTCTTTAAATCAGTTTTGTGCCGAGACTAAATACCGAATCTTTCACTAAAATATAAATGGAAGTTAAAATTTTTCTTTATTATTTATGATTATTGAATATTGAAATTTTGTTCTCAAACCATAATTTTTAGTAAATTTTTTTTTGTTTTTTACATATATCAATTAATTTTTTTGATAAAATTTTCGTGAATCACTCGGCACCGTTGCCGAGGAAGAACGGGATGTGGCTCCTTCTCATAAAACAAAAGAACGGGATGCGGCTCCAATGGAAGGGATAACTATTTGAATTAAATGGGTAAGTGGGTGGGATTAATTAAGGAGGGAAGGTGGGGTTTAATTTTGGAAAATATAAATATACAACATAATAAATAGTAATAATAAAATTAATTTAACAGAAGTTTGTTAGTTTAAAGGATAAGGGTGGACCAAAAAGATAGATGGTGGGGTATTTTAAGCCAAATAGGTGGATGAAGGGTATATTTGAACCTTTTCGAATTGTTCAAGGGTATTTTTGTCCCTTTTCCGTTAGAGTTTTTTCCACCATCAACTTCAAACCAAAACCCTCCCGCAATGATAATTACAAAAGATTCTAAGTTCTAAATCAAAACACGAATTAACGGAGTAATTATCTTACCTTTAGCACTAGAAGTTGTGGGAAACTGTGAAGAATCACCTTAGGTCATCTCCTACCTCTCAAGAACAAAGTTTTGCAAAAAAAATAACAATTTTTGAGTTTTTCTCGACTCATGTTCGTGATTTTCCCGCCACAGCGGCACAGCGACCCTGCCCCAACGACTTGCACGGTGACAAGCTCAGAATTTGGGTTTCAAGCTCTCATTTCACAACACACCTTCAACCCTTGACATTCAGAAGCTACCCTTTCACGGCAAGATCAGTTTCAAGAGTTCTACTCGTCAAAATTCAATTTTGTAAAGCCGTACATGCTACCGAAGATCTTGGCTATCCGCTCATATGATAAAATTCATAATTTCACCCACTCAATCCCAATTCATTAGAAGATTTATCCAAACCTCCCATGACTCAAATTTTTTCCAAGTTTAGCCTAGGCTATAAATTTCAAATTACTACAAAAAAAAGTTTTCTGCCCAAAATTATTCCCCATCGGCTTTTTCATAATGATAAAAATAGGTTGTTACACCTTTACCCGTGTTGGGATACATGGTTTATGAGGGGTGAGTTGTCTATACTCTCCCCTATATCGTGCTCAATACTACTCCCAATAATATATATATATATATATATATATACACACACACACACACACACACACACACACACACACACACACACACACATATATATATATAGACACACTCATGATCATATGTTTAAAAACATAAATCTTCCCTTGGTTTGAAAAAATGACTAAAACTATCCTCTTAAAAGAGGTATCTGCTCTTGAAATGTCATTTAAACTAATACCTCATTTAGAAATCTCAGTTTCTCTTTTATCAATGTTAAAATTAAGGCTGGCAAACGGACAGGACCTGGTCAAACCGGACCGATACCGGATTTTTCTTACCGGATTTTCTTACCGGTATCGGATTTTACCGGACCGGATTTACCGGAAAAACCAACCTGTTCTGCCCGGTCCGTTAGTAACCGGTTTGGAACCGGGTTGACTGGTTTGGAACCGGGTCTTACCGGTTCATCTGGTACATTTTTTTAAAAATTTTAATTATTTTAATTATTATATAATATAATATATTTATATTAAAACTTCAATTGAAAACTTTAAAGTTTATATAATTTTGAAATTAAATTTATACTTAAAAGTTTATATTGAATTTAAAGTTTCAAATTGAATTTAAAGTTTTATATTGAATTTAAGTTTGAAATTGAATTTAAAGTTTTTTAAACTTTATATTGAATTTAAAGTTTGAAATTGAATTTAAACTTTAAAGTTTATATTGAATTTAAAGTTTTAATTTAAAATTTTATTAAAATAATTAAAAATTAAATTTATAAAATGACATGAATTAAATAGAAGAGACTACTTTAAAAGAAAATCAAGGCGAATAGCCGTATGTTTATTCAAATAAATAAATTATACAATACAAATATTAGAAAGAGAATAAGAGTACATAATTTAGGAGGAATTGAATAGTAATTATTATACTAACAATTGCATTTTTTTTAAATTCTTTTTGTAAATTTTGTATCATTTGAAAAGAAAGATTTTTTGGAATTGGCATTTGTCGTTCTTCTTCCATTGTTTCCATGCCATCATCACTATTCTCATCAAATATTTCATCTATTTGGTCTTCTATATGGCTACTGAATAGTGGTAGTCCGGTGTTTCTTCTTTCGGCATTAACCCAATCTCGAAACAACACCGATATTTCCAAATTGTCCTTTGCTAATGAATATCGATGATCTCCAATCATAAATCTCGCCGCACTAAAGTCTTGCTCCGAAGCGGCCGATGATGCTTGAATCGCTAGCACATCTCAAACAATCCTATAAACGGTCGGAAATTGATTTTCACGATTCTTCCACCATATTAATATTCGAGGTTGAAGTTGTCTTTCTTCATGCCCAATCTTTTCCTGTGCCTGGTTGAAATATAAATCAAAATCATTATTAGTATCATCACTTTCAAGCTCAAGATATTCATCCATCATATCATCCGTATCATCACTTTTAGGCTTAGAAGATGAAGGTTCAACTATTGGAATATTTTTTTCCATAACTTTATATTCAATATATAAATCTCTAACTTAATGTCATGTAAATGTTGGGATTGGAACTATAGCTAGAATGAACTCTTAAATGACCTTTATCCTCTTATCCCTAAACTATGAATTGGTCTTATGTATTACAAAAGTTATTGGGATTGGTTATGGTATTGACTATTTCACTATTTTATGGAATGATTGTTATGAATTGAGTGTAAGTGCTTGATGAAGATTCTTGGAGGCAATAGGTAAGTCTTCTAAAGTCATGATTTCTCTATTATGCTGATGTTGACATAAAATTGATGTAGCTATGATATTGAAGTATGTATGATGTTGCTATGAATATATGTTGGCCTGTGAATATGTTAAATGTGGGATCATGGTGAGGATATGATAATGCAAGTTGATGAGGTTGATCATGTATGTCTTACACGCTATGATTGTGATATGTTATCCTACGGATGAAGGGTTGTGATGAAAGGAAATTCTCATCTTTAACCTAAAGAGCTTATAATCTTGTTTATGTAAGGAGTGAATCTCCTATGACCTATGATAAGATTTATGAATAAATTATGACTTAAAGGTTGTTAAAAAAAACCTTTATCTTAGCACTGATGAAGTAGATATGAGAGGTGTCCCTTCCCTAGTTGAAAGGTAGGTTCACAATGACTCTCATGGGATAAAGTCTTCCATGTAATGTTGAACTATGAGTCACTAATATATCTCCTAGTTCTTGAACTATGTTGCCACCATAGGTATACTAGCTAGTGGATCCACCTAGAATGTTATGTTCATTATTAGATTTTACTTGTAGACTACCTTCTTTTGGTGTGGTGTTTCAGGACACCGAATTCAATGTTTAGCTCAGATGGTCTAATATCGGTTAATGCAATTGTTCCCTCAAGTAAAATGAAAGACAATTAAATGGATATTGACTAGGGTAACTTGGGGAGTTTACTTAGTTTAGGTAGGGGTATGGGACTCTACCTTAGACAATGCACAAGTTGACTCTAAGGGAAGTCCTAAGAGATTGTTCTAATGTAATATGATAATATGAAATATATAATGATTATGATATATGATGTTACTCTTATATGATGTTGATTATGTTGATGAACATGTTATTGGTCTATATTGTTATATGTGGTGATGACTACGTAAAATATAAGTTGTATGAAGTAAATTTTTCCTTGGGGTCTCCTATCTTGTTTACTTGATTATTTGGATTATGGGGCTTCACATGATTATTGCACTTGTAGACTTGGGATGAGATTATTGGTTAGTGTTTTGTATGCTAAGTTGATATGCACTATTGAACATGAAATGTTAACATGATTTTATGATGTTATGTCTTTGGTTATGATCATGCTTTAGGTTTTTGTGATCCTTATCTTGTATATGCACTCTTGTATGTCCATTAAAGACTTTCAAATGACTTAGCATGCTTTCTTAAGAAATGATCCTTTTCCTGCATGTCCATAAATGTTTATGTGTATATACGCATACTTAGTACATGTGGCGTACTAACCCCTTACTTTATATTACTACAATGTAGGGTCCGGAAATTGAAGATTAAGAAGGTCGATTGAAGAAGCTTGGAACTCTTTCTTCAAGTGTTGGTGGCTCCTCATGTTCGGAGATGCTATTTTTTCATTATTCTAGCTTATGAAGTCTTTAGTAGTTTCTACGAATACTCTTTATTCCGTTTTATGTTCTTTGGATTTCATTTTAGTAAGGCTTATATCGCCTATTGACATTTTATTGCCAAAGTCCAACTCATACTCTTTAGATGGTTTTTATGTGAGACAAGTTTTAGAATATCGTATGTATGTTATCATGTTGCTATAAGAAAAACCTAAGTAAGCTTCTATGTGATAGGTCTAAGTATATCTCAATTACTATAAGCATAAGTTTTTAATTTTTCCGCATTTTTAACTAATGACTAGTAATTAAAAATGCTAAGGGTTTGTCTAAGTCCTCTAAGAGGACGACGACGGCGGTTGCATCTGGGGGTACTCTCCGAATGTGACACCCTAAGTGATTGTTCTCATTTGCCCGAATCTTAATAGCTGAACGTTTGTTCGAAAACCACATCAACATAAGATGATTATATTTTTGTCTAAGAATATCCAGATGACCAACTATTTGAAATAAGACAAGGAGACATAAACGTTTCCTTTATATATAATGATCAAATTCCTTTGTTATAAAAAAAAAATCATTTCGTATTTGAGTCATGTTTATTCTCATATATTGTTTGCACCTTTATTTTCTCAAATAGTTACTATTTCGACATGAGTTTTGTAAAATATATTCTACAGACACAAAGAAATTAATATGTTATAGTGCATGTAATTTGAACTCACAATACAATATTAAAATGCCTAACATGTAGGGGACAAAAATATTAATATGCAAGATATCTTTATAAAAAAATTATTGCAAAGTACATGTAGCGCGCCATAATTCAAATAATATGTCAAAATAAAAATAAAACATAAATACTAATATGAATTTAAAATATTGCATATAGCTTTGATAAAAGATATTAGCCGAAGATAATTTTATGAAGCATAAATATCAGTTATTTGCTTCCTTTGGTGGGGGATGTAAGGAGGACAAAGCTCCATCTTTTAGCTTCTTCAATTTGGAATTTTAAGAGTTCCTTGCCGGTATTCATGATACCTTCAAACTTGGTATATGTCCTCTGCATTGAATTGATCCATGGACTCCCACAAATATTTAACTCTAGCCTCATTCATTTGATTCATAAAACGTATTTTTTCATTAGCAACTTTTTCACTTGCATCTAATTCATTTAGCCTATCATTTTTTTGAATTACCTTGTTTCGTGCATCTGCAGCAGTAGGGGTGTTCATTGGTCGGTTTGGTTCGATTTTAGGTATTATCGGTTCAGTTTATCGTTTTTCAGTTTTTAAATAAGCTTACCTGATAATAAACCAATAAGATATTCTTTATCGATTTTTGATTTATCAGTTTTTGATAGGTGTTGGTTCGGTTTTCGGTTTACTCAATAAGAAAATATCCGTAAAATATAATATGACTTCTTACTTATCGAAATATAGTACGACGGTTGTAATTACACGTCACCACCAAAAACATAGTATGAGATTTTTTATGTTAAACAAGTTACAGACCTTTAAAAACTTGCAAATGCTACAACCAAATATTACAAACTAAAATTAAAATCAAATAGTCCAACAAGACTAAGCTAAAACAAAAACTAAAATCAAAAGTTACAATTTCGACCCCTTGCATTAGTTTTTAGGGTTTTAGTAAACAATAAAAATTAGTAAAACGGCCTAGTGTAAAGTAGATAGAGTACTATTAATTTGATATAGTTATATATTAAATTATTAATATTTAATTATTAGGGAGGGTAAAATAGTAAATTATTATCATCTTATTGGATTATCGGTTTACACAATAACCCAATAGTAAAACCCGATACCGAACCAATAACCTAATATTTTTTTATAAACCCATTACAAACCCAATAACCCAATAACATTTTTTTCGGTTAGGTTTGTCGGTCGATCCTGTTTTTGCACGCCCCTAGTGCACCTAAACCTAATTATGTTGAGGTATTTATAAAACGTTCAATCACTACATCAGTAGTAGGGTGAACAAATGAATAATGTTTACCATATGGAGAAGAAAGAACAATTCAAATATTGACATCAAATTATATTACGAGTTTACAACCATTTTTATATAAGCATGAACGACGTTTAAAAAATGAGGAATATCGAGCAACTTCGTTTTTCGTTTTCTCTAATGAAAATTTTTGCTTCCTAATTTCTTACTCTCCATGCTATACTACAATAAAATATATTAGTTAAATATTTTCAAGAACTATGACAACAAAAAAAATGAAAATAAGTATTTTATACACATAAATAGAAATTTTTTTCACCAAAATAATTAAATTTCAAACCAAATATTGTCATGGAAAGTAATCTTTTCTTTCATATTGAACATTATAGTAGTAAATTAATATTGAATTGATACTCAACTTCAGAGTTTTATAGTAATGAATCTGAAAATTCTAATTTAAAATAGGTAAATAATTTAATATACTAAATGAAATTTATCAGTTAGTGAATAATATAGATAATGAACAATTAACAATAACTTTTCAAAGTAAGAAAATAATTATCAAAAGAACAAAATGAATAATGAAAATATATATACTTGAAAAAATTATTGTAGAAGGATATCACAACAGATATTATACCCCCATGATAGATACAGGAGCAGAAGCAAATATATGTAAATATAATTGTTTGCCGGAAGATAAATGGGAAAAATTAAAAACACCTATGGTAGTAACAGGATTTAATAATGAAGGTAGTATGATTACATATAAAGCAAAAAATATAAAAATACAAATATGGGATAAAATACTAACAATAGAAGAAATGTACAATTTTGAATTTATAACAAAAGATATGTTATTAGGAATGCCGTTTTTAGAAAGATTTTACCTATTTTATATAATGTTTTATTCAGCACCAGCAAAGATATTATTTGATGAGATAAAGCCAATTATACAAGTTATAAAGATTGGTTTGACCAGAGATATGATAATTCCGGAAGATATCGGGACACAGCAAGAAATACAAAGAATTGAGATACCAGAATTCTACGCCAACAAGAGAGTTATCGGAATCGCAACTATTCTAAATGAACTAACCAACAATTATTTAAACGGAAATTCAGTATGGAGCTATTATGTACAGGAGCAAGTTATGATATATTCAAATTCTAGGGAAGTTAGAGAACAAGATATGGAGGAGATACGCCAATGGATACTCAGTTTACTCAAGCCGGAGCAAAAACCAACAACAAGAGCATTAAGGAAAGAGTTTATTTCGAAAGAATTATTAACCAGATATTGCAAAATTTTGGACAAAAATACCTCGACAATATATGTTCAAAATGTCAAGGAGAAGATAATGTCATACCAGATGTCCAAATCGAATGAAGATACGTGGAAAGTAGAAAAAGAAGGACATAGAGACGTGAACAGCTGCAACAAAGAAGATAAAAAAAAAGTCTTAAAATAAATAATAAGAGTCATTCATGAATAGAAAAGGTCGTTCATGAAAGGTCATATGTGAATAGTAAGAGTCATGTGTAAATAGTAAGAGTCATGTGTAAATAGTAAGAGTCATTATGTAAAAGTTTTTTATTTTCTAGTGTCGGCCGAAATAAAAAAGGCCATGTGTAAAGTAGTGTCGGCCACTTGGCCAAAACAGTAAGTTTTCTTTCTTGTATAAAAGGAGGGCTTTCCCTCATAATAAAATAAGAAGCCTTTTCCAATCAATTCTTTTGAATGAACTCTCATACCATACTCTTGCTTTTAAGGTGAATACATATATCTGGAGACTAGTAAAATTTCACTTATCGATGAATCAAATACCTACCATCGGCCGAGACATGGTGGTTTTGTTGCGAAACTATAAACTAAAGCTTTTTTGTAACACTCATAAAATTTATAGGTGAAACTTGAGTCTATCGTATGAACCGTACAAATATATATATAGATTGGAGATATAAAAAGGTTTTAAAAAATTCTTAGTATAAGTTTAAGGGAGGGTTCAAGGAAGTCAGATGAATTCAAGGGTCTTGAAATGCTTCCTTGGATTTTGCCTTAGTTTTATTTTGGTAAGTCATTGTGGGCAAGGGGAGTTTTTGTAAATATTATTTTTCAGTTAATTTAAGAAGTTAGTATATTTTATATTATTTCTAAATAATTAAATATGGTATATTATATAAAATAATCCCAAAATAAATAACTTTCACAAACACCCACTTCTAAAAATCAAATCCTCTCTTCTCCAATACTTCTCTCTCTAGAGTTCCTCTATTGAAGAACACCAAGAACTTGAATATTAGGATTCATGTTTTGATTTTTCACTCCACTTTCGTAGGAAAGCTTCAAATAAACATATGAGAACCTTGATTCATGGAATACTTTCCTCCATGAAGCCCCTCTACTCTAATTTTTTAAAACGTTTTTAAGATTCAAAATTAGGACTTTCATTCTAGCCATGGGTTCTTTCTAAAAACATTTTCATTTTATTATTTGATGTATATTATGAATGGTTTGGCTTTTTAATGGTGAGTTTATAGTAAAACTCCCCATGACGCCATCAAGTACCCCATGATCCCAATTTCATGAATTTCAAGGAAGTTATTGATGCAATCTGATAACTATTGTGTACTGTAGTTATGCCAAATTGGTTATGAAATGTTGTTTATTCATGTTGATGATAGTATATCTAAAATGTGAGTGGGAGACTTGATACATGAACCTGTAAGGGGTAAAGTGTGATGTATTGTTTATGTGTCACATCTGGGGAGCACCCCCGTAGACATAACCGGCGTTGTCGTCCTCATCGAGGATTAAGACTAGCTTCTTNGGAGAAAATAATGTCATACCAGATGTCCAAATCGAATAAAGATACGTGGAAAGCAGAAAAAGAAGGACATAGAGACGTGGACAGCTACAATAAAGAAGATAAGGAGAAGAAAAGAAAGGAAGAAAAAGTCGTAAAGTAAAAGAGTTAATTATGAAACCTCAGATAGAATTTCTAGGAATACAAATAGATAAAAATGGGATAAAGATGCAAACCCACATAGTACAGAAAATAATTACCCTTGATGAAAATATAGATACAAAGAAGAAATTACAATCCTTCTTAGGATTAGTAAACCAAGTAAGAGAATACATACCAAAATTAGCAGAACATTTAAAACTATTACACAAAAAACTTAAGAAAGATGTCGAATATTATTTTGACAATAAAGATAAGGAACATATAAGACATATTAAAAACTTATGTAAAAAACTACCAAAACTATATTTTCCCAACGAAAACAAATTATTTACTTATATTGTTGAAACAGATTTGAGCAATCACAGTTATGGAGGAGTCTTAAAATATAAATATGACAAAGAAATAATAGAACACCATTGTAGATATCACTCAGGATCATATACAGAAGCACAATTAAAATGGGAAATAAATAGAAAAGAACTATTTGGATTATATAAATGTTTATTAGCTTTTGAGCCATATATTGTTTATAACAAATTTATTGTAAGAACAGATAATATATCCAAACGGTAGAACATTTCATTCATAAAATCCTTGTGGTACAGTAAATGCTGTTACCTGTTTAGATTCTTCTTCTAGTTTCAAGTGATAAAATCCTGATTTACAATCGAATTTACTGAAATAGTTATATCCTTGTATTTGTCTTATTTTTAGTATCTTATTTGGTATTGGGTAACTATATGTTTTAGTTTTAGCATTTAAGTTGCGATAATCTATGACCATTCTACTTTTACCTCATTTTTGTTCACTATGTTTATTAACTATAAATGCTGGACTTGTATGTTTACTATTGCTTTCTTGTATATAATTGTTCTTCAATAGTTCATCTATATGCATTTTGAATTCTTCTAAATCATCAAAATTATATTTTAATGGTTTTTGTGTTATTATACTATTTTCATCTATTAATTCAATTTTTACTTTCATCTTATGTTTTTCCCATCCTTGTAATGGATTTTCACTATATAATAATTCTAGTTGTTCGTTAATTATTTTAAGTTTATCTATTGTAAATATCCTTGGTAGATTTTAAATGGTATTACTAATGGTATTCCTCCTATAATTATTTCTTTTTCTGTTATTTCTTCGTTTGTGGTTACTATCTCACTAGGTAATCCGGGGCATAAGTGTCCTGCTTTTATAATTTCTGTTTCTAGTACTAATTCTCTCGTTATATAATTTTCTTCTTGTCCTGTGTTTATTAAAATTTTATATCTTCTTTGATCTATTATTCCTGTTATAAAATAGTGGTATGGTGTTATCTCTTCTGTATTTAAATTTTGCGAGATTTCATAGTTCCTTTTGGATGTGCTCATTCTTGATGAGGTAGTTCTAGTTAATGTATTTGGTACACTCGAAGTACTCAATCTTTCTTTTACAATTCCTAAATCTTCTTCTATGTCAATTTCTTTGTAGCTATAGTCATTGTTGTCTATTATAATAATTATTCTTTCAAAAGGATTTTCTATTTTTATTTTATCAATTTTATTTCTTGCCGTTACTTTATGTTTTGTTGTTAGTATATATAAGTTTTTACATCTTGCTGTAAATATTTTATTGCCTGGTGCTTGTTCTATTCCAGACATTTTCCAATATAGAACTAATGATTTATCTATATTTCTATCTGTTAATGCTACTGAGTAGTTGGCACTTATTATAAATTTAAATTTTTGGTATATTAAGTTTCCTTTTACTGCACTAATTACGCTTTTTTCTATAGGGTATATAATTCTATCATCTGCTAAATATATTTCTATAGGTGTATCTATTCCTTCTCTAAAACAACCTTTTATCAATATTTCTATTCCTCCTAAATGTACGTATTTTATGGGTATTTTAGCTTTAATATATTTTATTTCTTTATTTATTATCCTCTTATTGTAACGACCTATTTAGTCGTTTTAAGCAGCAGATTTTATTTCTGGAAAAACTGTCT
>NC_028640.1:24518461-24526876 GCF_001406875.1 Solanum pennellii
ATAGTCGAAAAGGTATATAGGTCTTGTCTGGTGACTTTTATGGGTAGCAACACTCGTGTAGACGCATGCATGAAAAGGACCATTTCTTTAAAAAGCATGCTATGTCATTTAAAACCCTTTGATGCACATACAAGAGAGCATATATAAGATAAGGATAACAACAACCTAAAACATGATCATACCAAAGACTTAACATCATAAAATCATATCAACATTTTATGTTCAATAGTGCATATTCACTTAACTTACAAAACACATACCAATAATCTCATCCCAAGTCTACAAGTGCAATGATCATGTGAAGCTGCATAACCCCACATAATCAAGCAAACAAGATAGGAGACCACAAGTAAAGCTTTGCTTCATATAAGATATGTCATAGGTACTCATCACCACATTTAACAATATAGACCAATAACATGTTCATAACCATATTCAACATGACATAAGAGTAACATCATAGATTATAAGCATTATATATTTCAGATTATAATATTACATAAGAACAATATCCTAGGACTTCCCTTATAGTGAACTTGTGTAATGTCTAAGGTAGAGTCTCATACCCCTACCTATACTAGGTAGACTTCTCAAGTTACCCTAGTCCATATCCATTTACTTGTATTTCATTTTACTTGAGGGAAAAATAACCTTAACAAACATTATACCATGTGAACTAAACCTGGAATCCGGTGTCATGAAACACCACACCGGAAAAAGGTGGTCTAGCGGCCAAAGTAGAACCCAAACATGAACATAGCATTCAAGGTGAATCCACTAGCTAGTATACCTATGGTGGAAACATAGTTAATGAACTAGGAGATATATTAGAGACTCAGATTTCCACATTACAAGGCAACCTCTATCTCATGAGAATCATTGTGAACCTACCTTCGAACTAGGGAAGGGACACCTCTCATATCTAGTTCATCAGTTCTAAGATAAAACCCTTTCTTGATAACCTTTAAGTCATCATTTATTCATAAATCTTATCATAGGTCATAGGAGATCAGCTCCTTGAATAAACAAGATTGTAATCTCTTTAGGTTTAAGATGAGAAGTTCCTTTCATCACAACCCTTCATCCGTGGGATTAACACATCATAATCTTATTGTATAAGGCATACAAGATAAACATCATCAACTTGCATTATCATATACTTACCATGATCCAAAATTTAACATATTCATAGTCCAACATATATGGATAGAAACATCATACATACTTCAATTTCATAGCTACATCAATTATATGCAAACATCAACAGAATAGAAAAATCATGACTTTAAAAGACTTACCTATCGCTTCCAAGGAGTCTCCATCAAGAACTTACACTCAATTAATAGCAATCATTCCATAACATAGTGAAATACTCAATAGCATGAACAATACCAATCACTATTTTCATACACAAAACCAATTCAAAGTTTAGTGATAAGGGAGAAAAGGTCATTTAGGAGTTTATTCAAGCTATGTTCCAATCCCAACATTTACATGACATTAAGTAGTAGTACAACATAATAGAAACCAGTATTTTTAGATGGAACATGCTTCACATGAAACCCAACATTACCATATCAATTATTCAACAATGCATACTTAATTAGCCATAGAAAATCATTGTTTTTCATCATTAGTCATAAATCTCAAGTTAGGAACAAAACCCGTTTGTAGTGTAAAAATCCTAAGGATTGAATTGTTCGAAATCATCTTTGAAAGGACATCTTGGGGAAAGGAATCCCAAGAGTGAAAAACCCATACCTTATTGAAGAATATTCCATGAATTTTTTGAATGAAATTCTTGAAGTCTTCGTCTTCTTCCCCAAGCTTTTCTTGTTCTTTAATGGAGGTTGAAAAGAGAGTTTTTGTGAGAGATGAGAGGAATTTGTTTATTATGATTTGAAGTACGTGAAAGTGATCTAATACTGACCTAAAATAATTATAAACTCGTCCCATAAAATACCAAAAAAAACCCTCACTTAACTGAGTCTTTTTGTGAAGTTAAATTGACTTAAAAACGACGCTGACGAATCTGGGAAGTGGCTGCGCAACGTGAGGTCAATTTCTCATTTTTTTTGAAATCCAAGTTGAGGCAGTAAACCTCGTTGAGGCCCCTGGTTTGCAAGGCAATTTTTTTGCCTCCTGCGCAACAACCTTCATTTTCTCGGCTGCGCGCATGCTGCTTTGACAGCCTGCTTACCCATGTTCGGGTCCTCCTAAATGACCCTTTGGACAGTGCTTGGGCGTTGTTACTGGATGTTTGGACCCTTTATACTACATATTACCTGTTTAAAGTCTTTTTACAAGTTCAATACTTCATTTGACACTCCCGAACCCTCACCAAACATAGGGACGTCTTCTAGTTTAAATTAGCTAGTTTCCGAACGTCAGGGTCTTTCTTTGTCGTTATGACTCTAACCTTTGCTAATTGAGTTTAATAGATTATTATAGGTCTGAAAACATCATCTAAATCATTATTCAATAGGCTAAGGTCTCATTTGTTTCCATTAAAATTAAGAGGTCTGAATCTGAACACACATCTGAATATTAAGATTCACATTAAGATTCAGGTGTTTTGATCTGATTACACATCTTAATATTAAGATGTGATATCTAAATCTGAACACTAAATAATTAATACTGTTTGTTTTCAATATCTGAATGTGCATGTGAAACTAACATTAAATTAATAAAATATCATAAAAAAATTTCATATCAACAAAATATATCGCTTTGGATAAAAAAAAGTTTTAAAAGTCTTAATAATCATTATTTGGAAGTACAATTTTTTTTCATTCAAACACCTTGATAAACGCCAATACACAAACATTGTTCTTGACACTGTAAATACAAGAAAATTATTAATATATAAAAACTTGTAAGGATTTATGAAAATTTAACAGTTCAAGAGGAAAAACATGGTAACTGATGATGAAAAGAGAGAAAGAAAGTTTTCAGTTACGAGATAAAAAGTCACGCTTAAAGAAGAGAAGCGGTGATTTATTATTTGATAACTTATTAAATGAGTCTGAATGTTGTTAAGAGTCTCCTACAGACGTGATTCATTCAGACCTCTTCAGATCCATTAAGAGTTTTTTTAAAAATTAAAACAAATTAACTTAATGGGTTGAATCTGAATGATTCAGCTCCAGACCCAAAACCCAAACATATTTAATAGGCAAAATCTGAATTATTATGATTCAGACCTCCATTAAGTGCAAACAAATGAGGCTTAAGTCATGAAATTTTCAGAATGTCACATAGGGTCTGTTCGGAATGCCATTTGGTAATTGGAATCGGTGTAACTTCCAGGGTAGTAATTACCAACATAGTAATTACACAGTCTAGCAATTACAGCAGTTTGGTTGCCACAGTATAATTGCAATGTTATTACACATGTTATATTTGGATGTCATAGTGTAATTACACATCTTCATGTTTGGATGCACAACTACAATAATAATATTATATCAAATTTTAAAAATATAAATTAATTATTTAAATTTTTTTTTAGACAAATTAGAAACTATATAATTGGTATTGATTTATATTTTTTCAAATTAAAACATTTCAATTGAATTGATCATAAAAACAAAAGTATGAAGTAACCACTAACATTGTGAAATCCATGTTTCAGAAAAAGATCAATATATTAATAAAATGTCATATATCATTAAATTTTTAACAAAAAGATAATCTATCAAGTCTAATTCAAAAATAAATAGCAATATGAATTTAATATTACTAAAATAAATTAAACAAAATTGAAAATATAACATAATTGATAAATTCAACGAAAAAAATCTTACATAATACTCTTATCGCTTATTTCATAATAGCATACATATATATGATTTATTTATTTATTTAAAAAAGACATAAATCTATAACCTTAATTAACAATAATTCTATTTCAATTTACAAATTAGAATACCAATAGAAATATACTAATGAGAAAATAAGCATGACATAAAATATAGATAATACGAAAAAAATGCATAGAATCACATGAAGTAAGGTTGAGAACGAGAAGAAAATGAAATTTAATTATATGAAATAAAAAATAAACTTTCGGAAATTTTTAGAATAATAAAATTTTAAAAAAAAAACTTTAAACAATAGAAGTAAAAAATTCAAACAAAAAATAAAAATAGAAATAAAAAAAACTAAAAGCAATTAGCAGGTAATTACCAGCAATTCACAACTTTTGGCTATGGATTGAAGAGTGTGATGACCCTCTGCACATTACATCAACTACCTGCTAACCAAGTAATTACTTGTCCAACTAAAAAAAAACAGACAATATAATTACACCTAATTACACCAAATCCAATTACCAGGGTGTCCTTCCAAACATGCCTTTAGTATTTCCTAGCTCAACTGAAATCTGAATTTGGGACTTCAGGACTCTCAACCACTTCATTGACCATCATGTCACACCCTTGAGTTCATAATGTAACAAGTTTATAAATATGCAATATTTATCGAGAGTAAATTAACAAGTGGATATATAATTGTTATTACTAAAAGTCAATTTATAAAACACTTTGGATGCACTATTAAAAAAACTACTTATTTTAAATTAGTTTAGTTTAAAAGTATTTTGCTAAAAAGTATTTTTTTTATAAATAATTTGTATTTATCAATAAATTTTAAAAACACTTTTGAATATCAATTAATATTTGACCAAACTTTTTAAAAGTACATTAAAATTTAATTTTGTCAAATACTAATGTGACACTCTTCAACAATAGTAAATAAATTATTGAAGCAATTTAATTGTTAATGAACTTGAATTTTTTCTGATTGATAATTAGTAATATACTCTTTCTTTTTTAATTTGTTGGTATGTCTTATTCTGATTTGATCAAACCATGTAAAAATAAAGAAGACTTTTGAAATTTGTGGTCTTAAGCTAAATATATGTAGTATGTACTAAAATATTCTTCCATCTTGTGGTCTTAAATATGTAATGTGAAAAGTTAAAATTAAAGTGTCTTAAATAAAGAAAAGATGCATCTATTTTAAATAGACTAAAAATTAAAATAAGACAAACAAATTTAAATGAATAGAGTATTTTAAATGATTCTATTTTGTTATATTCTTAGTTATTTGAGTTTATAGGAAACAAGAGAATGTGAGTTGCTAGTGATTTTCCATTTTGACAACTCTTATAAGGATGACAATGTGTTGGGTGGTTTAACTCAAACACACAAAATGCTCCCTATCCCACAATGTTTAACATTTTTTTCTATTCACAATATACCCTACCCCGTATAAATTAGCTCTGTCCTTATAACACTCCAGAAACTTTTTGAGGTAAGAGTCGAACCATTCATCGTTGAGAGTACAATTTTACTAAGGACTTGAAATTTTCTTAAGAGTTAAGGTCGCTTGATGTAGCACCTTTACTTCCAAAAAGAACTAAGAGGAGTCACTCCAAGGTTCTTCTAAGTTTTGGGTCAATTTCAAATAACCATAACATTTAGCACATGATGATTTAGGAGACCCATAATGTCTCAAATGAAAGGTCTTGGTATCCTCTTTCCAGCACCGTTGAGTTTTGTAATTTTCGAGGTTGTATGAGGGAGATATGCCCATTTGAAGTTGGGTTGTACAAATAAAAAAAAATTACCTGAAAATATGAAGGGTATTTTGGTATTTTCCTTGCTCAATAAGATTAAATAGAATTTTAGTAATATTTTGGGGACAAATCTAATTTGAATCAGTTTTTTATAAATTCAAATACGCTTAGGGGTCGTTTGTTATGTTGCATTATAAGAAAAGTTCATATATTATGTAATCTATTATTTAATACTATGTTTGGTAGGAACTTGCGTCTATGTATAACTAATCCATATATTAGTTATACCTCCTACATGGTATTATTGATGTATTACTAATGCCTTCCATTTGGAGGTATTAGTAATACATAGGATATAATACCACGGGATAAGTCTATGTAAATACAATAATATCCCTCAAATTACTTCAATTATTTATTTATTTTCTTGATTCTATAATTTATATTTATAGCTTTATGCTAGTAAATTTATTTAAGTAACAACTAGAGAGGGCTCAAGCCATTGGAAAATATCCAGTTTCTCTCGCAATATATTAGCTTACAAATTATTTAGAGAGAGTTGTTTGTTACTAAATAACTCCAATACAAATTAAAAATGTGAGTTGTGTATTTGTATATGACGTTTGTGATCTTAATTTTTTTTGGGTGTGTGTGTGGGGAGGGGGGGGGGGTTCTAACTGATTGTATACTGAACAACTAAAAAAATTACATACATATTAAAAATACAACTTGCAATTTTATGGGTAAATATAGTTGATTTATTCAATTTTACGATTGTTGACCATCTTTTCGATTTTGAAAGTAGAAGGTTTATCTTTTTTAAGTAGAAAAATTACATTTTGTGAGTGATAAATTTATTAAGATGACAATTATTTATCCTCAAATAATTCAAGTAAAAAAGTATCAAACATGACAACAAAATTTTTGTTCTCATAGCTAGTTAGAAGGTCATAGAAAAATATATGTTGTCCGGTAATTATCTACCTTTACCCACTTAAAAAAATAATTCAAGAGTATAATTTAAAACAAGTTTTTTTTATAGAATTTTAATCCAAACAAAAATCAGGTGGGAAACAATGAACCTGCGCCTAATAAAGATAAGCATTACATTACTAATCCATGCACTACTAAACCCGGCATACTAATTCCTGCTTTATTAATCTTTGTACCAAAGGACACCACTGGGTTTTGTACAAAAGTCCCTTTAGGGTTTTAGAAGTGAGTTCATTCAAGTCATTCCTAAGTTCTTTTAAGTTTTGATGTAAGATTTTACTTACGTCAACTTCAAACAACCATATCTCCTAGCAAATAAGGAGTTACGTAACCCATAAACTATCAAATTAAAGGTATTTGAATCTGCTTTCCAAAGTCACTAATTTTGCCTCAATCCCATTTCAGAATAAAAATTTATGACCATTTTAGTAACGAATACAGTGTAATGACAAATTAGTCGACGAGAAAACATTGAAAAGGGTCTTTTTATCTTTTTACCTCCTAAAAAATCCTAAACGAATTTGTTGACTAATTAATGACCAACACCACTCAAATGATCATCTTTTAACCCATTATTCTCTTATCTCTCAAAACCCTAGGGCAAAACCCTAAGGAAAAATTAAATTCGAAAACTCCATTTAAGATCATTCAATCTTTTTCAGATTGTTTTCAAGATTCTTCTTCAAGGTATGTCCTTCTCCAACAATCATTTTTCCAACTCAAATTCCTCCATAAAATTATGGACACTAATGAAAATCATAATTCTTGGCCATAGAGTTTCAAAAAACTAATTCAAGAAATTTGAGAAAGATTTTCTTGATTTTTCTCCTTCATATTTCTTCAAGATTCTTCAAAACCCTTGTTCTTTTAGGTATGTGAGGCTGTCATAGCATTGGACTAGTTCCTCCTAACGCACTACATCTTCTTTCAAATCAGTAAAAGAGAAAAGTAGAATTCTACCCTAGATTTAGATTTGAGTATTTTTTAGATAAGTTGATTTGAATTCTTGAGTTCATGGTTTTTTTTAAAAAAAAATTACATTCCTAATTATTGAGTCTCTATATTATTATTAAGAACCTTGAGTTGATTTGTTCATGTTCATATTCTAGCATGAACCTTATTTTTAGTTATAAATCTTGAGAAGCTTTTGAAAACCAACAATTTAGTTTAGATTGAAATTTTTGACGAAGTAAAAATGATTTTTGAGAAAAGAGTTTTCTAAAACATGATTAGGATGACAATCGAGTATGTAATCAATGTATGAACAATATGATATCTAGATATACCATTCAGTATGACTTCACGAGCCATCAATGTTCATACTGTAATATGATTTTGATATGTTTTGTGAAAATAGTTTCAAGTATGAGTTTAATAAGAGTATAAGTGAACTATGTATTCGCCGAGGTATCAATTTTAAAATTGATAAAACAAAAACTGAGATTTCTAAATGAGTTATAAGTTTAAAAGACATTTCAAGAGCATATACGTCTTTTAATAGGATACTTTGAGTAATTATTACAAATCACGGGAAGATTTATGGTTTTAAACTTATGAGCATGAGTATATATATATTATTGGAGTAGTATTAAGCACTGACATAGGGGAGAGCTCAGGAAACTCACGCCCCATAAACCATCTATTCCAACAAGGGTAAAGGTGTAACGACCTATTTTTATCATTATGGAATAGCCAATGGGGAAGAATTTTGGGCAGAAAACTTTTTTTTGTAGTAATTTGGAAATTCTAGCCTACGCTAAACTTGGATAAAATTTGAGTCATGGGAGGTTTAGATAAATCTGGTAATGAATGGGGGGGGGGGGGGGAATTATGAATTT
>NC_028640.1:24527064-24570746 GCF_001406875.1 Solanum pennellii
GGGGGGGGGGGGGTGGAATTATGAATTTTATCATATGAGTGAATAGCCAAGACGTTCGGTAGCATGTACGACTTTACAAAATCAAATTTGGATGAGTAGAACTACCAAAAATGGTCTTGGCGTGCAAGAGTAGTTTCTGAATGTCAAGGGTCGAAGATGTGTTGTGAAATGAGAGATTGAAACCCAAATTCTGAGCTTGTCTCCGTGCAAGCAGCCGGGGCAGGGCCGATTTAGTGGGTTAGATACCGCTGTGGCGGGACAATCGTGAACTTGAGTCGAGAAAAACTCAAAAAAAAAATTTATTGCAAAACTTCGTTCTTGAGAGGTAGGAGATGACCAAGGTGATTCTTGACAGTGTCCCACAATTTCTAGCGCTAAAGGTAAGATAATTACTCCCTTAATTCGTGTTTTGATCTAGACATAGAATCTTGGGTAATTATCATTGGGAGAGTATTTTGGTTTGAAGTTGATGGTGGAAAAATCCCTTATTGAACATTAGGACCTGGGTTTGGCCTCAATTTGATAATTTTGGTTATAATCAAGATAAGTTAGACCTTATTTATTAATCCCTGCGTTATTTAACTATTTTAGACCAAAAACAAGCAGAATGAAAAGACTCAAGTGTCTTAAGAGGATTCAAGCTTGATTTCGAGGTAGGTTAAGGTTTTATTTCCTATTTGTGTTATATATGTTGGTTGATTTCTTCATTGTAAGCATGTATGCATGTGAATTGTGAAATGTGAATCGAACCTAATAAAATTATTATGTGTGAACTACTAAATTCAATGAACCTACTACTTGACCAGGTGAGTATATGTATTATGCATTATATTGTGTTTGTGATGATTGAATTGGGTGTCACGTTCCGACACATGCATGGAATCAATGTCACGTTTAGACGCATATATAAAACTCGGTGTCACATTTTGATACACTAACTGTTTTGGTATGGATTTCATGAAAGAACCAGTTGTGATTATTATGTTTTTATCTATCTTTCATTGATATTATAGATTATATGTTGCTCTAAAATGATGACTGAATTGTGCATTTCGTATATGTGTTGACTATGTTGTAAATACACATGTACATTGTGCTTATTAAAGTGGTCGCATGATCCGACCAGTTCACTGTGGTTGTGTACTTATATTGCACTTGCTTTTTTTTGTTGAGTACCGAACATCTTAATGTAGCTAATAACATACCTCGGTTAGGAGATCACTTAACGAGACCGAATTCAAGGGTGATCTAATTCTTCTAGGCTTCCTTGGGTCCTCTACTATTTTGTCCATTACTTTCGCACTCATACTTTATAGATAGACATATTTGTCTTAGTTTCAAGGTTAGAACCCTCAGTCTCATACTTGTCATTAGCAGAATTTTGTACATTAACCTTATGGAAAGGGGTTGAATTTCTGTAATAGGTATGTTTAATTAAATATTTATTTGAGATTTAAAATTTTATGGAAACTCTATGTTATACTATCATTTAAACATGCTTCTGTACTTCAAATGTTTCATTTTTTTGTTTAAGTTGATTAATTGGTTATATGATTCTCTCACCGGAGGGTCAGTGTGGGTGTCAATCAAGACGATCTGGGTCGTGATAAAATTATCATACTTCTAGATGATTCCTTATTACCTTTTAAGTATCGTTTAGTGGATCCACTTAGTTAAGGAGTTCTATATCCCGACAAGGTATAGGACGATTCCAGCAGCGTGGGCGAGACATTGTTTCATCACATCGCTCGTAGTGATGATTGTTGATTAAAGAATCTTCCAATAGAGTAAATTGTATTTGTATATATCACTTTTTATTTTCAATTAAAAGATGAGAAAGAATTTTGTTAAGTTTTAAATGATTTAACTCTTTAATTTCTTTACATTCAGCTTGAGTACATTGTTATTTATTGCGGTCCTTCATTCATTTTTCTGTTATCCAACTTTATTACACACTCATACTATAGTAAAGTCTTATTACCTTCCGGTTTATTTTATAAATAATTTACTACACCTTTCGGCCTACTTGGCACTATCATTAAAAAATTATCAATGCGCTTTGCGTCACAAGATAGTTTGAGATTTAGTAAACCGTTTCTAAACAATTTTTAAAATTTTATGTTTACGTATGCTTAAGTTAGTCTTCCTCTTATAGTGATGGTTTATTTCTTTCAATTTTCTTTAAATTATAGAACATGATATTTTATAATTTCTTTTATTGTTCTATGATTGAATATAGTAATTCTGCATCAGACATGTTGTAATGACCCATTTGGTCATTTACAAAACTAGAACTTTTTATTTCATAAATATTTTCCAATTGATTCTTAATTGATATTTTGGGACTATTTGTAACTGCAATTATGAAATTAGTGGAGTAATTTTAATATTAATTTAGTTGGTGGATAAAGGAGGTAAAATTAAAATTATTAAGGGGGGTCATTTTTACCTCTTTTTATAATTGGTATTAAATAATTAGTATTTGCTAATAACTGAGTGATTAATAAATAAAAAAAGAGCGGGGGAGGGGGGGGGGTTAACGGTTAGGAACAAGCAGCAATGGAGAATGGCCAATTCAGGCAACGATTTTGGTTTTTAAGAAAAGGAAACTTGGCTTAAAATTGAATGCACTTATATTTCTTCTTGATGTTTGAATCAATTGTTATTAATAGTTAGAGTGATTTATGTAATTGGTTGGTATATAGATATATCACTACATATATGAAAGATATTTATCAAAATTTTTGTTTATAAGCGACATACTAACATATTATTAAATGTGAGTTGGAAAACAATTGGTTTAAATTACTATAATTTAATCATCAACTTATTTGGGTAATGTTAACATGACTATGGGTTGAAGGAAAAATGATTTCCTTGATTAAATTGTGAAGTTCCAATTATTGTAGTGATGTGTGATCCCGTAAGAATTTGAGCCATAGTTTTCTTGGATAATAATGACTTAATAATAATTAAATGTTCGGAGGCATTGAGGATAAAGTAAAAGCATCGGAGAAGTAGTTGCTTTACTTCGGTTCTTCGGTGGAGGTAAGTTATGGTTATGCTATTCGATACTAAACCCTTAATAGTGATTGTTATGCATTGAATGATATTTTGAAGATTTCTATGTATTTGATTGAGGGGTTGTGTGGTTTGTGATTGGTCTGAAATCTTGAGACCCTGGAATTTATATTCTTGAACCCTCTTTATCAAAGTGATGCCTTGAATAAAGAAGGCTTGTTGAAATATTATCAATGAACTGAAAGTTGGGATGATAAATGATAGATTAATAGTATAATTGGATTGGAGTGTCACATTCCGACACGGTATAATTCGATCGGAGTGTAACGTTCCGAAATAATATTTTTAAATCGGAGTGTCACGTTTTGACAAGGTATAATTGGAGTCGAAGTGTCACGTTACGACACGATAATATTCAAGGAAAAAATAAAGAATTAAGAGAATGTACTCAGCCTCAAAGAACTCAATTCCCCAAATGGTTTAGTTGGAGGCATGAGTCCTAATGGATGATCTTGATATTGTTGACATATTACATACTTACTTTAGTGTTGTTTACACTGGTTCATGTTGTTTGTTTCTTATTACCTGTTAAGTGTTATAGTTGAGTTCATACTATTATTCATTGTACATTAGTTTCTATTTTGGGTTGACTGATGATACCTACTCAATACATGACCCACTCATATTTTCGTTTGTTTTCCTTTTATGGAATACAACGAGTGTACCAATGACTTCATTTTGCCCTAGGATCTTACCAGTCTCTAGTATATCAGGTTCCAGAGTGAGTTATTCGTTCAAGCTCTTGTTGGATTCTCTCGGTCATGACATGATGTCCTCTGTTTTCGGACACATGTCATTTTGTTCTTTTATTTTGGCATATTTCATATTCTTAGACTTAGTATATGGAGAGTAGATATCCTTGATGTGATGACTTTCAGGTTTAGGGAAATGATATTTTAATATGTTTTGAAGCTTCTACATTATTTTTCTTATTCGTAGTTTAATTATTGGCATATATTAGGGTTTGGATTCCTTGGTTCGCCCACTTAGGAGGTTAAGTGTGGGTGTCACTAACGACTCGTTTTGGGCCATAAAAAACATGGTATTAGAGCGTTAGGTTAAATTATATGATCATACAAGGACATGTCTAGTAGAGTCTTGCAGAAAGGTACAGGAACGCCTTTACTTTTCTTCGAGAGGCTATAAGACTTTAGGAAAACTTCAATACTTCTTACTTTCGTAATACTACTTGAATTCAATTGGTAGCTAGGTGATAAAAATTGCTATTTGGACTTAATCGCTCTATTTAGAATATGATTAGAACTAGAGTAGAAATAGTGTTACTTTGAAAAATATAGTTGGTAAACATTTTCACAACGTGTATGGGTTGTTTAGTGAAGATGAAATTAGGTTGCGTCAATTGAGGTTAGAATCTTTACAATGATATCATGGATTGATTGTATATCAAAGATCATCATCATAAGACTACTACAATAGTACCAATTCTCACTTGATTAGACATATGAAGGGTATTACTTTTGTTATCGACCTAATCAGAAATACTGCAAATTGTTTGGGCTAAAAACAGAACATATTTGTTAACGTTTTGCAGATATTCAATACGTAAAAATGTGTGGGCTATTTAGGTATGATCTTCTTGATAAGTATGATGTGTTCTAGTGATGTATTTAATGACCTTTCTTGGTACGATACTAGTGTTATGTGGAACCAAATATATCGATTGTCTAGTTTGATATCTAACTACTTAAATAGGTATTAGTGGTATGTCATGTTTAGATAATGAGATTCGGTGTTGCTTTCACATATGAGAAACCAACTAGTTTACTACTACATACTCTTGGGTTAAGCATTATTTTCAAGGAAGATTTTAGTGGTGTATAAATCTTAGCGCATTTAGGTTGCAAAGTTTGTCTTGACGATTCTAAATGAAGGCTGATGATTTTATCTTAAGCTTCAAAGGGTATATTGATACTAGAATGACAAATTCATAAGGAAAGAAAGTCCAAATGAGTATACTTGGGTGAGGTAGATTGAATATTTTTAGTTAGAAAATGCATATAACATAGGGTTGGTCCCTTAAATTTGATTGGTATACATGAGTTTAAGGTGTCAGTTTGAGTAAAAGGTTCACTTCATGGTGATGAAAATGGCTAACTGAGCATGATGGTAAAAAGAGTTTGTGAGAGATTGTGATTGCGAAGAAACTATATAATACGGAAGTGTAGGTTAAATGAATTTTGTATGGTAATAAAGACAGACAAGTATCTAAGATTGTGATTTTCTACTTTTTAGTGAGTAATGTGGTTGTATGGCAAGTTTTAGGAGACGTTGGGGAACCGCTCAAGTATAATTAAAGGAACTAGAGTCATAATTAAAATAAACAAAATGGGATGAGTGTAGCCCTCGAATAGAGGTGAGGGCAATAATATTTTTCCAATTGCAACGGCTAAAGAGGTATATTTAGTAGGTTGAGAGTTGAGTTCAAAGATATGTGGTGTCATATATTTGACAATGACTATGGTAATAGTGTCACGGGTTTATCAAATTAATAAAAATTATAGAATATGACTTAAGAAAGGAATGTGTATATATTGAGCTCGAGTGTGATGATAAGTTCTCTTTTGGCAATTAGTTTGTTAATGAATGCATTAGGATTTTTAGTGAAGGATATGATATGATTAATAAAGAGCGGATCAATGATAAGTTAAGATACATAACTTCAAAAAACTCTTCAAGGTATGAGCTATGTTGATAGAAAAGGAGATTGAGTTATAGATTTACAATTTATGTTTTTCATTCTAAGTCTTCATTAGTGGTGGTATGTTTATCAAGGTATGGATTGGTACGGTAATAAATGATTGATCACATTTAGTATGGAGCATTTGGAAGGACTTGTGCATAATTTGAGTAAAAAATTTGGTTATTTTATATTGTTAAAGGTTTTCCCATAATGTGTTGATTTAAATGCTGAGGTAAAAATTTCAAGGATTTTTTTGAGCAAAGAATAATATTGATAAGCGAGTCAGCAAAAAAGAGTGAGAGTTTGATATGTTGAAGGTTTGAGATATTTAGAGTTTTGCACCATGAGAAGAATTTGGAAAAGTGAAGGAATAATACCTCTCATATGAATTCTTGGGGTGAAGGTGAAGGTTGTATTGATTACAATTTTATATTTAATATTTTCTATGAGTTTGATATGACTGAGATGTGAACTAGTTCGGTACAGACTTACTATGAATTTATCATAGACTTTTATAAAGATTGTGTTTTGATATGGGTGACAAACAGTGAGGTATGGAATATTTAGAATTTTACATGGGGTTAGATTGCATAAATTAAGATAGATGAGTTAAGAATGATGCATGAGGTGATATATAATTCTACACGGTTATTATAAATTTAGAGTTGAATTAATACTACTCTATTGATGGGACTACATAGAAGGTTATGATGTGTTACATAGATATTTGATGGTGAATATAGGTTATGAAATTATTGTTTAGACAATAATTTTAGTGATCAAGAATTTCCCTAAGTGTTGGTATGGGGTATACGATGGTTTAGAATGGCAGCTAAAGCATGGCATGGGAAAGTGGTGTGAAATTGACTAGGGTGTGATTCAATAGTTTTATCTCGACGGAAAGGTACTATCAAATTTGAATTTAGTGCTATTAGTCCTGTTTGCGACTATATTTGTCATAAAATGCTTAAATAAAAATAAAAATTGTCATGGTTTGAACATGTATTGATAAGAACACTTTGGTACTAATGATAGTTGGGAGTAAGGTAGACGATTAGTATTGATATGATGTTTTTTTAGTATTAAGAGTGTTGACTTCGGTGGATGTGGGGTTCGATAACTAATTATGTGTGCAATTATTATAGTGACTAAATTGGTGATTGTGGGTAGCTATAAAATCAAGGAAAAATAGTCTAATGAATGGAAATGTTTGATATGAGCATATAAAAGGAGTACCTAGAATTATTCGACCTTGGGTATGTACATACTTATGTGACCAACTACATAATTTTGGGCATGCTTTAGAGTATAATTCACTTTGCACGTCTTTGTGTGTTTTCACTTCTATGGGTGATTCTTAGTAATGGATAGGGTGTACCACTTCTGTGATTGTCCTTTTGGTAATGTGGCATGTTTGTTAGTATTGGTGTTGGTTGGCATAGTTGATGTATACAAGTGATTCTGCACGCACAACTTTGCTACTAAGAATTTATAAGAGAACTACCATGAAAAACTTACACTTGTTCGAAAAACATAAGTTTTATATCATCATTTGTATCATGTTTTGGCTATGTGTGATTCAATATGTGGACCATTGGTCTAATTTGTCATTATTAAGGTTTGTATATAATTACTACTAATATCGTATATTGACAATGTTGTTAGAGGTTTTGTATGCTTGAGTGTATCTCGATGGTGGTTACTTGATCATTTCCATCTTTGAATCAGATGAGTTTGATTCTCCTTGACGTCTGAAGATCATATGGCTTATTTTCGAGGAAATATTATGTTGTGAGGATGTAAACTTGATAAGCTCTGTGATGGTTAATGATAACGAGTATGTGGTGGTTAATGTAGGTCAATCCTGGTTGTCATCAATATTGATTCAGGAATTTATCATGGTTATGTTAGAAAATATTTATCTTGATGGATGTGTCAAGGTCTAGTGGAAGAATATGTTAGTTGAATAGTCCACTTCAGAATAGTTTTGTTTTAAGTTGACCTTACATACAACGAAACTAATCATTAGATTATTGAGATGGCCCCACCAGAGACATTCTATGAGGTGAGGTGTGCATCTCTTGTTGGTTTGTTTGATACTTTTGAGATGATATAATGGGTACTAATATTTTGGACTAATCGTTGAAACATCTACCCTTTCTTATCCTCGCCTTCTTTTAATCGTTAGAGGACGAACAATGAGTAAATAGATATCTAATATAATGACCCATTTGGTCGTTTAGAGTACTTGAGTTTTTTTTTTCATAAAATAATTTCCAATTGGTTCTAAATGAATATTTTTGGACTATTTGTAACTGCAATTAAGAAACTAGTCGGGTATTTTTAATAGTAATTTAGGTTGTGGATAAAGGACGTAAAACTAAAATTTGTAGGGGGTAATTTTTACCTCTTTTATAATTGGTATTTAAATAATAAGGGGTTACTAATAATTGAGTGATTAATAAAAGAAAAGGAGGGGGGCCTCGACTGTTAGGCACAAGTGGCAGTGGAGAATGACCGATTCTAGTAATGATTTTGGTTTTTCGGAAAAGGAAATTTGGCTTAAAATTGAATGCACTTATATTTCTTCTTGAAGTTTGAATCAATTGTTATTAATAGTTATAGTGATTAATGTGATTGGTTGGTCGCTAGATATATCACTACATATATGAATCATATCTGTCAAAATTTCAGTTTCTAAGCCACATACTTTTTTTTTATAAGAAATGACACAAAGGAAAAGTTTATGACTCCTAGTCTTATTTCAAATTTCGTCATCTAGATATTCTTAGACGAATATATAATCATTTTATTTTTTGTTAATGTGGTTTTCGAACCAACTTTGATTTATCAAGACAACGACAAATGAGAAGAATCACTTAGAGTCTTTTTGGAAAGTCACTTGATAATTGGAATTGGTGTGATAACTAGGGTAGTAATTACCAGCATAGTAATTACACAGTCTAGTTATTACACTGGTCTGTTTTGTTGCCACTATGTAAATACAATGTAATTACACATATCATTCTTGGATGTCACAGTGTAATTACACATGTTTTGCGTGGATGCACAATTGCAATCATAATATTATATTAAATTTAAAAATATAAATTAATTATTTAAAATTTATATCAGACAAGTCAGAAACTATATAATAAGTATTAAATTAAATGCTTAAGATATAATTTTTTTCGAAATATATTAATTGATAAACATATGTTCTTTAATAATATTATGAAAACAATAATTTATTTATATTTTCTTCAAATCAAAACATTTCAATTGAATTGGTCCTAAAAACTAAAAGTATGAAGTATCCATTAACATTGTCAAATGCATGTTTAATAAAAAAAAATTGATAAATAAAATGTCATATATTGTTAATGTTTGAAAAAAAGATAATCTATCAATTCTAATTCAAAATAACTTTCAATGTGAATTAAGACACTGAGAATATAACATAAGTTATAAATTCAAAGCAAGAAATTTAACATAATACTCTTATCGCAAATTTCAGCATAGCATACATAAATATGATTTATTTATTTTAAAAAACATAATTCTATAACCTTACATAAAAATTAATTCTATTTTAATTTAATAATAAGAATAATAATAAAATTATGATAGTGAGAAATTAAGCATGGCATAAAATACATAACACGTAAAATTGCACAAAATTACATGAAGTAAGGTTGAGAACGACAAGAAATGAAATTTAATTATATAAAATAAAAATAAAATTTTAGAAATTTATAAAATAATAAAAATTACAAAATAATTTTAAATAATAAAGGTAAAAAATAAAAACAAAAAAGTAAAAAATTGAAATAAAAAAATAGAAGTAATTAGCTGGTAATTACACAACGTAATTACCCATATTACACCCTCAAAATGAAGTAGGTAAAACATGAGCTTCACATGTGTTCCATAATGAATAATGAGTTAAAATGATTTATTTTGGCATTAGAAGTCATTTGGTGAAGTATGGAAGTCAAACGTCAAGGAATCCAAGACGTTCTGAAATTACCCTTGTCTTTGCTAGTGTGTCCTTGTATATTGTATGTGTTTATGTGTGTTGTTTGGAGTCTAACATCAGTGACAATGATCCTAACACCTATAGGGACATGTTTAGGTTCAAAACATCCGGGTACGACTCACCGAGAACCACCCTAAGGGTCCCCAAGGAGGATCCAAACTTTGGGCAAGCAAGCTGCCTAAGGCAGCAGAGTTTGTGCCTTGGTGAAACAAAGGCTCGTCGCAGCCAGGTATTGCACCTCCCTTTCAAGAATTTATTTCCAAAGCCTTGTGAGAATAGCTCCGCGATGCGGACTTGTTCCCCGACGATAATTCCAAAAATTTAAGCGATATTTGACTTGTCTAAAGTGGTCCAATCCATGTAAGGGTGCTTTGGGTATTTTGGGGTGTGTTATGTAATGATTTTAGGTCATTATAAGCCAATTCCCCCATCATAAACCCCAAGCCCTCAATTAGAAACATAAATTCCAAAAACCCTCAAAAGCTCTCCTCTTCAAAAAACCCTTCAAGCCTCCATTGAAGGTCAAGGTCTTGGAGCTTGGGCTATGGATGCAAAAGGGTTTCTTTTTCAAATTCTTGTTGTTTAATTCATGATAAGGTATGGTAGTTGATCCTTGAACTCTCTTTCAGTCAAGGAGCCATTCCAAAGTTATTTAAAAAGGGTTTTCAAACTCCAAACTCTTTTATTTTCGACTCTAAGCATGGGTCTTGCATGAAAACATTTTAATGAATGTATTATGATACTATTCAAAATAATTTTATGATTTTAAGTCAAAACTCCAATGAACTCTTGCTCATTCAATTTCTCAACTTTTAGATTTTGTAGTGGGTTTAATGTACATTATTGATAATGTTACAAATATGGTTTTCTTTATGTTACAATGAGATTTACTTACTGCCTTATATGCTATTTTATGATGTATTGTTGAAGAAGTTGAGATAACGTGGTAAAGACTTGGATAAAGGGTAAGTTGTTCTAATCTTGCTTAGTTCTTATTGTGAAATGATCTTGAGTGGTATGGTCCACCTTTGGTGGCGGTATTTAGTTGAAGTATATGAATATATGTGTATATTGTGATTTATCGCCTTCAAGGCATTGAATGTGAAGTTAAGTGAAAATATGTTTATTATATATGTGGTGTCTATGAAGTTGAGATTGTATATCTTTAAGATGTTAGGTTCAAATGAAGTATATGTGTATGTGAAGCATGATAATGTGTGATTATGATGAATACAAGGTGAAGATGAGTAGAAATCAACATTATTATGCATCATTGGGATTATGTGAAAGGTGTTCTCACATGTACTCCCACACACGCCTAGAATGAATGAAGTTTATAAAAGAGTATGTATGAGAGTCTATTGAAAGGTTTTGTCAATAAGATTCTAATGAATGAAATGGGAGATTTCTACGATAGACACTCTTCCTGAGTAGACATAAAGTGTATAGACCATCCCTACTATTCACATAGCATGAAAAGGGGGATTTTGGAGTGAACACTCTTCGTCAATTGAGATGAAGTGTTTCATAGCAACCTCACTATTCCCACGAGCTTTCGAAGATAGGTTTGAGGTTGGATACACTTTACGATATGAGATGTAGTGTACACAAGTAACCTCTAGGCATAAGTACACTTCCTTAGTTAAGATGTAGTAATAAATCGCTATCCCTTAACCTATAGTGAATGAATATTTAAGACTCAATGGGGGAGTTATGTTTAGAACCTAGAAGATTTGAAGAAGGGGTGGGTAGACTTCATGAGTAGAGATGATATATCCAATGTACCTCTTGAGATGAGTGCTCCTCACTAGAAGATGAATGAGTCACTTAGTAGAAATCTCCTTATCCCTTAACTTAGCGTCCGCGTAGGTATAGCTATTGGTGATTCCATGTAAAGTCTAAAGTATGGCCCTACCTTAGGCAAGTGCGGATCCCTCGTCCGGTAGCGGTTAATACCAGGATTCCATGTATACCTCTCATCGTCTATGTCGATTAAAGCTAGACATCACAAATGAATGTTATGAACTAAGTCTTCTTTAGGGTGTACTACTTAGGGTAGATAGTGGTATGAGACTCTATCTATCCATTGCACAAGTAGGCATTTACAGGAAGTCTTGGTGTGTATTTATATAAAATGTGTTAATGGGTCATGATATGATGTGAATGAAAGTAATGTGAGTTTATGTTAAATGTTATGGAAGCATGTTGATGTTATGACTTGCATGATGAGATATTAGTATGTGATGAATGTGATTTGCCTATTCTAAGTGTATTTCTATGGAACACTAAGTGGAAGTGGTAGCATTGGATACTGCTTTCACATTGCACCAAGTGTAAATTGGGGGTTTCTTTAGAAGATGGTTCTTATGTGAAGTTCCTAAGTATATGTATGTTTCTATAGTGTCTTTGATATTGAATGATAACTCGTGTAAATGAAATGAGGTAAGCCTATTCCTAGCTGTCTTAAGGATCTCTTGAGTAGGTATGAGGAGGTTGTTGGGAAATCTCTTTATGTCTTACTTAGGGGAGCCTTTTGACAACTTAGGATAGGAGTAGTTCATGTTTAATTTTGGGTTCACTATAAGTATGCTTTTATGTTGAAAAAAATGGATGTTTTGCCTATGTGCTAAATGATGGTTTTAAATGATATAATATAACTTAATTCATGTAGGTGTTTATCAAAATAACATGACTTGTATGTTTCAACTAAATTGTCCCTTTTTGCATGATTTTTTCATATGCCATACTTAGTACAATGTTTGCACTAACCCCATACTTTTTTATGCTATAATTGTTGGTTTGGAAGCAAAGAGAAGTCTAGAAGGCAAGCTTGGAAATTTATTCTCTCAAGACTTGTGATGTCCTCATATATTTGAGGACATGATTTATATTTCTTATATTTGTTACTAAGACTTATTATGTATTTCTTTTAATGTAAAGGGTCGTGTCCCTAAGATATTATGTTGTGTCTTTATGTTTGGCTTGTGACGATGACATTTTTATAGTATTTCTGAATGATTTCCTCTCTATATTAAATGTCGTGAAAAGTTTTCAATTTCACACTAATTTTAATGTGTTATGTAATGAATGATAGCTAAGAGTCTTGTGCAAGACCTTTGAAAGTTTGAGTACGCCTTGTTTAGACCTAAGGGTTGCGCTAACTTCTAGGGTGTAGTTGAGGGTAATAACAGACTTTGTATCATAGCATAAGTTTATGGAAAATAGTTTAGGGTCTAAAGTCTCACAAGCCACGTCTAGTAGATTCTTGTTCATTAGTGTGAGTCGCGACACATACATGGATGCGAGGCTATAGGACGATAGAGTTTCACTTTCTTCATTACTCTGGTATCATTCTATACAACTTAACTCCAAAAGGTCTCTCCCTTATTTTCTCTTGTTTGGTGAATTTTCTAGACGTGATTTCTTGGAAGGGGAGATGTATCTAAGTTTTAGGGACAGAAAAGTGATTTTTGATGCTTATGATGGTTTTGTGGCTACAAGACTAAATGTGAAGGTTAGTCTTGAGGATTGTGATATGATGCCATTTATGGCTATGTGTGACTTATGAGACTGGAAGTATTGTGATGTGAAATTGTATGGTGATACAGTTCTAAGCATGGTAAGAGTTAAAATGGTTTAATGAATTCCTTTTTAGGGGAAAATGATGTTATCTTAAAGTTGTGTATGATAATTGTAGAGAAGTTAAGGTGTAAATTTGAAGAGTGTTGAAAGAATGTGGTAAGTGGTGGGAAAGAAGGGATTTTATTCCATGAGTTGAGATATGTGATGTATAAGAGTTGAGTAAGTTGATTCTTAAGGGTGTTGTTCTAGATTGAATCCTAAGAAGAAGGTGTTATGCTTGATTTGTAAGGTTGATTTTTAGTCATGACGTACATGAGTTAAGGGTAGTGTGAGTTCCTACCTTGTGAAAAGTATTGTGGGATTTGAAGTATGAGACCTTGAAGATGGCTTTACCCTAAGTGGGGGAGCATGAGGTGAATATGAAGGTGATTGTTATCCTTAACTTTTCCTTCTATTCTTACTCATGCTTTTGTCCCGAAATTCTTAGTAGTTTGTTTATGTTTGGAATCTTGCATATTAGTATCATTTGCTTTTCTCCTTATGATGATGAGTGACTTTGTTGGTCTACTGTTTTGCATGCTCTTTGTGATATCATAGTTTCATGAGTAGATTGGTAGTTAATCTATACTTCTCATATCAGTGTTTATCAAATGATATTTGCTTAATTGCTTAAAAGTTTTTATGTAATGTGCCAATGTGTGATTTGAAAGTTATTACATGTTGAGCTTTGAAATTATGTGATGAGCATGTCTTAATTAGGAGAAGATAGTTCCTCCATAAATGAAATGAAAGTGATGAAATAAGGGTTTGTTTTGAATTGTTGAATTTGTTGCAATTTGCTTGTGTTTCTTAAAGTGCTTAATGATATGAAGTTGTGTACTTGTAATTTTGGTGCATTGACTATGAATGTTATAACCTTGATGATATGTCTAGCATGCTGCTAGTTAGATCCTTGAAGTCCTTCAAAGTTTTTAATGTCATTCGAGGACGAATATTGTTCCATATGGGGGAGTATTGTTACACCCTCAAAATGAAGTAGGTCAAACTAGATCTTCACATGTGTTACATAAGTTAATAATGAGTTATAATGATGTATTTTAGCATTAGAAGTCAGTTGGTGAAGTTTTAAAGTGAAACGTCAAAGAATGACCAAGACGTTCGGATACTAGCCTTGTGTGTGCGCTAATGTGTCCTTGTATGTTGTATGTGTTTATGTGTATTTTTTGGAGTCTAAACTCAGTGGGGATGACCCTATCACCGAGAGGTACATGTTTAGGGTCAAAAGCTACGGGTACGACTTCTCGGGGACCACCCTAAGGGTCCCCAAGGAGAACCCAAACTTTGGCAAAGCAAGCTGCCCAAGGAAGAAGGGTTTTTGCCTTGGTGAAACACAGGAGCATTGCGGCCAGGTTGTGCACCTCCCTGCCTAGAATTTATTTCAAAATCCTTGTGGGAAAAGCTCCGCGATGCGGACTCGTTCCCGACTATAATACCTAAATGTTAAGTGACATTTGACTAGTCTAAAGTTGTCCAATCCATGTAGGGGTGTTTAGGCTATTTTAAGGTGTGCTATGTAATGATTTTAGGTATTTATACACCAATTCCCCTATCATAAACCGTCAATAAGAATTCCAAAATTCCTAAAACCCTCAAAATCTCTCCTCTTCCAAAAACCCCTCAAGCCTCCTTTGAACGTCAAGGTCTTGGAGCTAGGGCTATGGATGCAAAAGGGGTTCTTTTTCTAATTCTTGTGGGTTTCTTCATGTTAAGGTATGGTAGTTGATCCTTGAATTCTCTTTCATTCAAGGATACATTACAAAGTGATTTGAAAAAGGATTTTCAAACTCAAAGCTCATTTATTTTCGACTCTAAGCATGGGTCTTGCATAATGTGTTTACATGAATGTATTATGATACTATTCAATATTATTTTATGATTTTAAGTCAGATCCCCAATGAACTTCAAATTCTCTACTTTTGGCTTATGAAGTGGGTTTTATAGACATTGTTGATACGTTAGAAATATGGTTTTCTTTATGTTATAATGAGATTTAGTTACTGCCTTAAATGCTATTTTATGATGTATTGTTGAAAAAGTCGAGAAAACGTGGTAAATGCTTGGATGAAGGGTAAGTTGTTCTAATCTTGCTTAGTTCTTATTGTGAAATAATATTGAGTGGTATAGTACACCTTGTGGCGGTATTTACTTGAAGTATATGCATGTATATGTATATTGTGATTTATGGCCTTGAAAGCATTGAATGTTATGTTAAGTGAAGGTGTGTTCATTATATATGTGATGTCTATGAAGTTGAGATTGTTTATCTTGTTTATGTTAGGTTCAATTGAAGTATATGAGTATGTGAAGAATGATAGTGTGTGATTATGATGAATGCAAGGTGAAGATGACTAAAAATCAATATTATTATGCATCATTAGGGTTATGTGAATAGTGTTCTCACATGTACTCTCACACACACCTAGAATGAATGAACGAAGTTTATGAAAGAGTATGTACGAGAGTCGATTGAAAGGTTTTATAAATAAGACTCTAATGAATGAAATGGGGGATTTGTAGGGTATACAATTTTCGTGAGTGGAGATGAAGTGTCTAGACCATCCCTACTATTCCGGTAGCATGAAACGGGGAATTTTGGGGTGAACACTCTTCGTGAGTTGAGATAAAGTGTTTGGTAGCAACCTCACTATTCCCAAGAGCTATCCAATATAGGTTTGAGGTTGGATACCCTTCATGAGTTGAGATGTGGTGTCCACAAGTAACCTATAGGCATAAGTACACTTCGTTAGTTGAGATGTGGTACTAAATATCTATCCCTAAACCTATAGTCAATGAATGTCTATGACACCGTGAGGGAGTTATGCTTGGCACCTAGAAGATTTAATGAAGGGGTGGGTACACTTCGCGAGTAGAGATGATGTATCCAATATACCTATTGAGATGAGTGCTCCTCTCTAGAAGATGAATAAGTCACTTAGTAGCAATATCCTTATGCCTTAACTATGAACCCACGTAGGTATAGCTATGGTAGATTCCATGTAAAGGCTAAAGTATGACCCTACCTTAGGCAAGTAGGAATACCTCATCCTTTAGGGGTTAATATCGGGATTCAATGTCTTGATCTCATGGTCTATGTCGTTAAATCTAGCCCCCACAAATTAATGTTATGATTTAAGTCTTCTTAAGGGTATAATACTTAGGGTAGCTAGTGGAATGGGACTCTACCTATCTATTGCACAAGTAGGAATTTGCAGGGAGTCTTGGTGTGTCCTTATATGAAATGTATGAATGTGTCATGATATGATGTAAATGAAATTAATGTGAATTTATGTTAAATGTTAAGGAGGCATGTTGATGTTATGACTTGTATGATGAAAGCTTAGTATGTGATGATTGTGATTTGCCTATTCTAAGGTTATTCCTAAGGAACACTAAGTGGAAGTGATAGTATGGGATGTTGCTTTCACATTGCACAAAGTGTAAATTGGGGGTTTCCTTTGAACACAGTTCTAATGTGAAGTTCCTAAGTATATGTATGTTTCTATAGTGTCTTTGATATTGAATGGTGACTTGTGTAAATGAAATTAGGTATGCCTATCCCTAATTGTCTTAAGGATCTCTTTAGTAGGTATTGAGAATGTCGTATGGGATATCTCTTTATGTCTTACTTAGGAGAGCCTTTGGACAACTTAGGATAGGAGTAGTTCATGTGTAATTTTGGGTTCACTATAAGTATTCTTTTATGTTGAGAAAAATGGATGTTTTGCTTATGTGCTAAATGATGGTTTGAAATGATATGTTGTAACTTAATTAATGAAGGTTTTTATCAAAATATCATGACATGTATGTTTCAACTAAATTGTCCTTTTTTGCATGATTTTGCATAAGCCATACTTCGTACAATGTTTGTACTAACCCCATACTTTTCTATACTCTATAAGTATAGGTTTGGAAGCAAAGAGAAGTCTAGAAGGCAAAGCCTTGGAATCTACTCTCTCAAGACTTGATGTGTCGTCATATATTCAAGGACATAGTCTATGTTTCTTAGTTTTGTTATTAACACTTATTGTGTATTTCTTTTAATTTAAAGGGTCGTGTCCCTAAGATCTTATGTCGTATCTTTAAGGTTGGATTGTGACGATGAAATTTTCATAGTATTTATGAAAGAATCCCTCTTTATATTAAACATCGTGAAAAGTTTTAAATTGCGCACTACTTTCCATGTCTTATGTAATGAATGATAGCTTTTGTGCAAGACCTTCGAAAAGTCGAGTACGCCTTGTTTTGACGTAAGGGTTGCCCTAACTTCAAGGGTGTACTTGTGGGTCGTAACATAACACCAATTCACAGCTGTGAATTGGAGAGTGTGATTACCCGCTCAATACACCAATTACCTGTTAGGCAATTAACTACTTGTCAAACTAAATAGGACAGGCAATGTAATTACACTCAATTACACAAAAACCAAGTACTAGGGTGTCCTTTCAAACATGCCCTTAATGTTTTTTGGCTTCGCTGAAATTTATATCCGAGACTTCAGGACTCTCACTTTATCCACCATTATGTCACACCCTTGAGTGCATAATGTGACAAGTTTATAAATGTGCAATATTTATCAAGAGTAAATTAATGAGGGAATATATAATTGTGATTACTAAAACTCAATTTATAGCCTATTTGGATAAACTTTTTTAAGAAATAGCTTATTTTAAATTTGTTTAGTTTAAAAATGCTTTGCTAAAACTCTTTTTTTTTTGTGATAAATAATTTGTATTTTATCAATAAATCTTAAAAAAACTTTTGAATATCAATCAATATTTGACCAAAATTTTTTAAAAGTACTTTAAAATGTAATTTTGTCAAATACTAATGTGATACTTTTCAACAATAGTAAATCAATTATTGAAGCAATTTAATTGCTAATGAGCTGGAATTTTTCTAATTTATAATTAGTGATATACTCTTTCTATTTTAATTTTTTTTGTATGTCTTATTCTGATTTTATCTAACTTTATAAAAATAAAAAAGACTTTTGAAATTTGTAGTCCTAACCTAAATATATGTAGAATGTACTAAAATATTCTTTCATCTTGTGGTCTTAGATACGTCAAGTGAAAAGTTAGAATTAAAGAGTCTTCAATAAAAAAAATACATTTATTTTAAAATAGTCTAAAATTAAAATAAGACAAAAATTTTTTAAACGAATAGAGTAGTTTAATTGATTTTATTTTTGTTATATTCTTACTACTTTGAGTAGATAGGAAACAAGAGAATGTGAGCTGTCGACTGAGGCGTGGCCAAAACTTTTGATAAGAGGGTTCAAAATCGGAAGAAATAGAGACACGAAATAGCCTAAGGGGGTTCCACATCTACTATATATACTTAAAACATTATTTTAACCATATAAAAATAATATAATTTTCACTGAAGTGGGTTCGGATGAATCCCCTAAATATATGGTTGCTCCACCACTAGTTATCGGTCATTTACATTTTTTTGACACATATATTGTACCCGCTATCACGTTTCGACACACCAACAGTTTGGATATGAATTTCATGAAAGAACATCTTGTGACTGTTATGTTTATATCTATCTTTCATTGATATTATAGATGGTATGTTACTCTAAAATGATGACTGAATTGGGAATTTCGTAAATGTGTGTTGACTATGTTGTAATAACACATGTATATTGTGCTTACTTAAGTGGTCGCACGATCCAACTAGTATACTGTGGTTGTGCACTGATATTGCACTTGCTTTTTTTTGTTGAGTACAAGGCATCTTCATGCGGCTACTGACATACCTCGGTTAGGAGATCACTGAACGAGATCGGATTCAAGGGTGATCCGATTCTTCCGGGCTTCCTTAGGTTCTCTATTGTTTTGTCCATTACTTTCGGACTCAGATTTCATAGTCTGACATACTTTTGTTAGTTTCTTTACATTCAGCTTGAGTACATTGTTATCTATTGTAGTCCTTCATTCATTTTGTTGTTATGCAGCTATATTACACACTCTTACATTCAATGTACTGATGTCATTTGACTTGCATCCTTTTATGATGCAAATATAGGTGGTCATGATTATCAACTAACACTTCGTTGAGATCACTCTATTCTCCGGTTAGCTTTGGTGAGCCGCCTTGTATTCCAGAGGACTTCACAATTACTTTTCATTTAGTAGTTTTGAGGTGTCCTCGGTCTTTTCCCAACATCCTTTCTTAAATAGACCGTTTTGGAGAGTCTATTTAAGTTTTCAATGTACTGATGTCATTGGGAAAATGCATAAGAACCTCAAACCTATGTCCAAAATCTCAGAGACACACTTATACTAAAGTCCTATTACTTACCGAATTTATTTTATAAATAATTTTCGGCCCCTTTTTGCTCTATGTGGTACTATCATTAAAAATTTGTCAACACGTGTTGGGCCATGAGATAGTTTGAGATTTTGTAAATTGTTTTTAAAAATTTATTTTAATTTGATGATTATGTAAGCTCAAGTTAGTCTTCAGTTTGTAGTGATGGTTCATTTCGTTCAATTTTCTTTAATTTAAGAACATCATATTTTATAATTTCTTTTATTATTCTATGATTGAATATAGTACTTCTGCATGAGACATCTTGTAGTGACTCATTTGGTCATTTAGAGTACTAGAGCTTTTTATTTCATAAAATACTTTCCAGTAGATTCAAAATGGATATTTTGGGACTATTTGTAACTGTAATTATGAAAGTAGTGAGGTAATTTTTAATATTAATTTAGCTGGTAGTTAAAGGAGGTAAAATTAAAATCAGTACTAGTCATTTTTTACCTCTTTTATAATTAGTATTTACATAATTAGTGTTTACTAATAATTGATTGATTATTAATTAAAAAAAGGGGCTCGACGGTTAGGAACAAGCGGCAATGGAGAATGGCCGGTTCAGGTAATGATTTTGGTTTTTAGAAAAGGAAATTTGGCTTAAAATTGAATGAACTTATATTTATTCTTGAAGTTTGAATCACTTGTTATTAATATTTAGAGTGATTAATGTGATTGGTTAGTAGATAGATATATCACTACATATATGAATCATATATGTCAAAAAAAAATTAGCTTCTAAGCCACATAATAACATATTATTAAATGTGAGTTGGAAATAAATTGGGTCAAAATGGCTACATTTGGATTTTTAGTGAAGGATATTATAAGATTGATGAAGAGGTGATCGATGATAAGTTAAGATACATAACTTCGTAAAATTCTTCATGGTATGAGCTATGTTGATAGAAAAGTGGATTGAGTTATAGATTTACAATATATATTTTTCATTATAAGTCTTCATTAGTGGTGGTAAGTTTATCAAAATATGCATAGGTAAGTTAAGAAATGACTTATCACATTTAGTATGGAGTATTTGGAAGACTTGTGCATAATTTGAATATAAAATTTTGTCACCTTTGATTGTTATAGGGATTCCCGTAATGTTTTGATTTTAATCCTATGGTTAAAATTTCAAGGATTTTTCTTACCAAAGAATAATATTGATAAGCGAGTCAGCAAAAAGGAGCGAGACACTGATATGTTTAAGAGTTGAGATATTTAAAATTTTGCACCATGGGAAGAATTTGAAAAAAATGAAGGAATAAGACCTCTCGTATGAATACTTGGGTTGAAGTTGAAGGTTATATTGATTAGATTTTTATTATTTTATTTTCTATGAGTTTGATATGACTGTGAAATGTGAACTACTTCTATACAAACTTACAAGGAATTTGTCACCGACTTTTACAAAGATTGAGTTTTAATTTGGGTGATAAACATTGAGGTGGAAAATTTAGAATTTTACATGGGGTTAGATTGTTTAAATTAACATAGATGAGATAAGAATGATGCATGAGTTGAGATATAATTCTACATGGTTATTAAAATCTTATAGCTACTCTATTGATGGGACTACATAGAAGGTTACGATGTGTTACACAGATATTTGATGGTGAATAGAGGTTATGAGCTTATAGTATACACAATAATTTGACTGATGAAGAATTTACGTAAGTGTTGGCATGAGGTATATGATGGTCTAGAATGGCAGCTAAAGCATGGTACGGGAAAGTGGTGTGAAATTGATTTGGGTGTGATTTAATAGTTTTATCTCGATGCAAAGGTACTATCATATTTGAATTTAGTTTTACTAGTCCTGTTTGGGACACCTATTTCTCATGTAATGCTTAAATAGAAATAAAGATAGCCATGGTTTGAACATGTATTGAGAAAAATACTTTGGTACTAATGGTCGGGAGTAAGGTAGATGATTAGTATGGCTATGATGTTTTGTTAGTATTAAGAGTGTTGACATTGGTGGATGTGGGGTTCGATAAACTAAGTATGTGTGCAATTATTATAGTGACTAAATTGGTGATTGTAGATGGCTATAAAATAAAGGAAAAAGAGTCTAAAGAATGGAAATGTTTGATATGGGAAATATGGAAAGAGTTCCTAGAATTATTCGACCTTGGTTAATTACGTACATTCTTATGGGACCAACTACTTAATTCTGGGCATGGTTTAGAGTATGATTCACTTTCTACGTTTGTGTGTGTTTTCACTTCTATGGGTGATTTTTAGTAATTGATAGAGTGTACCGATTCTGTGATTGTCCTGGTAATGTGGCATCCTTGGTTAGAATTTTTCATTTCAGTTGTGAGAGATTTGGTGTTAGTTGGGATAGTTGATGTATACTAGTGATTTTGCACGCACAACTTTGCTTATGAGAATTTATAAGAGAGCTACCATGAAAAACTTACACCTGTTTGATAGATTTAAGTGTTATATCATCATTGGTATCATGTTTTGGCTATGTGTGATTGAATGTGTGGACCACTGGCCTAATTTTGTCATTCTTAAGGTTTTTCTACAATAGCTACTAATCTCGCATTTTAACAATATTGTTAGAGGTTTTGTATGCTTGAGAGTATCATTCGATGGTGGTTACTTGATCATTTCGATTTTTGAATGAATCTCCTTGATGTATGAAGATCATATTTTTATAGCTTATGTTCGAGAAAATATTATGGTAGGAGGATGTAATCTGGTCTGTGATGGTTAATTATTACGAGTATGTGGTGGTTGGTGCAGATTCACTCCTGGTTGTAACCAATATTGTTTCAGGATTTATCATGGTTAGGTTAGAAAATATTTATCTTGATGGATGTGTCAAGGTCTAGATCAAGATTTTGTCAGTTGAATAGTCCACGTGGGAATAGTTTTGTTTTGAGTTTAGATTGCATAAAATAAATCTTATCATTAGATAATTGAGATGGACCCACCAGAGACATTTTATGAGGGGAGGTGTAGATCTCCAGTTGGTTGGTTTGATACTTTTGAGATGAGACAATGGGTACTAATATTTTGGAATAATCGTTCAGACAACTACCCTTTCTTAACCTCACATTCTTTTATTCATTCGATGATAAACTATGGGTAAATTGGTATCTAATGTAATGACTCATTTGGTCGTTTAGAGAACTAGAACTTTTTATTTCATAAAATACTTTTCGATTGGTTCTAATTTGATATTTTGGGACTATTTGTAACTGCAATTATGAAATTGGTGGCGTAATTTTAAAATTAATTTAGTTGGTGGATAAAGGAGGTAAAATTAAATTGTAATTGGATTTTAAATAATTAGGTTTACTAATAATTGAGTGATTAATTATATAAAATGGGGTCTCAACGGTTAGGCACAAGAGGAAATGGAGAATGGCCGATTCAGGTAATGATTTTAGTTTTTAAGAAAAGGAAATTTGGCTTAAAATTGAATGCACTTATATTTCTTCTTGAAGTTTGAATCAATTGTTATTAATAGTTGAAGTGATTAATGTGATTGGTTGGTAGATAGATATATCACTACATATGTGAATCATATCTGTAAAACTTTTAGTTTCTAAGCCATATAATAACATATTATTAAATGTGAGTTAGAAACTAATTGGGTTTAAATTACTATAATTTAAGTATCAACTTATTTGGGTTATGTTAACAGTACTATTTGTTGAAGGACAAATGATTTCCTTGATTAATTGTGCAGTTCCAATAACTGTAGTGATGTGTGATCCCTTATGAATTTGAGGCATAATTTTCTTGGATAATAATGACTTAATAATAATGAAATGTTCGGAGGCATTGAGGATAAAGTAAAAGCATTGGAGAAGTAGTTGCTTGACTTCGGCTCTTCGGTGGAGGTAGGTTATAATTTATGCTATTTGATAGTAAACCCTTAATAGTGATTGATATATATTGAATGATATTTTGAAGATTTCTATGTACTTGATTGTGTGGTAGTGTGGATTTGTTGTGTGGTTAGTGATTGGCCTGAAATCTTGAAATCCTGAAATTTATATTCTTGAACCCTCTTTATCAAAGTGATGCCTTGAATAAAGAAGGTTTGATTAAATATTATCAATGAATTTAAAGTGGTGATAGTATATTATAAATAAATAGTATAATTGGATCGACGTGTCATGTTCTGACACGGTATAATTGAATCAGAGTGTAACGTTCCGGTATGATATTTTTGGGGTTAGACTCTTGATTATTTGAGCTTCTTTTGTGGATCAGACTTTGTGATTATTATTACACTTTTGGAGAATCTTTAGTCTTCAATTAATTTAAGTAATTGATTGTTGGTGATTTTTGTTAATTAATCAAGTGAACTTCTGGATTTTATTCTTTCTCATTGAAGTAAGCGCATGAATTCTTATATTACATATTTGAATATTGTAATTATGACTATGGGTAACTAAACTCCATAACTAGGGTTGTGGGAACCATAGGCGAATAATGAGGTAAAACTTAACTAAAATAACAATTCTAGAATAGTGTCTTGCATGTATTGATAATTCTTTCGCTTTGAAGTCTTTTTAACGGATGGCCAACGTTAGAACTCGACTTAATGTTACTTGCTAGACCAAGGAGGTAGATAGTAGGAAAACAATCATCAACATATATTTAGTGTATACTATCTAATAGGCTAGTATTAATTGGTACGAGGTAATAACTTACTCAAATATCGAATACGATGCTTAATATGAGGTAAAGGTAAGGGTTAGTATAGCAACACACGTAGCCGGACCAAGGTGCGGAGTAAAATTTTCCAGATGCCGGACCAAGAATTTAGAAACACATAAATTATCACTTTTCATGCAAGATACTAGGAAAGAATTGTTATAGTTAGAATTATCAAGTTAGAAACCTGTGGGGAACACGTAAACCCTAGTTACTTTTATTAATTGATTAAACTCCAACATTTGAAACTGTTTGTTGTCTCCTTTAATTTAGATAGTTATTTTCATTCATTTAGAAGTAAAACCTCCCCTTTTGTTGTCTTTGCTTTCCAACGAAATAATTGACTAAATAGTAGTAATAATAGATTGAAGTTAAGTCTGAACTATTTTCCTCGTGGAAACTATCTCAACCTCATTAGTTGAGTTCTTTACTTGATACGACCGCTTTACTTCTTATTTGAGAAGTAAGTTTGAGCATATCAAATTTTGGCGCCGCTGCCGGGGAAAGTAGTTTTTTGACTAATTTAAACTTATTACTATAGTTTAGTCAATATTTTTCTTGATTTTACTTTGTTTTATTGTTTTTGATTTTTACAGAACCATCTTTCTTGTATGCCAAATACACGGAGAGGAAGAGAACCCTTGTTTCCCTAAGATCACGAATAACAGCGTACAATACGCAATATGTATCGAAACATGGGAATTAATGAGGATGATCCAAACCAGAACGTCCCAGCTCCGGTTGATGTACATGGTCAGTTTCTACCCGATGCTTCGAGTGAAAACCAACAGAGGGGACAAAATCCCGCTCCACGGCCCCAAGAATACTACAAATGCTTTTACAATATAGCTGACTCCGATGGACCACCTGTCTTGCCCCCTCTAGCACCAGGCCACACCTTTGTGGTAACTAGTAGCCTGATGCAAATGCTCACTTCCAGAGGTTTGTGTTCAGGGCTACCTTTTGAGGATCCACATGCCCATATAGCTAAGGTAAGGGAAGTGTGTAAAAGCTATGTAGGGAGGCCTGACTTGGACTTGTATGTAATAGGACTAAGTGTGTTTCGTCTCTCACTGAGGGAGAGGCTGCTATTTGGTTCACTAAACTCCCTTACAAGTCAATTTTCACTTGGAACCAACTAAGGGACGTTTTCTTAGCACGCTACTACCCGGTCTCCAAGAAACTAAACCACAAATACAGGGTGAACAACTTTGTGGCACTAACAGGAGAGTCAGTTAGTAGTTCTTGGGATAGATTCACCTCGTTTTGAGAAGCGTCCCCAATCACAGCATAGATGATGAGTCACAGAAGGAATACTTCTATCAGGGCCAGGATGATAATAATAAAGCGGGGTCGGATACTATAGCGGGTGGTTCTTATAGGGAGTGTCCTTATGCTTAGATTGTTGAAAAGTTATAAAAAATCTCCGGGAACAATAAAGCTTCGAGTACTAGGAAGTCAGATATTGGGAGAAACACCTTCTCAGTGCAATCCACTCACAAGCCGGCCACAGATGAGATTCGTGAAGAGATGGCTTAGATGAGAACTGAGCTTGGGTTTGTATTAAAACATGTCACTGGGGTTGCAGAAAAGATAAATGCAGTCAACTACTTGTCGAAACCACCGCCACCAAATGATGAGTGCTATTATGAAGAGGATTCCTATGCGGTAAATGAGCAGACGGGGGGTTTCTGACCGAGTGCCCAAGTCTCTAGTCAGGAGAATTGGCGCCAAGGTCGGATCTATGGTAACAATAACCGTGAGGGTCATTATGTTCAAGAAGGAAATTACAACCGCGACAACAACTTCAACAGGGGTAACTATGGTAATAGAAATGATAGGAATTGGCCCTATGTTCCTCCTCAAAATCGTGAAGTTACTCCTAGGGATGGTGGAGATAGTATGGCGCGAGTTGAGGATATGTTGCACAAAATGATGAGGAGGTTCGATGCTAATGATCAACACATTAAAGAGTTAAGGAGTGAGGCAGAAAGTCGATACATATGCAATATCGATTAAGCAGATCGAGTTGCAAATGTACCAATTATCTGCTACTGTGAACACACGGAAACCGGGCACTCTTCCTAGCAACACAATCCAAAATCCGAAAAATGATGCACACTGTATGGCAATCACTAGTCGGGGTGGTAAGCAAACCATTGACCCACCTATGCCGTCTAATGAGGTAAAGGGGAGAATGGATAATGATAAGGTGGTAGAGGGTAGTCCTGAAGAAGAAGATAGCACTGGAAAAGATGCAGAAGTCCCTATAAAGGTAATTCCCATGCATAGACCACCCCCCCTTCCTTAGAGATTAGTGAACAAGACTGAGGATGGTAAATATCGGCGTTTTATAACAATGTTGAAGCAACTTTCTATCAATGTCCCTTTGGTAAAAGCTCTAGAACAAATGCCCAATTATGCCAAGTTTATGAAAGATCTGGTTACAAAGAAAAGATCGGTCATTTTCGAGGATGATGATAGAATGCAGAATTGTAGTGCTATTGCTACAAGATCTTTCGTACGAAAGAAAGAAGATCCGGGTGCGTTCACTATTCCTTGTACAGTCATGTCATTATATTTTATGAAAGCATTATGTGATCTGGGGGCAAGCATAAATCTCATGCCCCTCTGAATTTACAAGAAGTTCGGTTTGGGTCACTCAAAGCCCACTGCGATGCGGCTACTGATGGCTGATAAAAAAGTGAAAAGGCCTATAGGGATACTCCACGATGTGCTAGTAAAAGTGGAGTCGTTCATATTTTTGGCAGATTTTGTTATTCTTGATTGTAAAGTCGATTTTGAAGGGCCTATTCTTGTTGGGAGGCCATTCCTTGGTACGGGTAGAGCCTTAGTTGATATGGCAAAGGGGCAGATGAATTTTGGTTGAACAATGAAGAAGCAACCTTCAACATTTGTAGGTCCATGAGGCAGAGTGGTGAGCTCCAATCGGTATCTGCTATATCCTACAAAGAAAAGATGAAGAAGGATAATGACCTAAAAAGTTAAAAACGAGAGTTTATGGTTGGGGATTTGGTTCTTTTAGACAGTTTTAGGTTGCGTTGGCTTCCGAGCAAGTTCAAATCCAAATGGACTGGACCTTACTTGATTACCCAATTATCCCCTCATGGAGCAGTTGAGTTAGAAACCAAGGAGGAAGTGCGGTTTGAGGTGAATGGAGAACGAATAAAATCCTATTTTGGGCATACTGAATCAGCAAATGAAGGGATCGAGGCATACCATCTTGATGAAGGCTGAGTAATCAAGCGTCCTCAGTCGTGCCGCTACGTTAAATCAGGCGCTTGTTGGGAGGCAACCCAATACTTATAGTTTTTCTTTTTAGTATTGGTAGCATTTTCTAATAATGGGTTTTAAGTATAAGGCACATCACCAGGAAATTCTGCAGAAAATCACTCTGCAACACTCACTGAAGGACCCATCGACGGGCCGTCACTCACGCGACGAACCGTCGCATGAATCCATCATGCCAGGTAGATCTTTCTGTTATTTTAAAAACTAGGGCACACGCGACGGAACTAGTGACTTACCGTGACAAATGCGATGGACCGTCGTCGTGGACTCGTCACATCATTAATGAAGCGCACCCGACTTGGGGTTTTAGAAATTCTAAACCTTTAAAAACCCACCCCCTTAATTTCACCCATTTCCTTCACTCATCCTCCCATTTCCCTCCCTTTTAAACTTCCAATTTCCTACCTCTCTTTCTTTCAACCGATCATTTTCCCAAATTCCCCAATTTCTAAAATCCACTCTCAACTAGTCAGAGTTTGCTGCTGTGGATCTCTACTTGATCACCAAGTACCTTCCTCGCTTGTTTTTCTCAAATTCTCACGTATGTGTCTCTAATTTTTACCCATTTACATTGCATTATTGTTTATCAATTAGTACTAGCCTATTTTTTATTGATGGGTTCATTCTTTAATACATATTCTGTCTGACCTAGGTTGAGAATCCTCAAAATTGCCTTGCTAAAACTCTAGAAATAGGAGCTTTAACATTGCTAGTTTACTAGGTATTTGGGTTAGACAAATGTAGGTTAAAAAAAATTAACAATTCCATTTGGGTCATAGGGGATGAATGGGGAATCCCCAGTTCTGTCACTTAATGACAGAACGAGACCCCGATGACGGACCGTCGTACCCACCATGAACCATCATTGGGTCCGTCCCAACATCCCCAACACCCCACTGTAAAATTTTCTCTAAGTGTGCACCAACGGACACATGTGATGGACTGTCGTTCCCACGATAGAATGTCCTGCACAACCAATCTGGTTGTCAGAGACCCTGTTCCTAAGGGTCTCTCACTTTTTCTAAGTGTCCTTCAACGGACAAATGCGACGGACCATCATCATATCAACAGTCCATCCTGCACATACCGTCATGACGGTTAGAGATCCTATTCTTAAGGGTCTCTCACTTTTTCTAAGTGTCCTCCAATGGAAATCGATGACGGACCGTCATACCCTGGATGGTCCGTCCTACATAACCGTTATGACGGTTAGAGACCCCTCTCCTAAGGGTCTCCATACTTTTTCTTAAGTGTCCCACGACGGACATCGACGACGAACCGTCATCTTCACAACGTCTGTCCTGCTTATCCGTTATACCTGTAAGATACTTGCCTTCAGGGGTCTCCACATAAACATAGTTCAAGTAAGACATGTCGGACCCCATGACGGTCCATCATACTCACGACGAGCCGTCACCTGGTCCTTCGTGTTTCACTCTAACTATAGAAATTTCATTACATCTTAACTCTTTTATTTATTTTGTGTCGTTTTGCTTGTCTTGTTTGCTCTTTCTACTACTAATATAGATTCTTTACAGGTACTATCTATTATGGCACCAAAACAAGATCGATTCTACGCACGTGGGCGATCGAAGTCTGTCGCTCCATCTGCCCGCAAGGTCATTGGCTCTGATGATGAGCGTGACCTCAAGTACGTGCCCCCAGGCACTTCCACTGCATCCCGAACTGCACGTTCTGCCAGAGCCACATCCATAAAGGTGGCGTCTTACGTACTCACTGCCTTCCAGTCTAATGAGGAGCGCACACTGACCGGCACACTTTCTAGGTCATCTACTCAGGAAGAAGGAGCGTCTGGATCTTTAGGAGTTTCGTGGTCGGAGGAAGCCTCCGGATCTGCTGAGGTCCCTGCACCCGCCACAGCTGCACAGTATGCCTCGTCTGATTAGGCTGACAGTTTGGAATCCACACCCGGCTCACCAACTCGTGCTCTCACCCTGGTTAGAGACCAGCCTAACTAGTGGTGTGTCGACGGGCAGTATCAAGTCTATTCAGACGCAAAGTTTCTAAATGACAAAGGAGTCATGACACGTAGACTTACATTGGAGTGGCGGGTCCTGACGGAAGTCTCTCGACTATGTCACAGATCCACAATCTCTTCACCAGACATTGACTGGAGTGGACAGCGCATTCATTGGGACGTTATAGTGAAGAGTTGGTCCGAGAGTTCTACGCCTCCTACGTAGCTACTCTCAAATCACAGATTGATAGGCGGGCTGTCCCCGCCAAAAAGGCACTTCTGGAGCATGTCCGAGTACGTGACATTCAAGTTGATATCTCCCTGCCTTCCATCCGCCAGTATCTTTAAGGCGAGGATGTTGATGCCAATCGGACCCCTCTTACCGCCGAGTTTGACTATCGGTGGCAAATTGTAAAAGATGGCCAATTCTGGCGTGAGCCATCGCTGAGAGAGACCACCAAGAGGTGGATGGACCTGCACTTGTCTGTTGATGGAGAGGGTGCTGACTAGGTGACCGAGCCGAAGGGAGCCGTCAAGAAGGCCAACCTGACATTCACGATGAAGTTTTTGTGGTTGATTGTCCACCACTGCCTTTCCCCCACAGCTGCTGATAATATAGTCACATGGGATTGTGCAGTACTGATGGCGGCGATTATAGCCAGGTTTGAGGTGGATTTTGCTTGGCTTCTATAGGCGGTCATGCACGAGAGGGCTTTTATGGTCACAACTACTTACCCTTTCCCGTGCATGATATTTTCTCTACGCAGGTCCGCAGGTGTGCCTATATGGCACGTTGATTAGATCAAGACCCCGCTGGGCACTGTTGATATCGGCCTCATTAGGGATGAGGACAATGAGTTGACTCCATGCAGAGGGCCCCGTCCAGAATTGCCTCCACTTGGTGACAATCTGGCTGATACGGTAGCATAGGGCCGTAGAGTGAGTTGCTGAAGCATCTAGCTCCAGATATGTGGAACTAGGAGGAGGCACTACTGATAGTGTTGTTGATGCTGAGGACACTACTGAGGTTGTCCGGATTACACAGGTAGTGGGTTCCGGGGAACCGGACCCACCAGCTTGCTGATCGTCGGCGCTTTGCGCCCCAGGTTTGCTTCACCTACCACTCTTGTAGTTCAATTTTTGTATGCATTGGGGACATTTGCACGTATTTTTGTTTGGGATGGGGTAAACTGAAAGTGAGTGCTAGGGTGGAGTCTGAGTAGCCCAATTCACTATCCTTTTTTGGTGGTTTTCTTGCCGGTGTTCTTTTTCTGCAAGAGAGTGATTATTTTTTATGTTGAACTGCCATGTCTATATCTTGTGTACATAGTTTAATTCTGAAACATGATGGCTAAAATGATATCCTGATGAAATGAAAATGATGCATGACTAGGCATAGTAATTGATAAATGTGTGGCTCTAAGCATGACATAGAGGTACACCACTGCATGACCCTAAGTCTAGAATTCGAACTGGGTGTCTGATTATCTGGTAGAGTAATGAGATTTCAAGTGAGTGTGAGGAGGATTTGAATAGTCCACTTTTTGTACTGAGCTAGAACTTGCCCAGTTAGTCCTGCTAAAAGTAAGTTGTAATAGACAATTAGGAATAGATCATAGGCCCTTGTTTAATATAGCCCATTTTTAGCCTAAATAAAAGAAAACCAAATGAAAGTAATCCTTCTTTGATCCAAATGATTTGAGCTTAAACTATACCTTTCTTTTTCACCCCAACTGATCTTTTCTGAGAATAATGTGTTGGCCTTGGTCCCTCCTTGGACATGTGCACCTCAGCTTATGCCAAAAGCATAAGTTGAGGGTGGCTAATGCAGTAAACAACCCTTTTTATGGCCCTGACCCAACTTTGGGTATTGTGTACTTTGACTCATGGCAAAGCCATGAGTTGAGGGTGGCTATTATGAGGAATGGTCTAGAAAGTGGGGTTGAAAGAACAAAGGGAAAGAAAGAACAAAAGTAAAGTGACTCAAGAATCAGTTGAACGAAAAGTGAAATAAAAAAAAATAAATAAAAGAAAATACAATAAATACAAGCAAGAAAAGAAGAGAGTCACTTACACAAATGAAGAAAGAAGGGAAAATTACAAGGTGAAAGAATATGAGAAACTGGGCAAAAAAAAATCATAAAAAATGGTATGTTTAGCCGATATGTCAAGGAGGGTAAAAAAAAGTCACTAAATATACCTCAATATACCCTACCTGACCCTGAGCTTATGTTACAAGCTAATAAAGTCCTATCGTGATCCTAAGAGTTGTATAGTGAACTTAAACAAGTGAAAATAAGGGCAAGCTTATGGCAATATGTATGAATGAGTGTGAATTTATTCTGAGAGTGAGTGTTGAAAAGTAATCCTTATACTAAAACTGAAATCATTGTGTGAAAAATGAGGATTTTGTTTTGAAGTGAGGACACTAGTTATAATACCGGAAATATTAGCACCTCGGTGAGAAATTGAAGAGGATAGGTGTTAGTGCATGGTGAGTTTGTGTCATGGTATGATTCCACATAATTCAAGCCTAATAGTGATAGCATGCATAAATATGATGAGATTGATCGGGATTGATAGTCAAATGATTGCGAAAGATAAAACATGGATACTATTGTACAAAGATTTTGTATTGAGTCATAGTGCGTCGCTTGAGGAAAAACAACGAATTTAAGTTGAGGGTGTTGATATACCCTGGTTTCACGGAATTTTTATGCTTTTTCCTTATGTTTATTGTGTCCAAAAGCCTTTTTGTATTAATTTTTATGTAAGTTTCTCTTTATTTGCAGGAAATCTGTGTAAAAGATGAATGCAGAGTTTTTTTAGCAAGAAATGCAGAAAAAGTACCACCTACAGAGCTTGTGACGGTTCGTGGTTCTCGTGTCGGTCCGTAGGTGGTATCGTAGTGCAGGTGCTAAAAGAATATGGGGAATTCTAACCAAGTGTGGGGTAACGGAGTGCGTGACGGACCGTCCTAGCCATGATGGTCTGTCCTGCTGGTTTGTCATCAAGATCAGAGAAGTAGTCCCAGTACCCAAATTCCAAGAGTTCAAGTGTTTTGTAACAGAGATCCTCGACGGACCGTTGTGCCTATGATGATTTGTCATACCTGCCGTCGAGGATAATGAAGAGAGCAGCAGATGAAATTGCACAAGTATGGGACGACGGAGTCCATGACGGCCCGTCGTGACCACGATGATCCGTCGCGAGGTCCGTCGACCCAGCCGCATTTTGACAGATTTCCAGCAAATTGAGTCCGTATTTAATTAGGTTTTTGTTTTTTATAAATAGTTTGAAATACCTCGTTTTTGGGGTTAGAGACTTGATTATTTGACCTTCTTTTGTGGATCAGACTTTGTGATTATTATTACACTTTTGGAGAATCTTTAGTCTTCAATTAATTTCATTAATTGATTGTTGGTGATTTTTGTTGATTAATCAAGTGAACTTCTAGATTTTATTCTTTCTCATTGAAGTAAGTGCATGAATTCTTATATTACATATTTGAATATTGTGATTATGACTATGGGTAACTAAACTCTATAACCAGGGTTGTGCGAACCATAGGAGAATAATAAGTTAAAACTTAACTGAAATAACAATTCTAGAATAGTGTCTTGCATGTATTGGTAATTCTTTCGCTTAGAAGTCTTTTTAACGGATGGCCAACGTTAGAACTCGCCTTAATGCTACTTGCCGGACCAAGGAGGTAGATAATAGGAAAAGAATTATCAACATAGATTTAATGTATACTATCTAAGAGGATAGTATTGAATGATAAGAGGTAATAACTTAGTTAAATATCGAATAAGATGCTTAATATGAGGTAAAGGTAAGTGTTAGTATAGCAACACACGTAGCCGGACCAAGGTGCGGAGTTTCTAGATGTCGGACCAAGGATTTACAAATACATAACTTATCACTTTTCATGCAAGATACTTGGAAAGAATTGTTATAGTTAGAATTATCAAGTTAGAAACCTATGGGGAACACGTAAACCCTAGTTACTTTTTTTAATTGATTAAACTCCAACATTTGAAACTGTTAGTTGTCTCCTTTAATTTAGATAGTTATTTTCATTCATTTAGAAGTAAAAACCCCCCCTTTTATTGTCTTTGCTTTCCAAAGAAATAATTTAGTAAATAGTATTAATAATAGATTGAAGTTAAGTCTGAACTATTTTCCTCGTGGGAACGATCCCAACCTCATTAATTGGGTTGTTTACTTGATACGACCGCTTTACTTCTTATTTGAGAAGTAAGTTTGAGCGTATTATGTAACCACCATCGGGTGATACACTCAAGCATACAAAAACCTCTAACAACATTGTCAAAATACGAGATTAGTAGCTATTATAGACAAACCTTAATAATGACAAATTAGACAAGTGGTCCACACATTCAATAAAACATAGCCAAAACATTATACCAATGATGATATAAATCTTAAGTCTATCGAAGAAGTGTAAGTTTTTCATGGTAGCTCTCTTATAAATTCTCATAAGCAAAGTTGTCGTGCAGAATCACTAGTATATATACATCAACTATGCCAACCAACACCGAATCTTTCACAACTGAAACAAACAATTCCAACCAAGGATGCCACATTACCAGGAGGACAATCACAGAAGTTGTACAACCATCCATTACTAAGAATCACCCATTGAAGTGAAAAACACACACAGACGTAGAAAGTGAATCATACTCTAAACCATGCCCAAAATTAAGTTGTTGGTCAGATAAGTATGTACATAACCAAAGTCGAATAATGCTAGTTACTCCTTCCATATTACCCATATAAAACATTTCCGTTGATTAGACTCTTTTTTCTTAATTTTATAGCTACCCACAATCACCAATTTAGTCACTATAATAATTGCACAGATACTTAGTTTATCGAACCCCACATCCACCAGAGTCAACACTCTTAATACTAACAAAACATCATAGCCATGTAGATTATCTATCTTACTCCCAACCATCATTAGTACCAAGGTATTCTTATTAATGCATGCTCAAACCATGGATATTTGTATTTCTATTTGAGCATTTCATGAAAAACACGAGTGCCAAACAGGACTAATATCACTTAATTAAAATTTGATAGTACCTTTCCATCGAAATAAAACTATTAAATCACACCCATGTCAATTCCATACAACTTTCCCATACCATGACTTAGATGCCATTTTAGACCATCATATACCTGATGCCAACACTTACGGAAATTCTTGATCACTCAAATTATTGTGTATACTATAAGCTCATAACCTCTATTTACCATAAAATATCTATGTAACACACCACAACCTTCGATGTAGTCCCATCAATAGAGTAGTATTAATTCAACTCTAAATTTTTAATAACCATGTGGAGTTATATCTCACCTCGTGCATCATTCTTAACGTATCTATGTTAATTTGAACAATCTAACCCCACATAGAATTCTATTTTTCATACCTCACTGTTTATCACCCAAATTAAAACCCAATCTTTATAAAAGTCGATGATAAATTCCTTGTAAGTTTGTATAGAACTAGTTCACATCTCACAATCATATCAAAACTCATGGAAAATAAAATAATAAAAATATAATCAATACAACCTTCAAATTCACACCTAGGATTCATACCGGAGGTCTTATTCCTTCACCTTTTTCAAATTCTTCTCTTGGTGAAAATTTTTTAATATCTCAACCCTTCAACTTATCAGACTCTCGCTCCTTTTTGCTGACTCGCTTATCAATATTATTCTTTGATAAAAAAAAATCCTTCACATAACATTACGGGAATCCCTTTAACAATCAAAAGTAACCAAAATTTTTATTCAAATTATGCACAAGTCCTTCCAAATTCTCCATACTACATGTGATCAATCATTTCTTACCTTACCAATCCATATCTTGATAAACATACCACTACTAATAAAGACTTATAATCAAAAACTAAAATTATAAATATATAACTCAATCCCCTTTTCTATCAACATAGCTCATACCTTGAAGATTATTATGAAGTTATGTATCTTAACTTATCATCGATCCCCTCTTCAACAATCTTATCATATCCTTCACTAAAAATCCAAATGTATTCATTAACAAACTAAAAACCACAAGACAACTTATCATCACACTCGAGCTCAATATATACACATTCCTTTCTTAAGTCATATTCTATAATTTTTATGAATTTGATAAACCCGTGACACTATTACCATAGCCATAGACAAATATATGACACCACATGTCTTTGAACTCAATTCTCAACCTATTAAAGATACCTCTTTAGCCCTTGCAATCGGACAAATATTATTGACCTCACCTCTATTCGCGGGATACACTCATCCCGTTTATTTTATTTTAATTATGACTCTAGTTCCTTTAAATTCTACTAGAGTGGTTCCCCAATGTCTCCTAACACTTGCCATACAACCACATTACTCACCAAAAAGTAGAAAATCACAACCTTAGATACTCATCATTCTTTATTACCATAGAAAATTCATTTAACCAACACTTCCGTATTATATAGTTTCTTCCCAATCACAATCTCTCACAAACTCTTTTTACCATCATGCTCAGTTAGCGGTTTTCATCACCATGAAGTGAATCTGTTCCTCAACCTGATACCTTAAACTCAAGTATACCAATCAAATTCAAGGGACTAACCCTAGTTTGTACGGATTTTCTTACTAAAAATACTCAATCTAATTCACCCAAGTATACTCATTGGGACTTTCTTTCCCTATATGTTTGCCATTCTAGTATCAATCTACCCTTTGAAACTTAAGATAAACTCATCAGCCTTTATTTAGAATCCTCAAGATATACTTTACAACATAAATGCGCTAAGATTTATCCACTACTAAAATCTTCCTTGAAAATAATGCTTAACCCAAGCGTACGTAGTAATAAACTAGTTGGTTTCTCAAATATGAAAGCAACACCAAATCTCATTATCTAAACATGACATACCACCAATAACTATTTAAATAGTTAGATTTCACACTTGACAATCGATATATATGTTTCCACATCACACTAGTACCAAACCGAGAAAGCCCATTAAATCCATCACTAGAACACATCATACTTATCAAGTAGATCATACCGAGATAGCCCACACATTTTTACGTACTGATTATCTGCAAAATATTACCAAATATGTTTTGTTTTTAGCCCAAACAATATGCTTTCTTTCTTAGATCAGGTCGATAATAAAAGGAATACACTTCATATATCTACTCAAGTGAGTAGTACTATTGTAGTAGTCTTATCATAATAATCTTTAATATACAATCAATCCATGAAATCATTCTAAGGATTCTAACCTCAATTTAGGCAACCTAATTTCATCATTCACTACGTTGTAACAAAGTTTACTAACTATATTTTCCAAAGTAACGGTGTTTCTACTCTAGTACTAATCATATGCTAAATATAGTGATGAAGTCCAAATACCAATTTGTATCACCTTGGTACCAATTAAAATCAAGTAGTAGCACGAAACAAAGAAGTATTGAAGTTTTCCTTAAGTTCTATAGCCTCTCGAAGAAAAGTAAAGGCGTCCCCATACCTTTCTGCAAGACTCTACTAGAAATGTACTTGTGTGATGAGGTTATTGAACCTAACGCTCTAATTCTAAGTTTTTCATTACCAAAAATGATTCGTGAGTGGCACCCACACTTAACCTCCTAAGTGGGCGAACCAAGGAATCCAAACCCCAATATATGTCAATAATTCAACTACGAATAACGAAAATAATGCGGAGGCTCCAAAACTTATTAAAGTATCATTTTTGAAAACCTGAAAGTCATCACATCAAGGATATCTAGTGTCCATATAATATGTCTAAGAATATAAAATACGCCAAAATAAAAGAATAAAATGACATGTGTCCGAAAACATAGGACATCATGTCATGACCGAGAGAATCCAACACGAGCTTGAATGAATAGCTCACTCTACAACCTGATATGCTGGAGACTGGCTACAATTGACGGCAATTTGAAGTCATTGGTACACTCGTTGCATTCCATAAAAGGAAAACAAAGAAAAACATAAGTAGGGCTCAGTACGGGGCAACATGTATTGAGTAGGTATCATTAGTCAACCAAAATAAAAACCAATATACAACGAATAATAGTATGAACTCAACTATAGCACTTAACAGGTAATAAGCAACAAACAACATGAACTAGTGTCAACAACACTAAAGTAAGTATGTAATAAGTCAACAATATCAAGATCATCCATTACGACTCATGCCTCCAACCAAACCATTTGGGGAACTGATTTCTTTGAGATTGAGTACATTCTGTTAATTCAATATGTTTTTCCTTTAATATTATTGTGTCGGAACGTGACACTCTGACTCCAGTTATATCGTGTCCGAACGTGACACCCCGATCAAAGAATACCATGTCAAAATGTGACACTCCGATCCAATTATAACGTTTCGGAGCATGACACTCTAATCCAATTATACTATTAATATATTATTTATCATCACCACTTTTAATTAATTGATATTATTTCATCAAGCCTTCTTTATTCAAGGCATCACTTTAATAAAGAGGGTTCAAGAATATAAATTCCAGGGTCTCAAGATTTCAAACCAATCACAAACCACACAATCACACAATCAAATACATAGAAATCTTTACAACATCATTCAATTCATATCAATCACTATTAAGGGTTTTACTATCAAATAGCATAAATCATAACTTAACGCCATCGAAGAACCGAAGTCAAGCAATTACTTCTCCAATGTCTTTCCTATATCCTCAAGGCCTCCAAACATTTAATTATTACTAAGTCATTATTATCCAAGAAAACTATGCCTCAAATTCATAATGGATCACACATCACTACAATTATTGAAACTTCACAATTTAATTAACAAAATCATTTTTCATTCAACCCTGAGTACTGTTAACATAACCCAAATAAGTTGATAACTAAATTATAGTAATTTAAAAGAATTGCTTTCCAACTCACATTTAATAATATGTTAGGATGTGGCTTAAAAACTAAAATTTTGACAAATATGGTTCATATATGTAGTCATATATCCATATACCAACCAATAACATTAATCACTCCAACTATTAATAACAATTGATTCTAACATCAACAACAAATATAAGTTCATTCAACTTTAAGCTAAATTTCTTTTTTTAAAAAACCAAAATCATTACCTGAATCGACAATTCTCAAATGTCGCTTGTTCCTAACCGTGGAGCCCCCCCCCCTTTTATTAAATTAATCACTCGATTATTAGCGAATCCTAATTATTTAATACCAATTATAAATGAGGTAAAAAAAACCCCCTTAATAATTTTAATTCTACCTCCTTTATCCACCAACTAAATTAATATTAAAATTACCCCACTAATTTCATAATTGCAATTACAAATAGTCCAAAAAATATCAATATAGAATCGATCGGAAAGTATTTTTTGAAATAAAAAGTTCTAGTACTCTAAATGACCAAATGGGTCATTACAAGATGTCTTATGCAGAAGTACCATATTAAATCATAGAACAATAAATGAAATTATAAAATATCATGTTCTATAAATTAATGAAAATTGAAAGAAATAAACAATCACTATAAGCGGAAGACTAACTTTAGCATATGTAGACATCAAATTGAAAGAAATGTTTAAATGGTTTACGGAATCTCAAACTACCTTCTGGCCCAACGCGCGTTGACAATTTTTTAATGATAGTGCCGCGTAGGCCGAAAGGGGTAGAAAATTATTTATAAAATAAATTTGGAAGGTAATAAGACTTTACTACAGTATTAGTGTGTAATATAGTTGGATAACAAAAAAATGAATGAAGGAGTGCAATAAATAACAATGTACTCAAGCTGAATGTAAAGAAATTAAAGAGTTAAATAATTTATAACTTAACAAAATTGTTTCTCATCTTTGAACTGAAAATAATAAGTGATATATAAAAATACAATTTAACTCTAATGCAAGATTCTTTAACCAACAATCATCACGATGACCTACATGATGAAACAACGTCTCGCCCACGCTGTCGGAATTGTCCTATACCTTGTCGGGATATAGAACTCCTCAACTAGGTGGATCCACTAAACTATGCTCAAAAGGTAATAAGGAATCATATAAAAGTATGATAATTTTATCACGACCCAGATCGTCATGATTAGCACCCACACTGACCCTCCAGTAGGACAATCATTAAACCCAATGAAGCAACTTAAACTAAAAAACAAAAATTTGAAGTACTAAAGCATGTTTAAATAATAGTATAACATAGAGTTTCCATAAACTCCGAACTCTTAAATGAATATTTAATTAAACATAACTATTAAAGAAATTCAACCCCTAGCCGGAAGGTCAATGTACCAAAATTCTGCTAACGGCAAGTCTGAGACTGAGGGTTCTAAACCTGAAACTAACACAAATATGTCTAACTATAATGTTTGAGTCCGAAAGAAATGGAAAAAAAATAGAGGAACCAAGAAAGCCTGGAAGAATTGGATCACCCTTGAATCCGGTCTCGTTCAGTGATCTCCTAACTGAGGTATGTCAAAAGTCGCATGAAGATGCCTTGTACTCAACAAAAAGAAGAAAACAAGTGCAATATATGTATAGAACCATAGTTTACTGGTCGGATCACGCGACCACTTTAATAAGCACAATATATTTATATGCAATTACAACATAGTCAACACATATACGAAATGCAAAATTCAGTCATCATTTTAAAGAAACATATAATCTATAATATCAATGAAAGATAGATATAAACATAATAATCAGAAGTGGTTCTTTCATGAAATCAATATCAAAACAGTTAGAGTGTCAAAACATATCACCGAGTTCAATATATGCGTCGAAACGTTACACTGATTCTACGCATGTGTTGGGACGTGACACCCGATTCAATCATCACAAACACAGAATAACGCATAGTACATATAGTCACCTAGTCAAGTAGTAGGTTAATTGCATTTAGTAGTTCACACAATCATTTTATTCGGTTCTATTCACATTTCACTATTCACATACATACATGCATACAATGTAGAAATCAACCAACATATATCACACAACAGGAAATCAAACCTTCACCTACCTCGAAATCAAGCTTGAATCCTCTAAAGACACTCGAACTTTTTCTTTCAACTTGTTTTTGGTCTAAAAAAGTTAAATAATGCATAGATTAATAAATAAGGTCTAACTTATTCAGAATATAACAAAAATTATCAAATTGAGGCCAAACCCAGGTCCTAATGTTCAATTACGGATTTTTCCACCATCAACTTCAAACAAAACCCTCCCCCAATGATAATTGCCCAATATTAAAGTTATAAATCAAAACACGAAACAAGGGATTAATTATCTTACCTTTAGCGCTAGAAATCGTCGGAAACTGTCAAGAATCACCTAGGGTAATCTCCTACCTCTCAAGAACAAAGTTTTGCAAAAAAATAACAATTGTTGAGATTTTCTTTACTCAAGTTCGCGATTGTCCCGCCACATCTGTATCTAACCCACCAAAGCGGCCCCGCCCCTGCGGCTTGCATGGAGACAATCTCTAAATTTGGGTTTCAATCTCTCATTTCCCAACACACCTTCAATCTTTGACATGCAGAAACTACCCTTTCACGCCAAGATCAGTTTCGGGAGTCCTACTCGTTTAAATATTTATTTTGTAAAGTCGTACATGCTACCGAACGTCTTGGCTATCCACTCATATGATAAAATTCATAATTATACCCCCCTCCCCAATTCATTACCAGATTTATCTAAACCTCCCATGTCTCAAATTTTGTCCAAGTATAGCCTAGGCTAGAATTTCCAAATTACTAAAAAAAAGTTTTCTGCCCCATATTCTTCCTCATTTGCTTTTCCATAATGATAAAAATAGGTCGTTACACCTTTACCCTAGTTGGCATACATGGTTTATGGGGCGTGAGTTGCCTGAACTCTCTCCTATATCAGTGCTCAATATATATAAAAAATATTCTAGTGGTTTGAAATAATTACTGAAAGGATCCTCTTAAAAGACGTATTTGCTCTTGAAATGTCTTTTAAAATAATAACTCATTTAAAAATCCCGGTTTCTCTTTTATCAATGTTAAAATTGATACCTCTGGGATAAATAGTCCCCTTATACCCTTACTCAACTCATACTTGAAAATATTTTCACAAAACATATAAAAATCATATTATAGTATGACCATTGTGACTCGTGAAGTCATACTGCATAAACATTGATTGTATATCTAGATACCATATTGTTCATACATTGATGATATACTCGATTGTCATACTAATCATGTTTTAGAAAACTCTATTCTCAAAACTCATTTTTACTTCCTCAAAAAAACTCAATTTAAACTGAATTGTTGGTTTCAAAAAGCTTCTCAAGATTTATAACTCAAAATAAGGTTCATGCTAAAATTTGAAGATGAACAAATCAACTCAAGGATATTAATAACAATATAGAGACTCAATAATTAGGAATGTTATTTTTAAAAGAACCATGAACTCAAGAATTCAAATCAACTTATGTAAAAAATACTCAAATCTAAATCTAGGGGTAGAATTCTAGATTTCTCTTTTACTGAATTGAAAGAAGATGCAGGGCGTGAGGTCGAACTAGTCCAACGCTATGATAGCCTTATATTCCTAAAAGAACAAGGGTTTTGAAGAATCTTTAAGAAAAACATGATTAGAAGCCTTGAAACCATAACATGAAGGAGAAAAATCAAGAGAATCTTTCTTTGAATTTCTTGAATTAGTTTCTCGAAACTCTATGGCCAAGAATTATGATTTTCATTAGTGTTCATAATTTTATGGAGGAATTTGAGTTAGAAAAATGATTCTAGGAGAAAAACTTACTTTGAATAAGAATCTTGAATAAAATCTAAAAAAGATTGAAAGATCTTAAATGGAGTTTTCTAATTTAATTTTTCTTTAGGGTTTTGCCCTAGGGTTTGGAAGAGAAGAGAATAATGGGTTAAAGCATGATCATTTGATTGGTGTGAGTCCTTAATTAGTCAAGAAAATCATTTAGGATTTTTTTTGGAGGTAAAAAGACAAAAAGAGCATTCTCAATGTTTTCTCAGTCGACTAATTTATCATTACACTGTATCAGTTAATAAAATGGTCATAATTTTTTTTCAGAAATGGGATTGACGCAAAATTAGTGGATTTGGAACTAAGAGTTAAATACCTTTAATCTTATAGTTTATGGGTTACGTAACTCCTTATATTCTAAGAGATATGGTCGTTTGAAGTTGACCCAAGTAAAATCGTACATCAAAACTTAAAGGAACTTAGGAATGACTTTAATGAACTCTCTTCTAAAACCCTAAACAGATGTTTTGTACAAACCCTGAGGGGTCTTTTGGTACGAAGATTAATAAAGTAGGAATTAGTAATGCAGAGATTAGTAGTGCATGGATTAGTAATGTAATGCTTATTTTTATGCATTTGGTTCATTGTTTCCCACCTGATTTGTGTTTGGATTAAAATTCTACAAAAAAAAAACATCTTTCAAATTATACTCTTGAATTATTTTTTAAGTGGGTCAAGGTAGATAATTACCGGACACTATATATATTTCTACGACCTTCTAACTAGCTATGAGAACAAAAATTTTGTTGTCGTGTTTGCTACTTTTTTACTTGAGTTATTTGAGGAGAAATAATTGTCATCTTAATAAATTTATCACTCACAAAATTTCATTTTTCAACTTTAAAAAGATAAACCATCTACTTGTAAAATCTAAAAGACGGTCCACAATAGTAAAATTGAATAAATCATCTACATTTACACATAAAATTGCAAGTTTTAATTTTAATATGAATGTAATTTTTTTAATTGTTCAGAATACAATTAATTAGAAACCCCCGCCCCCCCC
>NC_028640.1:24571646-24572965 GCF_001406875.1 Solanum pennellii
CCCCCCTCCACAAACACAAAAAAAATTAAGATCACAAACGTCATATACAAATATACAACTCACATTAAAAATTTGCATTGGATTTATTTACTAACAAACAACTCTCTCTAAATAATTTGTAAGCTAATTTATTGCGAGAGAAACTGGATATTTTCCTATGGCTTGAGCCCTCTTTAGTTGTTATTTAAATAAATTTACTAGCTGAAAACTATAAATATAAATTATAGAATCAAGAAAATAAGTGATTTGAGGGATATTATTGTCTTTACATAGACTTATCTCATGGTATTATATCCTATGTATTACTAATAGCTCCAAATGGAAGGTATTAGTAATACATCAACAATACCATGTAGGAGGTATAACTAATTCATGGATTAGTAATACATAGACCCAAGTTCATACCAAACATAGTATTAAACAATACATTACATAATACATGTAGTTTTCTTATAATGCAGCATAACAAACGAACACTAAGAGTATTTTGAATTTATAAAAATGGACTCAAATTAGATTTGTCCCCAAAATATTACTAAAATTCTATTTAATTTCACTAAGGAAAAGACCAAAATATCCTTGATATTTTCAGGTAATTTATCTTATTTGGACAACCTAATTTCAAATGGGCATATCTCCCTCATAAAACCTCAAAAATTAGTAAACTCAACGGCGATGGAAAGTGGATTTCAAGACCTTTCATTTGATACCTTATGGGTCTCTTAAATCATCATGTGCTAACAGTTATGGTTGTTTGAAGTTGACCCAAAACTTAGAAGAACCTTGAAATGACTGCTCTTTAGTTATTTTTGGAACTAAAGGTTCTACATCAAGCGACATTAACACTTAAGAAAATTTCAAGTCCTTAGTAAAATTTTACTCTCAACAAAGAATGGTTTGACTCTTACCTCAAAAAAATTATGGGGTATTATAAGGACAGAGCGAATTTATTGTCACGACCCAAAACCGAGCCGCGACTGGCACCCAGACTTACCCTCCTATGTGAGCGAACCAACCAATCTAAACCCTAACATTTCAATATAATATCAACAGAAAGTAATGCGGAAGACTTAAACTCATTAATTAAAAACCAATTCAATAACTTCTAAAATTCAACATCTATTATTCCCCAAAATCTGGAAGTCATCACCACAAGAACATCTATGATCAAATTACTAAACTAGGAGTATTCTAAGAAGCTAAAATAAACAAAAGCTAGTCCATGCCGGAACTTCAAGGCATCAAGACATGAGGAAGAAGATCCAGTCCAAGCTAGAAGCATTAGCTCACCCTGAAATCCGGTGTAATGAAGACTGGCT
>NC_028640.1:24580186-24597647 GCF_001406875.1 Solanum pennellii
AATAGTCCAAAACGCCCCTTAAATTACTTAACAGAAATCCTACCCAGCCTGGGATTACGCAGCCTGTGACGGCCCGTCGCGCCTGCGACGGTCCGTCCTGCTGGTCCGTCACAGAGTTCAGAGACTCAATTTCCTTGAAGGGTCTGTGACTGTCCGTCGTTCCCACGACGGTCCGTCCTGCCATGTCGTCACGAAGTTCAGAGAGTCGATTTCAGTACCCAAATTTCCAAATTCTAAGTGTTTTGGAACGAGACCCCCTCGACGGCCCGTCGTGCCCATGACGGTCCGTCGTGGGTTCCGTCGACTCAGACAGTTTTTCCAGAAATAAAATCTGCTGCTTAAAACGACTAAACAGGTCGTTACATTTATACAAGTTAAGGTCGATTGAGAATAGAAAAAAATGTTATACGGGATGAGATACGGAGAATTTATAGTGTTTGAGTTAACCCACCCAGCAAATTGTCATCCCTATAAGAGTTTACAAAATGGAAAATGACTAGCAACTCGCATTCTCTTGTTTCCTATCAACTCAAATAACTATGAATATAACAAAAATATAATCATTTAAAATACTCTATTCATTTAAATTTGTTTGTCTTATTTTAATTTTCATTCTATTTAAAATAGATGCATTTTTCTTTATTGAAGACTCTTTAATTTTAACTTTTCACATGACATATTTAAGACCACATGATGGAAGAATATTTTAGTACATACTTCATATATTTAGTTTAAGACCACAAATTTCAAAAGACTTCTTTATTTTTATTAAGTTAGATCAAATCAAAATAAGACATACTAAAAAATTAAAACAGAAGGAGTGTATCACAAATTATCAATTAGAATAATTCAAGTTCATTAACAATGAAATTGCTTCAATAATTGATTTACTATTTTTTTAAGAGTGTCACATTAGTATTTGCCAAAATTATATTTTAAAGTACTTTTAAAAATTTTGGTCAAATATTAATTGATATTCAAAAGTGTTTCTAAAATTTATTGATAAAATACAAATTATTTATCAAAAAAAGTACTTTTTAGCAAAATACTTTTAAACTAAACTGATTTAAAATAAATATTTTCTAAGGATAAATTAGCAATTAAGTCTAAATTACAAACATAATTACTCAAAATAACAATAATTTAAAATATTTATTTAACATGACAGAATAACAATATTTTTATAAAATAATATGTATTCACATTTTAGTATTTTAAATTAATTTTATTTGTGGAAAGAGTCATTTATTGGACTAAAATACACACAAATAACCGTTTTAAACTAAAAACATAAACTAATACAATTTACCTTTTTTCATTACCATTCACCTTTCTTCCCTACATTTCATGTTTCTTCACCATATCTCACCTTTAAAGTTTATATTCCTTCAAGGTGCTAAATTTTGCTCATGAAGAAATTCTTTATTGTTACACTAAAACGATTTATTAATTCAAGAAAAATTCTCAATTGGCAAGGTAATTTCCATCACTCGAAATAATTTATTTAATTTGATGTTTGAAGCACCGATTACACACATTGCGGATTTCCAGTCGAATTTTTCAATTTTCTTGTAATTTTTTTAAGTATTCACCATTTATTTATAATTTTCAACTTTTTTGTGATTATCTTTTAATTTTTCAGATTTTGTAAATTCTTAAAACTCATATATATTTATATTTTGTTTGATGTTGAATACATTTTAATCTTTAAGTACATATTTTTAATATGATGTTGAATACATTTATATCATTATACAAACTACAATATAAAAACTAGAATGAATACGATTACGAATAATATATCTATTAGAATGAATACGACTTAGGAAATGAAACATAATTTTTTGAAGAGAAAAATAACATACACAATAAAAAGTAAAAAATATACAGATATGCTTTTTAAATAACTATATATTCATTTGACATACCTATTGGAATGACTACGAACTAATAAAAAATACAAGTTTAATTATGCAAAATACAACATGAAAACTAGAATAAATACAAATACAAATGACATACATATTGGAATGAATACGGTTTAAGAAAGGTTACAAAATTCTGGTAATTAAATAAATACATTGTAAGAAAGTATGTAAAATGACATATAAAAAAACAAATACAAATCTCATACATATTGGAAAGAATACAATTTAAGAAAGGATACAAAATTCTTGTGAATAAAATAAATATATTGTGTGAAAAATATACCAAATAACATGTAAAACTATATGTGTTTAAGTATGTTAATATTAAAACATCAAATCATTAATAGATAAAACTCCAAGGTACTATTATAAAATTTCATACAATAACTAGTTTTGAAAGACAATGACAATTACTTTTAGGAAGACAAAAGAGACCACCTATTAGGTCTCATAATCTTTTGTAAGGAAATAATAAAGATTTTCAGCAATTTAATTTAATTTGAAATATTTTCCCTCCCTTGATTTTCTCTAGTTTTGTTATTTATTAATTATATTGTGTTAAATTAAATAAAGAAAACAAAATACATTAATCAACCCATAACAAACCAAAATATTGTTATATTTAATAGATATTAAAAGTATTGCTAAAGGATCCTATTAAATGTTAAAACATTGTTGATTTGAAAATTACCCTTTTTTAAAGTGCATCCAAATAGGCTCTAAATTGAGTTTTTGTAATAACAATTATATATATACCCTTCTTAATTTGCTCTCGATAAATATTCCATATTTATAAACTTGTTACATTATGCACTCAAGGGTGTGACATAATGGTCAATGAAGTGGTTGAGAGTCCTGAAGTCCCAGATTCAACTTTCAACTGAGCCAAAAAATACTAAGGGCATGTTCAGAAGGACACCCTGGTAACTGGATTTGGTATAATTAGGTGTAATTATATCGTCTGTCTTGTTTAGTTGGACAAATAATTACTTGGTTAGCAGGTAATTGGTGTAATGGACAGAGGGTCATCACACTCTTCAATTCATAGCCAAAAGTTGTGAATTGTTGGTAATTACATGGTGTAGTTACCAGCTAATTACTTTTTTTTTATTTCTATTTTTATTTTTTTAATTTCTTACTTAAATTATTTAAAGTTCTTTTTAAAATTTTATTATTCTAAAAGTTTATTTTTTATTTTATATTATTAAATTTCATTTTCTTCTCGTTCTCAACCTTATTTCACGTGATTGTATTCATATTTTTTTGTATTATCTATCTTTTATACCATGCTTATTTTCTCATTAGTATACTTTTATTAGTATTCTAATTTTTAAATTAAAATAGAATTTATCGTTAAATAAGGTTATAGAGTTATGTCTTTTTAAAATAAATAAATAAATCATATTTATATATGCTATGTTGAAATTAGCGATAAGAGTATTATGTAATATTTTTTTATTCAAATTTATAAATTTTGTTATATTTTCAGTTTCATTTAATTTATTTTAGCAATATTAAATTCACATTGCAATTTATTTTTTAATTAGACTTGATAGTTTATCTTTATGTCAAACATTTAATGATATATGACATTTTATTTATATATTAATCTTTTAATGAAACATGGATTTCACGATATTAGTGGATACTTCATACTTTAGTTTTTATGATTAATTCAATTGAAATGTTTTAATGTCATGCCCTGAGCTCGCGGACACATAACCTAGGACCACAAGTGATCCCAAGCTAACCCTGCTGGCATGATCATGAGCATACTAAAGATCATAAACTGTTGCGGAAGCTAAATCATAATTTAAACTCAAAAGATGTGGAATACCAATACTCTATAACTGAGATATTTGAAAACAATGAGTTTAATAAAATGAAAATATTAACTGAAGACTAAGCTGAAACTAACTATGTTTGAAAATAGACTCTAAACTGGACTAGAAGTACTGGGACAAGCCCCAGCTAAATCTAGCAAAAACTGAAACTAAAAGACTAAATACTGAAAAAGAAACTCATGACTATTGTCCTCGGAGAATGTGGACTCACCATTGAATCTGCTGAACTGAAGATTAGAAATTGATCTATGCGTGATCTGGGTGCTGGAACCTTAACCTTCATCACGAGAAAATGTAGCGCACATATGCGTCAGTACTTGAAGGTACTGAGCATGTAGGATAGAGAAAAGCTGAAATAAAACATAACTAAACAAGCACAAAACCAAGTATAACAATCTTAACATGATAGAGAGAATTCTTAGCTAACTGAATGGAATGATCAATTTATAACATGCTAAAATTGGATACTCAGTAAACAGATAAATGGTCAATGCAAGAGAGTCTGACTGGACTGTGAGAGCTACTAATAACCAATAATAAAACCACATGAGCTAAATGTCGAGTACGATGTATGCGCCCCATCTAGAGGACCCAATATACGCTGCCAAAGGTATAAAGGCATGCTAGCGTGATCACTAAATTGATTGCCCACAGACGGGACTTACAAGCTACTTGACTAGTAGCTCTGGACTAATTGGTGCGCTGAACCCTAGTCAAACTCGGTATTATGCTACTCCCATGAATTATGTCGTTTACTGATTATGATTGAATTTTTTGTAATTACTGGATAGCTCAAAACTAAACATGCAAACTGAGAATGCAACACTTAATTTGATAATTATGCATTAAAAACTGAGGCATGTATAACTTAATAGCTCAAATGTCTGACCTAGCATGTGTTATTCAAAAAAAAAAAGAAATACAAAGCTAGGTTCTAAAATTCATGCGATAAACTTAATAATAACTTTACATTATGATTTGGAACATATATTTAGTGAATTCATGAAGTTCAATCAAAGTGTTAGAAACCCTAAGTTTAATTATGACAAGAGAATCAAGAATCTGACTGAAAACTAGGGACCCAATGGGTGAAAGGAACCCACTATTGAAATCCCACATAGCTGGTGCTGAAATTAATGGAGAAATATTTTGATTTCGGGGTTTGAACTGCTGGAACCTTGTGGTGTTCTTGAACTAGGGTTCTTGACCTTTTTCTCCTTTCTTGCTTTTAATTTTCTAATTTTTGATTTAACTATTTGACTTAGGATAAGTTTTAGCTATGTTTCTAGTCTTAAATTTCTTAAACTTTGATGATTTAGGGTCATAATGATGTATCTTAGGGTTTAAACGAAGTGGGAAAAGACCAAAAGACCCCTGTGTAAAGTTCTCTAGGACCAAACGACGACCTAGACTGATGGTCTGTAGTTCCATCGATTGTCCGTAGTTTGGTTCGTAAGTTAGGCTTGTTCGACAGGCTTTACTAAAATGGGCATAACATTTTATTTGGAGGTCTGATTTTAGCAAGGTCGGTGGATATGGAAAGGTAATTCAATTATCTATCTTTTGGTAGGTCATGGGACACCTAATTCACTTTGTGGTTAGAGTTATGATCATTTAAAGTTTACCCAACTGTATTTTCCCCCTTACTGTCTACTATTTCTCACCTACGGTCAGAACTACGGAACGTAGGTCTATCTGCCGACATTTCTGGTCAATTGTGGTTCTTATTAGAGAGTGGGTGAATGGGGTTTTGATCGACGGACTCATACTACGGACCATAGTATGACCTACAAATCGAAAGTCCGTCCGTCGTTCGAGACTTAGTCAAAATTTCTGGATTGCGATTTTGGGTGGTTTCTAACATAATCGACGGATGTGCAGAACGGACCGTGAGTCAGGCTACGGTCTGTCGATGGCCACTATTTGTTGCACCTTTTGATTTTCTGAAAATCTGGTTTTCGGTCTATTAAGGATACGGGGTGTTACATTTAATTTTAAAAAATGTAAATCAATTATTGTTTTCATAATATTAGTGAAGAACATATGTATGTGTGTGTGTGTGTGTGTGTGTGTGTATATATATATATATATATATATATATATATATTAATATATATACAAAAATAATTTATATTTTTAAAATTTAATATAATATTATGATTGCAATTGTGCATCCAAACTGAATATGTGTAATTACCATGTGGCATCCAAACATGACATTTGTAATTACATTGTAATAATATTGTGGCAACCAAACAGACCACTGTAATTACTAGATTGTGTAATTAATATGTTGGTAATTACTACCCTGGTAATTACACCAATTCCAATTGCCAAATGGCATTCCGAACTGACCCTATGTGACACTCTGGAAGTTCCATGAATTAGAATAGAGATTAGCCTATTTAATAATGATTTAAATGATGTTTCCAGACCTATAATAATGTATTAAACTCAATTATAAAAGGTTCGAGCCATAACGAAAAAGAAAGACCTTAACGTTCGAAAACTAGCTAATTTGAACTAGTAGACGTCCCTATGTTTGGTGAAGGTTTGGGATTGTCAAATGAAGTTCAAAACTTGAAAAAAGACTTTAAATAGGTAATATTTAGAATAAAGGGTTCAAACATCCGATAACAACTCCCAAGGACTGCCCGAAGGGTTCTTGAGGAGGACCCGAACATGGGTATGTAGGCTGCCAAAGAAGCCTGTGCGCAACGAAGAAAATGAAGGTTTTTGCACAATGCGCAGCCATCACATTGAGGCAAAAAGTTTCTTCGCGACCCGGGGTATCCACGAGGCTTACTGCCTCAAATCTGATTTAAAAAATAGAATGTGAAATTGACCCCGCGACGTGCAGCCACTTTTCAGATTCGTCTGCGTCGTTTTTAAGTCAATTTAACTTAACAAAAAGACTCATTTAAGTGAGGGGTCTTTTGGGTATTTTTGGTGACGAGTTTATAATGATTTTAGGTCAGCATTAGACCACTTTCACGTACTTCAAATCAAAATAAACAAGTCCCTCTCATCTTTCTCAAAAACTCTCTTTTCAACCTCCATTGAAGAACAAGAATAGCTTGAGGAAGAAGACGAAGACTTCAAGAATTTCATCCAAAATTCTTGGAATATTCATCAATAAGGTATGGGTTTTTCACTTTTTGGATTCCTTTCCCCAAGAGATCCTTTCAAAGTTGATTTCCAACAATTCAATCCTTAGGACTTTTTACTCTACAAATGGGTTTTCTTCCTAACTTGAGATTTATGACTAACGATGAAAAGCAATGATTTTCTATGGCTTATTAAGTATGTATTGTTGAATAATTGATATGGTAATGTTGGTTTTCGTGTGAAGCATGTCCCATCTCTAAATAATGGTTTCGATTATGTTGTATCTACTACTTAATGTCATGTAAATGTTGGTATTGAAACTATAGCTCGAATGAACTCCTAATGACCTTTTCTCCCGTATCCCTAAACTATGAATTGGTTTTGTGTATAACGAAAGTGATTGGGATTTGGATTGATCATGTTATTGAGTATTTCACTATGTTATGGAGTGATTGCTATGAATTGAGTGTAAGTCCTTGATGAAGATTGTTGGAAGCAATAGGTAAGTCTTCTAAAGTCATGATTTCTCTGTTATGTTGATGTTTGCATATAGTTGATGTAGCTATGAAATTGAAGTATGTATGATGTTTCTATGCATATATGTTGGCCAATGAATATGTTAAATGTGGGATCATGGTAAGGATATGACAATACAAGTTGATGATGTTTATCTTATATGCCTTATACACTATGATTATGTTGTGTTAATCCCATGGATGAAGGGTTGTGATGAAAGGAAATTCTCATCTTAAACCTTAAGAGATTACGATCTTGTTTATACAAGGAGTTAATCTCCTAAGACCTATGATAAGATTTATGAATAAATGATTACTTAAAGGTTATCAAAAAAAGGGTTTAGCTTATACCTATGAACTAGATATGAGAGGTGTCGATTCCCTATTGGGAAGGTAGGTTCGCAATGACTCTCATGAGATAGAGGTTGCCATGTAATGTGGAACTATAAGTCTCTAATATATCTACTAGTCCTTGAACTATGTTGCCACTATAGGTATACTAGCTAGTGGATTCATCTAGAACGCTATATTCATGTTTGGGTTCTACTTTGGCCGCTACACTACCTTTTTTCGGTGTGGGGTTTCTTGACACCGGATTCCATGTTTAGTTCACATGGTCTAATGTTGGTGAGGGTGATTGTTCCCTCAAGTAAAATGAAAGACAAGTAAATGGATATTGACTAGGGTAACTTGAGGAGTCTACTTAGTATAGGTAGTGGTATGGGAATGTACCTTAGACATTACACAAGTTGACTCTAAGGGAAGTCCTAGGATATTGTTCTTATGTAATATGATAATATGAAATATATAATGCTTCTGATATATGCTGTTACTCGTATATGATGTTGATTATGTTGATGAACATGTTATTGGTCTATATTGCTATATGTGGTGATGACTACCTCTGATATAAGTTGTATGAAGAAAAGCTTTACTTGTGGTCTCCTATCTTGTTTACTTGATTATGTGGGGTTATGGAGCTTCACATGATCATTGCACTTGTAAACTTGGGATGAGATTATTTGTAAGTGTTTTGTATGTTAAGTTGATATGCACTATTGAACATGAAATGTTTGGTATGATCATGTTTTAGGTTGTTGCGATCCTTATCTTGTATATGCTCTCTTGTATGTGCATTAAAGGCTTTAAAATGAATTAGCAAGCTTTCTAAAGACATGGTCCTTTTCATGCATGTCCTTAAATTTGTATGTGTATATACCCATACTTAGAACATGTGGAGTACTAACCCCTTACTTTATATTACTACAAATGTAGGGTCTGTACATTAAAGATTAAGAAGGTCAATTGAATAATCTTGGAACTCTTTCTTCAAGTTTTGGTAGGTCCTCATGTTCGGGGATGCAATCTTTTTATTATTCTAGCTTATGAAGACTTCAATAGTTTTAAGAATACTCTTTATTTCCTTTTATGTTCTTTGGATTTCACTGTAGTAAGGCCTATATGGCGTATTGACATTTTATTGGTTAAGTTCAACTAATACTCTTTCGATGGTTTTTATGTGAGACAAGGTTTAGAATATAGTATGTATGTTATCATGTTGCTATACGAAAAACCTAAGTAAGCTTCTATATGATCGGTCTAAGTATACCTCACTTATGCACAAGTTTTATAATTTTTCCGCATTTCAAAATAATGACATGTTATGAAAAATGCTAAGGGCTTGTCTGAGTCCACAGAGAGGACGACGATGATGGTCGCATCTGGGGGTGCTCTCCAGATATGACAGCCTATGTCATTGTTCTCATTTTTCTGAATCTTGATAGCCGAAAGTTGGTTTGAAAACCACATTAACAAAAAATAAGATGATTATATATTTGTCTAAGAATATTCAATTTACAAACTATTTAAAATAAGACTAGGAGACATAAACATTTCCTTTATATAGAATGATTAAATTCCTTCGTTATAAAAAAAGTAATTTCGTATTTGAGTCATTTTTATTCGCATATATTGTTTGAACAGTTATTTTCTCAAATAATTATCTCGACATGAGTTTTTAAAAATATATTCTACAGACACAAAGAAATTAATATGTTATAATGCATGTAATTTGTACTCATAATCGAATATTAAAATGCCAAACATGTCATGACCCTAAAATGGACGCGATGGCACTCGTCTTATCCCACCAAGACAAGTCAGCCTAACCCAATAATTTCGACAAAATGCAGAAATAAAACCAAAGTCTGTTAACGATTTCTAATACGAAAACAATTCAACTTATTTCAATTCCCAAGACATGGTAGTCACGTGCACAAGCCTCTAATGTAAATACTAGAATTGAAATAAAGATACGAGTCTAACATGAAGTTGTCTTTCAAGTAAAAACAAAGTCATAAACTGGAGTAGAAAAGTACGCTGAGATGACAAGCATCTACCTCACAATCCTCCACAAGATGCCTCGGGAAACGAAGAGAATGGAAGGTATCACAAAAATCCGGGCTCGCAACCTACAAAAATTTGTAGAAGCAAGGGGTAAGTACCAAACCGCGCGGTACTCAACAAGCAAATCTCTAAACACAAGTTAAGTGAACAAAATAAGGGTACTTCTTACACCCTATTCAAACCTCCAGACTACAAACAACTCACAATTTACCAAACACACAACTTAATAACCACACTCTATCAGTTTACATATTCTCAATAACAACTCAATATTCAACAGTCACAATTTTCACAGAGAAACACTCACAAGATCAGCAAACCACGTATTCAAGTTCATCAATAATAAAAATGTGTAATGCCATGAGATGCAATGTCAAGGATAGTGATGCATGTATTCCCTAACGATACACACCCGCTGTCTTTCAGTCTGGGACCCATGGGGGACATATCTGTCCATGCATCTTTCGCGGCGTACGACACGACCCTCGATAATATTAACCGTCGCGGCGCGCGATACGTCCCTCGAAATAAAATATCCATCGCGGCGCGCGATACGACCCTCGAAATGGTTCATCCTCTTATCACATAACTCTTATCACAACCATGTTTCAAATGCAGCGTGAATTACATACTATAATAAAAATGAGGAGATAGCCATTTTGATAACAAAGCACAACTTGCAACAAGGAATACAACACCAACAAATAAGCAACAAGTATCCAAATCATTCTCAACATCGCACAAGGAAATACACGAATTTCATATACTTAACAAGAGTTTAGAAATCCACTTGCCTCAGTCAATCGAATAATTACTCTTGGACTTGAGCCTTCCCTTTCTGTTGAGCTTCCGAACCAATGGAATCTATTCAAATATATATTTACAATAAGGTTTCGGAACTAACAACACTCACACTTTTATGTGTTTAATTACATACAAATTCACCCCAAATTTATAATCAAGTTCGTAATTCTTGATGCCAATTAACATTTCAACTATTATATTTTCCAAGTTACAAGTTTAAGGTTAAGTCCCTCTTTTTTTTTAATGCCAACTCTAATAATTCACCAACAATTAGCTTTCTATCTTAGTATAACAAAACTTAAATTATAATATGCTAACAATAGTAAGGATATTTCTATAAATTTACTCTCCAATACTTCCATCTAGTCAAAGGCTTAATCAGTAGAGCTCACTATCCTGATACATTCTCAACTTTACAAAATACAAATTTTTACATATATTTTCCTATCCAATCACTTCCAACAACCCAATTTAATGATATCTTATTTTATAATGTGAACCATAAGAACAGAAAAATAAATAAAAGAAAAGAAAATATTAAAATCGATGGTTTTACGAAATGAAAAAAAAAATTGCAGATTTAATATTCTGCATCCAAATATCCCAAACATATATATATTAGATCATATCCTGGCAATCATTGCCAATGATTGGGTTATTGTTATTATTTTAATTTTTTACAACAATCAAAAAGATTATAAAGTAATTAAAATTTTAAAGGTTGGTTAATCAATTACTCTTTCTCTTTCTACCTACCATATATTCCTATGCATATATATAATATATAATATATAATATTGAAAAACAAGTAGCAATTCAAAGCAGAATCCATTCACGAGGATACATACCTGCACTCGTTTAGTGTCGCCGCCACAAGTCAGTTTTCTTTCTGTTTTTGTTTTGTTTTCATCTTAATAACTTACGTTATTAAAAGTATCACTCCTTATTAACCTATATTAATATTTCAGACTTGACCCATTATTATTAAAAATAACTAAATTACCCCCAAATTAATTAATATAGTTAAATGACTATTCAAAATTATAAAAAATAACTTTTTCGGGTCCGAGTCTATACATTATCCACCACTGAAAATCATGTTCGTCCTCGAACATAAGGTGAAAGAAAGTACCTGAAGCTTCAAAAAATTTGGATATCTAGCACACATGTCAGACTTAGTCTCCCAATTTGCCTCTCCCACTAATCAGTGCTTCCATTGCACCTTTACTGAAGCAATCTCCTTGGTCCTCTACTTTTGAACCTGTGTACCCAAAATAGCTATAGGCTTTTCCTGAAATGTCAAGTCTGGACCCAACTCCACAGAATAAAGGGAAAGCACATGAGATTCATCTGTAATATACTTCCGAAGCATAGAGACATGAAAAACAGGATGGACTGCTGACAAACTAGGTGGCAAGGCCAACTTATAGGCCACCTCTCCCACTCGGCTAAAAATCTCAAAAGGTCTAATGAACGTAGGGATAAGCTTGCCCTTCTTTCCAAACCTCATCACACCCTTCATGGGTGATACTCGGAGACAAACATGATCACCCTCCATAAACACTAAGGCTCTAACTCTCCAGTCTGCATAACTCTTCTGTCGACTGTAGGCTGTCAACAGTCTATACTGAATCATACGGAATTGCTCTGTAGCATCTCTAAGCAAGTCTGTATCCAAAGAGTCAATCTCCGCCGAATCAAACTAACCTATCGAAGATATACACCGTCTACCATAAAATGCCTCTAATGGGGCCATTTGGATAATAGAGTGATAACTGTTATTATAGGCGAACTCTGCTAAGGGTAAATGTTGATCCCATCTAGCACCAAATTGATCACACACGCTCGAAGCATATCTTCCAATACCTTAATGGTCCACGCAGATTGACCATCGGTTTGAGGGTAAAATGTCGTACTCATATCTAATTGAGTACCCAGACCATGTTGTAATGCCTTCCAGAAGTGAGAAGTAAATAGTGAACCTTGATCTGATATAATAGAAACCGGAACTCTATATAGTCGCACAATCTGACTGATATATCGCTCGGCTAACTTTTCTGCCATATACTTCACCCGAACCGGAATGAACTGGGAAAACATGGTCAGCCTATCAACAACAACCCAAATAGAGTCATAACAACCCACTCTGGTAGGCAAACCCACAACAAAGTCCATAGTAATCCGCTCCCACTTCAAAGTAGGAATAGGCATCCGCTGAGATACACCCTTGGGCTGCTGGTGCTCACAATTAACCTGCTGGCAAGTCAAACACCTCGAAACATAGTTTTAAATATCTCTCTTCATCCCACCCCACCAGTAATGCTGACTCAGATCATGATACATATTTTCCGCCCCCGGATGGATGGAAAATGGAGAACAATAGGCCTCCTCAAGAATTAATCTAATCAAATTGTCCGTTTTAGGCACACAAATCCCTCATCCGATCCTCAAGACGCCCTCAGAATCAAGGACAACCTCCTTGGCTTCCTCTCTCAATACTTTGCCTCGAATGAGACATAACTTCTCATCATCAAACTGGTGTGCACGGATTTGCTCGACTAAAGAAGATCGAGCCTCAATAAAAGCAATCATTCCATCACTCACTTCTGAAATCTTCAATCGAACAAGACTGTTAGCTAACATCTGAACATATCTATCCAATGGTCTCTCCTCAATACAAAAAGATAAAAGTCTCCCCATGCTATGAGTCTTCCTACTCAAAGCATCGTCCACAACATTGGCCTTCCCCGGATGATATAGAATGGTCACATCATAGTCCTTTAGCAACTCAAGCCATCTTCGCTGCCTCAAGATTAAATCTCATTGACTAAAGTACTGAAGACTTCGATTATCAGTGAAGATCTCACAATGCACTCCATACAAATAATGACGCCATAACTTAAGTACAAAAACCACAGCCGCCAACTCCAAATCATAAGTAGGGTAGTTCTTCTCATGGGACTTCAATTGCCTAGAAGCATTAGCAATCACTTTCCCCTTATGCATCAACACACCACCCAATCCAACTCCTGAAGCATCACAATACACTGTAAAGTCTGCACCCTCCTCAGGTAGAGTCAACACAGGAGCTGAAGTCAACAAAGTCTTGAGTTTTTGAAAGCTCTGCTCACACTCATAAGACCATTGAAAACGCACATCCTGTCGAATCAATCTTGGACAGTGGTGCATCTGATCATATGACTTTTAACAAGAATTTTACTTCCAATTGTAAGCCATTAGGAAATCCAATCATGGTGACACTTACCAATTCTCACAAATTTAAGGTCAAACAGTATGGTTCTGTTAGTCTTAGGAAATATTTGATCTTGCATAACGTTTTGTATATTCCATCTTTTAAATTCACTCTTATGTCTATCCACATGTTGTGTAAATAACTTAATCGACATGTTCTCTTCCCTCATGATTCTTGCTTTCTACAAGGCCCTTCAATGAAGCAGCCACTGGAGATTGGTGAAGAAAAAGGTGGAGTCTACATTCTAAAATCAAAGTCTAATGTTGCAGCTTCTAGGGATAGTTTTATTTCTAGTCACGTTTTAATTCCAAGAAGGCACAGTGTGCCCATCCTGTTCCTATTTTAATTCTAGTTTCAGTGTTCCAGTTTTGAATGTATAGAAGCGATGCATTCTAGACTCGATCATATGACCTAAATTAATATGAGAAAAATTATGTGTTTTCCAGTATCTCATTGTTCAAATTTTCAATCTCCATGTATTATTGGTCCAATGGCTAGACAGTCCAAAACCCATTTTCCTCTAGTTCTATTTCTACAAAATCTATTTTCGAATTAATTCATGTAGATACTTGGGGACCTTACAATAATCCTACTCATGACAATTTCAGATATTTTCTCACTATCGTAATGATTTTAGTAGAGGAATATGAACTTTCTTACTATCTTCCAATCAAATGCTTTTACAGTACATAAATCTTTTCTAATCATGATAGAGAGACAGTTTCGCACTGAAGTCTAGAAAATAAGATCAGATAATTCTTTTGAATTAGGAACTGGAAAACTTCAATCTGAATTTTATCATCCCAAGAAATCATTCACCAAAAAACTTGCATTTCCACTTACAACAAAATGGAGTTGTGGAAAGGAAACACAGGCATCTATTAGAAACATCTAGAGCGCTTCTTTTTCAATCGCATTTACCTATTAAGTTTTGGGGTGATTGTCTTTTAACACTAACCTATTTGATTAAAAGGATTCCTTCCAAAGTTCTCAAATACAAAACACCTTATGAGGTTCTTTTTAAGTATAAACCAAATTAACAAAGACTTAAGTGTTTTAGTTGTTTGTGTTTTGCTTCCACTCTTTTAGTTCATAGGGCAAAGTTTGAACCGAGAGCAGTGTCATGTGTGTTTTGGGATATCCTCATGGAAAGAAAGGTTATAACTTACTTAATATTCAAGCCAAGAAAATTTTTGTTTCAAGAGATGTCATATTTCATGAAAACATATTTCCTTTTGCCTCTACTAAACTTGGTGAATGTATGAAATCTTTTTTACCTGAGGAAAATATTATTTTTCCTAAGGATCATGTGCCTACTTTAGTTCCTCATAATCTGGCCATAGATGAAAATTATATTCCCATTTCACCTATCATGAAGTTTGGTTTTCCTGATGATCGTCATCGTGGTGTCTTCGAATCTCCATCTGCTCTTATAATTCCTGCAAACAGTCCCTCACCTTCAGTTTCTCCTATGGTCATAAATAATATTCTTAGAAGATCTTCTAGGTCTCATAAAACGCGCAGTATCTAAGGATTATATATGCAATGCTTTGCACCTCACCAATGTCACCACTTCTTGTGTCTATCATTTTTTACCCCTCCTCAGTTTTCCTTCTCCAGCTTGTCTTCCACAAATCAAAAATTCATTAATTCCCTCTCAAACCTCCAAGAACCTACTAGCTACACTCAAGCTATGATACCCAGGTTGGTAAAATGCCATGGCTAATGAAATTGCAGCACATGAATTAAACAAAACTTGGGAGGTTTTAGAGTTACCTCTTGGGAGAAAGGCATTATCATGTAAATAGGTATATAAAATCAAACAAAATTCAGATGGAAGCGTGGAAAGAGTCAAAACTCGATTGGTAATCAAAGGCGATATACAAAGAGAGGGAATTTATTTCAATGAAACATTTTCACCGGTGGTTAAAATGACTACAATTAGGTGTATTTTGTCTGTAGAAGTCAAAAAGAATTGGGGATTATTTCAACTAGATGGGATAATTCATTTTTAAATGGAGATTCAGATGAGGAGGTGTACGTAAAATTTCAACTCGGACTTACTCCTACTTCATCAAATCATGTTTATAGGATGAAGAAATCCTTTTACAGGCTTCAACAGGTATCTCGGCAATGGTATGCCAAATTGACTTCTGCCTTAAAATTCAAAGGTTATACTTATTCGTGAAATGACTATTCCCTGTTCTTTAAGAAAACATATTCTTCTATTTGTATTATGGTTATCTATGTGGACGATGTCTTGTTAACAGGAAATGACATTGAAGAGATGAATGACCTTAAAATATTCCTTAACCAAGAGTTCAAAATTGAAGACTTGGGAAACTTCCACTATTCCCTTGGTATGGAGGTCCTTCGTGAGCAACGGGGCCTAATTCTCAGTCAACATAAGTTCACTTTGGATTTGCTGGCAGAATTTGATGTTCTTGGCCTTTATGCAGTATCTTCCCATCTTGATCCCATGTCAAAATTGCTTGCTAATCCAAATGAACTAATCAAAGACCCAACTTTTTAGCGCCTTGTACTCAGAAAGTTAAATTATCTCACACATACTCCACCTTTTGCCTTCACAGTACAACATTTGAGACAATATATGCAAGATCCAAGGGCCCCTTATTTGAATGTTGCTCTTCGTGTCCTTCGCTACTTGTTGAAGGATACTGGCTGAGATTATTCATGTCTTCATCAACATCTTTTGAATTGCTATCTTTCTGTAATTCAGATTGGGGGGCTTGCCCCAATTTACAAAAGTCTGTAAGTTGATTTTACATAGCTCTTAGTGCTTCACCTATCTCCTGGAAGTCAAAGAAGCAGACTTCTCTATCCCTCAGCTCTGCTGAAGCTGAGAATCGGTCCATGAGGAGAGTTGTTGCCGAGTTGACTTGGTTGGTACGATTATTCACTAATCTTTCAGTTCCTATATCTTTGTTGGTTCTTCTTCACTCGGATAGCAAAGCTGCAATACATATTTCCAAGAATCCCGTTTTTCATGATCAAACCAAGCATGTGGAGCTTGATTGCAATTTCGTCCTACAACAGTTTCTTGCTTCTTTAATTTAACTCTCTGTCACTCCATCTTCGTCTCGATTAGCCTATTTATAAACCAAGCCCTTAACAGGGCCTCTTCACACTAACCTTCTGGGTAAGTTGTGTGTGTTTTCCTCTACCTCCAACTTGAGGGGGAATGTTGGTGTCGATAATGGTGAAACAATTACGACGAAGAAGGCAGAGGTTTCCCACGTTTCTGGATGATCAGTCATATATATTTATTAAATTATTCGTAATTATTTTTTAGTTTTTAAAACAAAGTGCGACACTTAGTTAGATAGATAAAGTATGACATGTTTCATAGCTTGTCCGTCACGTTCTCCATTATCTTTACGCAGTTTGTTGTTAACCTATTTTATGAGTAGTATATATATATGCATATGTATAGTGATGTAAAACACACAGAAAAGAGAATTTTCTCTCATCTAATTTCTTGCTATTCTTTCATATAGTAACTAAATCAAAATATTCACTTTCTCAAATTATAAAGAAATCTATCACTTATTCTTTATATATATATATATATATATATATATA
>NC_028640.1:24598501-24662019 GCF_001406875.1 Solanum pennellii
TATATATATATATATATATATATATATATATATTGAAATTTGTTATTAGCCATTTTGAATATAATGATGATTCATTAATTATATACCAAAATACTTCTACTCCTTTATATTAACTAAAATCAAAATATTCACTTTCTAAAATTATAAAGAAATCTATCACTTATTCTTTTATATATATAGTAACTAAAACAATTTTTTCACATTCTCAAATTAAAAAGAAATCTACTACTTAACTTGAAAAGGAAAATGCATTAATATACTTGCAATTTTAAATATAGACAGATCCTTCACTTAGATTGATATTCGTACAATTTAGAATGACATTTAATATAATTAAAATTTTAACTTGATAGTTAATGCGTTAAAAAAACTACAATGAAAATAGTCATATTTGCTCTTTTAACTCTTTGAAAAAGGTCATATTTACCCTTTGTCATACATTTTAAATATATTCTTTGAACTCTTTGAAAAAGGAGCATATTTACCTTAGAATTAAGTCTCATGTTCCCAATTTTATTATCCTATGTGGGCCCATGTATCGCGTGTGAATATTTATATCTATTTCACTTAATATTTATTTTAAATTTAATATTATATCCAATCAAATATTAGTTATACCCGTTCATCTAGCCCACCAAATTCAACTTCTAATATAGTTTTCATTGTCAATTTCTAAGAGAAAAACACAAGTCTGATGTGTGTATTGTCGTAGTGCTAAAACATGTTGAAAGAGTATTGATAGGGTACTTAAAACAATGTTTGATTTTTTATTACATTTTGTGTGTTTAATTATTTGTGCTAAAAATGGTCATATAATATGATGAAAATGATCTAATAAGTAAATAATACTAATGTGATCAACTTGCTACTACATTTTGTGTTGAAACATGAAATTGAGCTTTAAATTGCTTAGTAGGTTTAATTAATATTTGATTGGATATAATATAAAATCAAAATGAAATATTAAGTGAAATAAATATACTATTCCAAGTAAACATGTCAAATAGGTACCACATATGATAATAAAAGTGGGGACATGCGACTTAGCCGTCCAAAGGTTATTCGGTAAATATATAACTAAAGTTGGATGACACGGAAAAATATATCAACAAAGTATGATGAATGACATATAACCCTTTTCTACGAGTACATAAACAATGATACGACCATTTTCTGAATACTTTAGCTTACTTGTTGAAATAGAGAATTTTTTTCATGATCTAATAAATATATACAGGAATCTTAGATTGTTTTCTTAAATTAAAATTCATACCTACACTGCCAGTCGTTCCCTTTTGCCCACTAGTTTCCTTATCATTAATTTTTTTAATTCAAAGTTATGGTTTACTTATAAACTTATTCTTTGTATACATGGGCGAAATGGTAACTCGGCCCATTACCACATTAAAATAATTATTTCAAAGTTTTACCTATAAACTAATTAAGGGTCAACTAATTAATTATAATTATATGAATAGTTCATAATTTTCAAACTATCTTTACCGACTGATCATTAATGACCTTACGGGGCATTATAATTAATTAAGTAATTATAATAATTAATAAATTTGTTATTTAATAATAATTATTAATTAGTGACATAAAATGTAAATCGACAAAATTAACAAATATATCAATCTCCAACTGAATTCCAAATGAATGCGTCTTTAAAAAAAATTGGTTGAGTCTACTCTCTGTTCTTATCTCTCGTTTCTATAGTTACTAGGGGTGTACAATACAAACTTTAACGTCAAACCGAACCGATGAACTAAATCAAACCGATTTAAACCGATTTGTGGTTTGGTTTTGTTGGTTTGCCAATTGAAAAATAAAATGGACCACTCTTGGTTGATATATTTTTAGTTAGTTTGTAGTTTTAAATGTTTATATATTTTATTTCTAATTTGTTCTTGTAAGAATTGTAAATATTTTAATATGTGTTGAGATCCGAAGTTACAATTATATTGTTGTAGTTTTTCAAATTTGAAGTTAACAATTTACATTGTAAAATATATTGTTTTGATTTCGTTTGCCTCTAACCTTTAAACTTATTAGTTTAACATAATGAAAATTGATATTTAAAAAAAAAATTGTACTCATATTAATTTTACCATCTTTTATAAAATTTCTAGTTATTTAATATTTTTTAAGTTTAACTTATTACACATGTAAGTAAAAAAATATTTGAGCTTTTACCCAGTGGGTTTCGTCTCTATAGGAATGCCCATGAAGAAAATCAAGGTCGGAAAAACTTTTTTGGAGTACTAGGATTTTCCCGACCTTGTCCAAATTTGGAGGAATTTAGAGTTATCAAGGTATAAGGAAATATGATAGATATCAGTGGAATAAATATGAATTTGATTGCATAATCATTTATATAAATCATTATGAATACGTACGACTTTACATAATTGAATTTTGATATGGAGATCATCGGGAAGCGATGTTGGTGTTAAGGGCACTTTCTGAGCATAGTGGGTTAAGAGTATGTTGTAAAAAGGGAGAAGTGGTATTTCCTTCAAGACCTCATTGCCTCGCTTAGTGTCGCTGCAGTGACGCTGCTACAGCGGGATGGGTACCGCTGTAACGGGCGAGGCGAAGATGGAATTAAAGGATATGTGAGGTTTTCTTAGCGAAGCTCACTGGTACTCTTTGTGTCGCTACAACAGGATGGTTGCCGCTGTACCAGGATTAGAGATTTTTAAATCGTAAATAAAACCCTTAGTGACCTTATTTTGTATTATTTCACTTTTTTAGTTAAGAAACGACCCTGGGCTATTTCAAGTCGTTTTCCATCATTCTTGAAGATATATACCACGAACAAGCGGAACGAATCCGGAAAGGGAAGGATCATGTTTTTTAGGGATACAAACTTGTTTTGAGATAGGCGATGGTTGTAATTTATGATTGTTTGATATTCAGTTGTTTTGCTTTATTGTGATACTTGTATATGTATGCATGTTGTAATATTGATCATAGAAGGTGGAAGAGATATATGAATGTTGATATCATTGAAATCATGACTTGAATGTTGATCTTGATATATTATTGCTGTGTGATTGGGATCGTCTGCCACGTTCTAGAACTCTAACTTGGATCGAATTTCCACGTTCTATCATGCTTACTGGGATCAGTTTCCACATTTCAGCATAAAAATAGGATTGGATTGCCAAGTTCTTGCATTCTAACAGTTTCACTTTAGGATCCGTGAGAGGATAAACTATGTGATGAACTAATTAATCTTTTATATTGATTTTGTGATAATATTGAATATGTTGGTATTTATGGATGTGTTATAATGTTCTAATTTCTTGTTTATGTTACACTAGTGGTTAGCCACATGATCATACCAGTACACGATTGTTGTGTTCAGATTCTGCACTTGATTTTATTTTTTTTGAGGACATGACATCTTCATGCGACTGTTGACCGATCTCGCTTAGGAGATCGGTGATCTCTTTGAGTTCAAGGGTGAGTCATATTGTTCGGGATGTAATGGAATTCTCATTAGTCTATGTCCACCACTTTTGGACATAGACCTTTGTTTTGTTGGTGGATAGATCGTTAGTGATCTCTTGTTAGATATGAATATCATTATAATTTTAGTACAGTGACTTCTAGATTCTAGGTTTATCTTTCGCATTGTTATTTAGTTTCTAGATCTTTATTTAGTAATGGAACCTTGCTTTTAGTTATTTAACTTGCTTCTATAACATAAATACCTTAGCTTAGATTTCTTACTTTAGATTGTTGTTAGCAGTGTTTCTCCCATTGGGTTGTAGTATGAATGCCAATCACGATTGTTTGGGTTATGATAAAAGTTGGTATCAGAGCCTAAGTTTTTTTTATCTCAATGTACCAAAACGAATCTAATAAAGTCTCGTGGAACAGTACGAGGATGCCTTTTTATTCGAGAGGCTATAGGACTTCAGGAAATCTCCATTTTTTTGCTTGTCTCCTATATGACATGACTTGATTCCAATTGGTATCTAATGATTTAAATTGGTATCTATCTTTTTCCACTCTTTTATCAGTAGATGGTTAACAGTAGGTATAATGGTGTTAGGCCCGTAGCTCCTGCTAATACTCCAGTTGTGGAACCCGCAGCGAGAGGTCGCGGTCAACGCAGAGGTAGAGAAAGATCTTGGGGTAGAGGTCGTTGAAGATTGGAGCCTACCGTGGATGAGGTACCAAACTTCTATGTTCCGATGAATGAGAACCCTTCGGAACATAAGGAAGTGATAAGAGAGGATGAGGTCGTTGAGAATGTTCAATATGTTCAGCAAGAGGAAGGAGGAAAAGCTGAAGTCATAGGAATTCCTCCCATTGATCCGGTGTTGGCTCAACAAATCATGTTATTTTGAAAGAATTGGCTGGTTCGGGGATGATTCCACCTACTCAAGCCCCCTCGGATCCTCGTGCTTCGAAAAATATGCCTAAGCTGGATGGAGAGGTAGGTTATAATAATTTATTCCTTCCTATGTTGGGTTCTGTGGTGAACGGTAATGAGCATAAGATATTGACGAACTTTTTGAAGCTCAATCCCCAGTATTTCTTTGTTCGGAGATAGAGGATGCTTATGAGTTCTTATTGGACGGTTATGAGATGTTGCATAAGTTGGGTATTGTTTATCATCATGGGGTTGATTTCTTGTATTTTCAAATTCAAGGTGAGGCCAAGCAATGGTGGAGATATTACATGGAATGCAAAGCCTCTACATTACCCCCACTTACTTGGAACCAATTTCATCCCTTATTCTTAGAGAAGTATGTGCCTTGGACTTTGAGAGATTGAAAGAAGGATGAGTTTACGGCATTAGAATAGGGTAGTATGTCTGTGGCTGTTGTAGAACCCGGTAGCCAAAACAGACCAAAAACCAGCTTTACAGGAAAAAAGAATCTGCAAGTGCATCTAACGGTGGCATAGACGGAACGTAGCCTGACCCACGATCCGTCCTGCACAACCGTCGATGGGATCAAAAAATTAAAAAATTTCAGCCCAGAAAAATTGATAAAGTCTTGGACAACGGACGGACTTACGGTCCGTAGGTCAGACGACGGTCCGTAGTCCCTGACCATTGATCAAGACTCCCTTAACCCACTCTCTGACAAGAGATATGGATGACTAGCACGGTCCGTAGGTGTAACCATAAGTGAAAAATTCGCAGACAGTTGAGGGGAAATGGCGTTGGGTCAACTTCGAATAGTCATCGACAACAACTCCGTCCTAGCGAAGTAAAGTCTCTGCTCCTATCACTTGATTGATCTAATCAGACACTTGCTCTTCCCTACTTTTGACAGAAGAATAAGAGCACAAGTTATCCCTAGTATTATACTACAGTATCTCTATATCTCTTAGAAAATGTTAGAAATAAATGAATTAGGTGTCCCATGACTTACCCACAGATAGATAATTGAATTATCCTTCCATAGCCACCTATCTTGATAAAATCAGACCTCCTAATAAAAAGTTATGCCAATTTTATTAAAGGCTTGTCGAATAGGCCCAGTCATGGACCCAATAACGGGGCGTCGGTCAGACAATGAACCGTCAGTCTTTGCCATCGTTTGGGTCGACAAAAACTTAACCATGGGTCTTTTGGTCTATTTCCACTTCGTTTAAACCTTAAGTCACGTTTTGACCCTATATAACAAGATTTTAGTCAGTTTAAGCGTAGAAACATAATTAAAACATATCTAAGTAAAATAATTAAATCAAAAGTTAGAAAATTAGAAGAAAGAAAGGAGAAAAAGCTTAAGAACGCAGCAAGCTCCAGCAGTTTCAGCCCATAAACTTAAGTATTTTTCCGTGGATTTCATCACCAGGTATGTGGGATATCACTAGTGGATTTCTTTCACCCATTGGGTCCCTAGTTTACAGTCATATTTTTGATTCCCTTATTATGATTAAACCTAGGGTTTCTGGAACTTTTTTAGAACTTCATGAATTTATTAAATATATGTTCTCAATAAGATTATCGTGTTATTTCTCAGATTATCTGATGAATTTCAGAACCCTACCTTTGTATTTCTTTAATTCATGAATTACACATACTAGGTCAAATATTTCAGACACTTCAGATATGCATTCCTCTGTTATAAATGCATAATTACCAGAATAATTGTTGCATTCTCAATTTGGATGTTCAGTTTTGAGCTATCCAATATTTATAGAAACTCAGACATAATCAGTAAATTACCGAATTAATGGGAGTAGCATAATACCATGTTGGACTAGGGTTTAGTGTTCCTAATAGTCCCATAACTACTAGCCAAGTAGGTTGTAAGTCCCATCTGTGGGCAATCAGCTTAGTGATTACGCCAGCATGCCTTTATACCTTTGGGAGAGTATATTGGTTCCTCTCGATGGGACATATACATCGAACTCTATATTTAGCTAATGTGGTTTTATTATCGGTTTTTAGTAGCTCCCACAGATCAGTTAGACTTTCTGCATTGACCATTTATCAGTAAATTCTGTATTCAATTTCAGCATGTTATAAATTGGTCATTGAATTCAGTTAGCTCAGAATTCAGTTTATTATATCAGATTATTATACTTGCTATTATGCTTGTTTAGTTATGCTTTATTTCAGCTTTACTCTATCCTACATGCTAAGTACCTTTCAAGTACTGATGCATACGTGCGCTACATCTTCTTATGATGTAGCTTCAAGTTCTCAGCATCTAGATCACGCATAGATCGATTTCCGATCTCCTGTTCAGCAGATTCAATGGTGAGTCCTCATTCTCCGAGGACAACAATCATGAGTGTCATATCAAGTTTTAGTCATTTAGTTTCAATTATTGCTAGATTTAGCTGGGGGCTTGTCCTAGTATTTCTAGTCCAGTTTAGAGGCTTATTTCAGACATAATTAGTTTCATTTTTTTCAAATATATCAGTTATAGAATATGGGTATTCCTCATCTTTTTAGATTTAATTATGATTTAACTTCCGGATCAGTTTATTATCTTTAGTATTTTTATGATCATGCCAGCAGGGTTAGCTTGGGATGTTTTGGGTCCTAGGTTCCATGTCTGCGTCTCGGGGTTAGCTCAGGGAGTGACAAAACATGGTATGAGAGCACTAGGTTTAAGTGTCCTAGGTTGTCTTAAAAGTCGCACTAAGTAGAATCCTAGGATGTTTGAAAAACATCACTTTCTTGTTACTCTTATCATGCGTGAGGTATGATCTTATTCTATTCTAACTTGACGTTCTACGTTTCAGATATGCCTCCAAGTAGAGCTAACGCTATAAATTCGAATGCCATGAATACAAACGCCAGGAATGCAAATGAAGCTCCTCCAGTGCCAGATCAAAAAGTCCCAAATGTTGAGTTTAGTAATGCTATGCAGATTTTGGCTTAGAGTATGACTAACCAGAACAATAGGGTTCATGCTCATGTGAATGAAAATGGTGGATCAGTGGCAGCAAGGGTCCATGACTTTGTTAGGATGAATCCTCCTGAGTTCTTAGGATCGCAAGACAATTAGGATCCTCAAAATTTCTTGGATGAGATCAAGAAGAAATTTGAGGTAATGCAAGTCACTGGGAATAATAGGGTTGAGTTAGCATCATACCAGTTGAAGGAAGTTGATCATATCTAGTACATTCAGTGGAAGGAGAACAGGGGTGCAAATGCAACTCCTATCACTTGGGATTGATTTAGTCAGACTTTTCTCGACAGGTTTTTCCCAATAGAGTTGAGAGAGGCAAAGACTCAAGAATTTGTGAACTTAAGAAAGGGTAGCACGACAGTCCAAGAGTATGGACTCAATTTTAACCAACACTCCAGGTATGCTCCTCACATGGTTGCTGACTCCAGGGCTCAGATCAATATGTTTTTGTATGGAGTGTCAGATTTGGTGAAAACTGAGTGCAGAAATGCAATGTTACTTGGAGATATGAACATCTCTAGTCTTATGACTCATGCTAAGTAGGTTGAGGGTGATAATCATAGGGAACAGGCTAAGGAAAATAAGAAGGCTAGGACTGGGAACTATGACTATTCTCAACTGAAATCAGTTGGTGGAAATAGCTCGCAGGGCCAGCAGAAGTTTTAAGCTTCAGCCCCTTCATCAGCTAGTGTTCCATCCTCCAAGAACTGCTATGACCAGAAGGGTAGAGCACAAGGCTCTAAATCTCAGGGAAGTGTTTCAGGCACCAAGACTTACCCCACTTGCCTTAAGTATGGTAAGAACCATCCCAGCGAGTGTATTTCGGGAAAAAAGGGATGTTTTGGGTGCGGTCAGTCTAGTCATAGGCTGAGGGATTGTCCTTCTAGACAAGGTCAAGGAGGTGGTAATGGTAGAGCTCAGTATACAACTTTAGTAGTACCAACAACTCACCCAACTCAGTAGGGTAACTCATCTGGTACAAGTGGCGGTCAGCGCCAAAACAGGTTGTATGCTCTTCAGGCTCTCCAGGAGCAAGAAGTTTCTCCTGATGTTGTCACTGGTACGTTACGTGTCTTTGACCTTGATGTTTATGCATTGTTAGATTCGACTGCTAATTTTTCTTTTGTAACTCCTAAAAATAGAAGTCTGATTTAATGTTAGTCCAGAAACTCTCTCAGAACCTTTCTCAGTCTCTACCCAGTCGGTGACCCAGTTATAGCTAGACGGGAATACATAAATTTCCCTATCACAGTCTCTCAAAGAGTCACCTCACCGGATCTAGTAGAGTTAGAAATGGTAGACTTCGATGTCATTATAGGAATGGATTGGTTACACTCATGTTATTCCTCACTCGATTGTAGAACTAGGATTATTCGTTTTTTTAGTTTCCAGACGAACCAATCATAGAATGGAAGGGTAGAAGCTTAGCGCCTATGGGTTGATTTATTTCTTACCTTTAGGACAGAAAGATGATATATAAGGGTTATCTCTTTCATCTAATTTGGATTAAGGATATTAGACTTGAAACCCAAACTCTTGAGTCAGTTCCTGAGGTCTGTGAATTTCCAGAAGTGTTTTTAAAGATCTTCTCGGAGTCCATCTCGAAAGTGAAATCGACTTTGGAATTGATCTCCTTCCAGATAACCATCCTATTTCTATTCCTCCTTATTGAATGGCTCCAGCTAAGCTTAAGCAATTGAAAGAGAAGTTGAAAGACCTTCTAGATAAGGGCTTCGTCAGACCTAGTATTTCACCATGGGGTGCACAAATGTTGTTCGTAAGGAAGAAAGATGGTTCTCTCAGAATGTGCATTGACTTTATATAGTTGAACAAGTTCACAATAAAGAATAAGTATCCCATCCCCAGGATTGATGACTTGTTTGACTAACTTTAGGGTGCTAGCCATTTCTCAAAGATAAAACTTAGATCGGGTTATCATCAGCTCAGAGTCAGAGATAGTGACATTCCGAAAACAGCCTTCAGAACTCGGTATAATCATCATGAATTTGTAGTTATGTGATTTGGAATAACCAATGCTCCTACAACTTTCGTGGATTTGATAAACAGAGTGTTCAAACAGTACTTGGACTTTTTCGTTATTGTCTTTGTTAATAATATCCTCGTTTACTCTACGAGTGAGAAAGAATGTGCAAGTCATTTGAGAGTTGTTTTGTAGATTCTGAAGGATCGCCAATTATTCGCTAAGTTTAGTAAATATGAGTTCTTGTTGCAATCCATTGCTTTTCTTGGTCACATTGTATCTAGCGAAGGGATCAGAGTGTATTTGCTGAATATAGAAGCAGTGAAACAGTGGCCCAGACTTACCTCTGCTATAAATATTAGAAGTTTCTTAGGTCTAGTAGGTCATTAAAGAAGGTTTGTGGAAGTATTTTCATCCATAGACTCACCATTGACTAGGTTGACTCATAAGATGGTCAAGTTTCAATAGTCATATGATTGTGAGAAAAGCTTTGCATAATTGAAAACTAGATTGACTACAACTCTTGTGTTGACTCTACTAGAGGGTTCAGATGGTTATGTGATCTATTCTGATGCATCTAGAGTTTGCCTAGGTTGTGTGTTGATGCAGCAAGGTAAGGGGAAAGCTTATGCCTGTAGACGACTTAAGGTTCATGAGAGGAACTATCCAACTCATGACCTCGAGCTTGCAGCAACGGTGTTTGCGCTAAAGATATGGATACACTACTTGTATGGTGTTCACGTATATGTGTTCACTGACCATAAGATCCTTCAATATGTGTTCACCCAGAAAGAGTTGAATCTTCAGTAGAGGAGATGGTTTGAATTCCTTAAGGATTATGACATGAGTGTGCATTATCATCCCGATAAGGCGAATGTAGTAGCAGATGCCCTGATAAAATTATCTATGGGTAGTGTAGCCCACGTTGAGCAAGAAATGAAGGATCTAGTGAAGGATGTTCACAGGCTTGATCGTGTAGGAGTTTGCCTTATGTGTTTATCAAACAGCTGTGTAACAGTTCAGAAGGGGAATAATCGTCTTTGGTAGTGGAGGTTAAGGAAAAGAAAGACAGTGATCCAACCTTGCTTGAACTTAAGGGTGCAGTCCATAATCAGAGAGTGAAGGTTTTCTCCCAAGGGGGAGATGGTGTACTTTGCTATCAGGGTAGATTGTGTGTTCCTAATGTGGGTGAGTTAAGACAACATATTATCTAAGAAGCCCATAAATCTCTGTATTCTATTCATCCAGGTGACACTAACATGTACCGCGATCTACGGGAAGTCTATTGGTGGAATGGCATGAAGAGGGATATAGCAGACTTTGTGAGTAAGTACCCCAATTTCCAGCAAGTCAAGGTAGAACATTAAAAACCAGGGGATATGACTCAAGAGATCGATGTTCTTACTTTAAAGTGGGATGTGATCAATATGGACTTCATCACAGGATTATCGCTTACTCGCAGACATCATGACTCCATTAGGGTGATAGTTGATAGGATAACTAAGTCTTCTCGCTTCATGGAGGTCAACACTACATATTTGGTAGAAGACTATGCCAACCTTTACAATAATGAAATTGTGAGGTTACATGGGGTTCCTTTGTCTATCATCTCAGATAGAGGTCCTCAGTTTACCTCTCATTTCTGGAAGTCATTTCGGAAAGGTCTTGGTACTCAAGTTAACCTTAGTACAACATTTCATCCACAGATGGATGGGCAGGAAGAGAGTACCATTCAGACCGTCGAGGATATGTTGAGTTCTTGTGTGATCGATTTTAAAGGTAGTTGGGATGATCACCTTCCTCTTATTGAGTTTGCCTACAATAATAGCTACCATTCAAGCATTCAGATGGCCCCTTGTGAGGCTTTATATGGGCGTAGATGAAGGTCTCCTGTTGGTTTGTTTGAATTAGGTGAAGCAGCTTTGATAGGGACAGACTCAGTACTTTATGCTATGGAGAAAGTGCTACTCATTAGAAATAGACTTAAGACAGCCCAAGTCGTCAGAAATCTTATGCAGATGTAAGGAGAACGAAACTAAAGTTCCAAGTGTATGATTCGGTTTTTCTGAAGGTCTCACCTATGAAAGGTGTGATGATATTTGGAAAGAAAGGGAAGATCAGTCCTAGATATGTAGACCCGTACAAGATCTTGAAAAGGGTTGGCAAGGTGGCATACGAGATAGAGTTGCCAGCAGAATTAGCTGCAGTGCATCTGGTCTTCCACATGTCACTCTTGAAGAAATGTGTTGGCGATCCAACCTTTGTAGTGCCATTAGAGAGTGTGGAGGTGAAAGATAGTCTTTCTTAAGAGGATGTACCAGTTAAGATTCTTGACCGTCAGGTCAGAAGGTTTAGAAACAAAGAAGTCGCCACAGTCAAGGTTTTGTGGAGGAGTATGTCCGTAGAGGGAGATACTTGGGAAGCAGAAGCATCCATGAAATCTAAGTATCCTCACCTCTTTTCTTCCGATTCCACTCCAGCTTGAGGTAATAGTTCCTCTTCAATTTTCAAGTCATTGATGCATGAATTAAGTCTTAGAATCATGTATGTTCCATCAGTTTGTACTTTCATTTTCAATGTATTTTCATGTTATCGGAACTCAATTCAGTGAGAAACTCAGTTCTCAGTGTTTAGTAGTAGAGTTTGCAGCACTCTCCCTCTATTTTGGATAGTTTAGTGTTCATTCGAGGATGAATGTTCCCAGGGGGGAGATAATGTAACACCCTGTAGCCAAAATAGACCAAACATCATATTTATAGAAAAATAATTTGCACGTGCAACCAACGGTGGCATCGATGGACCATAGCCTTACCCACGGTTCGTCCTGCACAACCGTCTATGGGATCAGAAACTCCCAAAAATTTCAGCCTTGAAAAATTGGTTAAGTCTTAGACGACGGACGGACTTACGATCCGTAGGTCAGACGACGGTCAGTAGTCCATGACCATCGATCAAGACTCCCTTCACCCACTCTCTGAAAAGAGCTATGGATTACCAGCACGGTCTGTAGGTGGACCTACAGTTGTGACCGTAGGTTGAAAATTTGCAAACACTTGAGGGTAAATGCAGTTGGATCAACTTCGAATGGTCATAACTCATAGCACAAAATTAATTAGGTGTCCCATGACCTACTCAAAGATATATAATTGAATTATATTTCCATATCCATAGATCTTGCTAAAATCAGACCTCTGAGTAAAACGTTATTTCCATTTTAGTAAAGGCCTGTCGAACAGGCCTAGTCGACGGACCCAACGACAGGGCGTCCGTCAGACGACGGACCACCAAACCTGGTCACCGTTTGGGCCGACAACAACTTATCCATGGGTCTTTTGGTCTTTTCTCACTTTGTTTAGACCGTAAGTTATGTCGTTTTGACCCTATATAATAAGATTTTAGTCAGTTTATGCCTAGAAACATGATTAAAACATATCTAAGTCAAATAATTAAATAAATACTTAGAAAACTAGAATCAAGAAAGGAGAAAAATCTCAAGAACCCTAGTTCAAGAACGCAGCAAGCTCCAGCAATTCCAGCCCCGAAACTTAAGTATTTTTCTGTGGATTTCATCAGCAGGTATGTGGGATTTCATTAGTGGCTTCCTTTCACCCATTGGGTCCCTAGTTTTCAGTTAGATTTTTGATTCTCCTATCATGATTAACCCTAGGGTTTCTAGAACTTTGTTAGAACTTCTTGAATTTATTAAATATATGTTATAAATTAGATTATCATGTTATTACTCAGATTATCGCATGAATTTCAGAACCCTAACTTTGTATTTCTTTAGTTCTTCAATTACACATGCTAGGTTTGACATTTCAAACACTTCAGATATACATTCCTCTGTAATAAATGCATAATTGCCATATTATTGTTGCATTCTTAGTTTGAATGTTTTGTTTCGAGCTATCCAGTATTTACAAAAACTCATATATAATCAGTAAATTTATCGAATTAATCGGAGTAGCATAATACCGAGTTGGATAGGGCTTAGCGTACCTAATAGTCCCATAACTACTAGCCAAGTAGGTTGTAGGTCCCATCTGTGGGCAATCAGTTTAGTGATTACGCAAGCATGCCTTTATGCCTTTGGCAGGGTATATTGGTTCCTCTCGATGGGACATATACATTGGACTCTATATTTAGCTAATGTGGTTTTATTATTGTTTATCAGTAGCTCACACAGATTAGTCAGACTCTGCATTGACCATTTATATGTATATTTAGTATTAAGTTTCAGCATGTTATAAATTGGTCATTGAAGTTCAGTTAGCTCAGAATTTAGTTTATTATGTTAGATTATTATACTTGCTTTTATGCTTGTTCAGTTATGTTTTATTTCAGCTTTACTCTATCCTACATGCTTAGTACCTTTCAAGTACAGACGCATGCGTGCGCTACATCTTCTCGTGATGTAGGTTCATGTTCTAAGCATCCAAATCACGCATAAATCAATTTTTGATCTCCAGTTTAGCAGATTCAGTGGTGAGTCCTCATTCTCCAAGGACAACAATCATGAGTGTCATTTCAGTTTTTAGTTATTTAGTTTCAGTTTTGCTAGATTTAGCTAGGGGCTTGTTCCATTATTTCTAGTCCAGTTTAGAGGATTATTTTAGACAGTTAGTTTTAGCTTAGAGGTGAGTTAATATTTCTTTTTATTAAACTCATTGTTTTCAAATATCTCAGTTATAGAATATGGGTATTCCCCATTTTTTCAAGTTTAATTATGATTTAGCTTCCGCTTCAATTTATTATCTTTAGTATGCTCATGATCATTCCAGCAGGGTTAGCTTGGCTTGTGGTCCTAGGTTTTGTTTCTGCATCTTGGGGGCAGCTCGGGGCGTGACAGCTGCTATTGAAGCCATGTTTCATGCTTTATATAGATATGATATGAAGTTGGTTACCACGAAAGAGAAGAGTATTCAGTTGTTTATTAGAGCTTTTTATTCTGACCTACAAGTGTTATTTGTTCAAATGACTTTTGCAAGAAGGATTTATAATGATGTGACCGATAATGTAAAGAAAGTGGAGACGTTAAAGTGAGATGGTCAAGTTAGGGCGTTGTTTAAGAGGGCCAAGATATCTGAAAATATTGAAGGCTCCTATGCTTGAGGATACGGTCGACCTACACTCGCGGCCAAGCCAATTTAGTCTTTCATGCACACCTCCACCGGAAATTATTCTAGAATTTCTTCAAATAATTTTTCAGCAGATCATAATGTTTGGCATGTGGCGGACAGCAGACCACCTCGCGTACGCACTTGCTTTAGTTGTGGGGAAGTTGGACACATGATGAGGAATTGCCTACAACCACGTCTACTTGAGTGAGGACAATAGCCTTATCAAGCAATTGTACCAGCAGTAAATGCTAATAATGGTAGGGGATGTCCACAAGGAGGACGAGGTGGAAATCAGAGAGGCCGTGGAGGTAAGGAATTGTAACAAAGGTAGAGCTAACGTGCAACCATGCAGGGAGGTAGCACATGTTGATGATAGAGCTCAATTTTACGCCATTCTGGGCAAGAATAAGGTAGAGGCATTTGATGCAGTGATCACATGTACTATTCTTGTCTACGGCTGAATGACTAATGTATTATTTGATTTTCGTTGCACCTAAACAACCTTATTTGACACTTTTTGACTTTTAGAGCTAAGTAATGAATCAAGGAGAGTCTAACTCATTTTCAGTCACCAAATTCTTTTTTGATCTGTAGAACGTAATCAAACGGGTTAATATTAATAGGGAATGTTTTCTTGATAGATTTTATGGTTGGAATGACCCTAATCTAGATTCTAGATCATTGGTATGATCTAGGGTTTGTTAGAATTGTTAGTATCTCAGGTAACAATTAATTATTTCTTTATTGCCTTATGTTATTTATTCTTTGTAGACCAAGATCAAGCGGATTGAATCCCAAAAGGTAAGAGTCAAGTTTCTTAGGGTTTCAAGCTTTTTTTGAGGTAGGTGATGGTTGTGATTCTATGATTGTGTGATGTTGTTTTTTCTTTCTTTATTATGATTGATGATGTAAATGTATGTCTTAATGATATACTTGTGATTGTAATTATGATGTGTATTTGGGGATCATATTTCCACGTCTCTGCAAGCTAATTTTGTCGGGTTACCAAGTTACGGTACAACTATTGGATCGGGTTACCACATTTTGACACAACTATGGGTTTGGATTGTCATGTTCCATCCAGCTAAATGTTAGAGTTTGTGTTCCGTGAAATGGCCACTGATGTGTGATAATTTTATGTTGATGAGCATGTTAATAATATTGTTGATATTGTATATTATATATGTGATTATTATATTTTTGGACTTACTTATGATACACTACTTGGATAGCTTCTTGATCCCAATAGTACATTGTGGTTGTGTACTAATTCTGCACTTGTTTTTATTTTTGTTGAGTACAGGGATTCTTCAAGTGGATATAAACATACCTCGCTTAGGAAATTAAAGATCGACACATAAAATTCAAGAGTGAGCCAAATCTTCTGGGCTTCCATGGGATTCTCTTTCGTTTATGTCTACCATTTCCAGACATAGACATTTGCATTAGATTAGTGGATTAGTTCATTGGTAATTTTTGTTTAGACTCTGATCCTTGTTAGATGTTTTGGTACATTGTGTTTCAGATTCTAGGTTTATCTTCCGCATTGTTAGTAGTTAGATCAATTGTTTAAGTTTATGAGAATTTTGATTTAGTATTATTCTATTTTCCTATAATAAAGGCCTTAGTTTTTGTTTACTGACTTGTGTTGGGTTGTAGTAGAGATTCTCCCAATGGTTGGTGAGTGTGGGTGCCAATCACGATGATCTGGGTCTTAACAATTTTGGTATCATAGCTTAGGTTTGTTGATTTGGTTGTACCGAAATGAGTGTAATAGAGTCTCGCAAAATGGTATGGCGATGACTTTACTTTTCTTCGAGAGGCTACTGTACTTTAGGAAATATCTATATTTTCTCTTGTCTTCTTTCGTGTTTTTACTTGATTCCAATTGGTATCTGTCGATTTAATTCGGCATCTAATCTCCATCACTCTTCTGTATGTAGATTGTTAATCTAGGTTTAACGACATCAGGACCATAACTTTTGTCAATGCTCCAGTATACAAACCTGCAGCGATAGGTTGCGGTCAAGGAAAAAGTAGAGGAAGAGCTAGGGGTAGAGTCCATGGAAGAGTAGCACACGTAGTAGATGATGTTCCTATTGAGAATGTGTTGGTGAATAAGAACCCTCAGGGGAACTACGAAGACATGGAGGAGAATGAGGACTTCTAGGATGCTGAGTAGATTGGTCAAACACGAGGGTACCGGCTAGAAATGTAGGTGTTCCACCTTTGGACCCAGTGTTAGCTCAACAGATCATGTAGTTCTTGAAGGGGTTAGCTAGTAGAAAATGCTTACATATTCTCAAGCTCTCGTTGATCCCCCTGTTGCTAGCACTGCCCCTAAGTCGGGCAGAACTAGAGGTAATGATGCTTTCTTCCACTTTTGGTGGGTTCAGTTATGACAAGGAATGAGCACGACATGTTCACTATGTTTTGAATCTTAAGCCTCCGGTATTTTCTTGTTTAGAGATTGAAGATTCTTATGAGTTTATCTTAAAATGTTATGAGAGGATGTATAAATTGGGTATTGTTCATCAACATGGGGTTGAGTTCGTGTCCTTCCAACATCAAGGTGAGGCCAAGAAATGGTGGAGAGCTTATATGGAATGAATATATACTTCTTTACCTACACTTACTTCGACCCAATTTCATGATTTGATCTTAGAAAAATATGTTTCCAAAACTTTGAAGGATCGCAAGAAGGATGAGTTTATGGCTTTAGAAAGAGGTGGTGTGCCTGTTGCTTCTTATGGGGCCAAGTTTCATTCCTGATTGAGATATGCTACGCAATTGGTTACTAACGAAGAGGAAAGAATTCAGTTGCTTATTAGTGGTTTTAATTCTGAGTTGCAAGTGTTATCTATTCATATGACTTATGTTGGTAAGATCTTTAATTAAGTGAAAAATTACATTAATAAGGTGGAGGGGGTTAGGTGAGACAATCAAGCCAAGGAGTTGGCGAAAACGGCCAATCATTCGGATAATTTTCAAGGTTATTATGATAGAGGATCAAGAAGGACAACACTTAAGGCTAAGACAATTCAGTCCTCTATGCCCACCTCTATAGGTTATTTTTCAGGAACTCCAACTTAAAATTTTTAGAATAGCCAAGGATTCACGTTTTCGGCGGGAAGCAAACAATTCTCGCATCACATATGTTATGACTATTGAGAACTTGTACATATGAGGAGATATATTTCCCATCCACGTGTGTTAGATTCCGTGCGACATCAATCAAGAGTAGTGGAAACCGCGGGAAAAGGTTATAATGGTCGAGGGCGTTCATAAGGTTGACGAGTAGGTAATTAGAGAGGTCGTGGAGGTATAGGAAAGGGTAATGGTAATGCCGGCAGAGGTAATGTACAACTACACAGGGAGGTGGTTCCTCAATAAGATAGGGCTCAATGTAATTTTTTTCCAGGCAAGAATGAGGCCGATATATTTGATGCGGCGATCACATGTATATTCTTGTCTGTGAGCGGATGACTAATGTGTTATTTGGTCCCGTTTCTACTTATTCTAATGTATCTGTGCAATTTACCGCCGACTTTGATATGAAAAGTCATAGTCACCCATGTTTATCATACTTTTTCTATTTTGTTTATGGGTTTTCACACTTTGGTCGATTTGGTAATTTTGGGTATAGATGATTTAGATATTATCTTAGGCATGACTTGGTTGTCCCCCTATCATGTTCTATTAAATTGTAATACTAAGTCGGTAACTCTATAAATTCCAGGAAGGGAAAAGTTAGAGTTGGAAGGGGTGAACCAGCCTAAGCAAGTTAAGATCATATCCTCCCTCCGGGCTAGGAAACTTGTAAGGCAGGGATGTTTAGCGTATTTGGCTCTTATCCGGGATGTTGAGGTTTAGTCTCCATCAACTTATTTTTTTCATGTGGTTTCAAAATTTAGAGAAGTGTTTGCAACTTATTTTCCTTGTACGTCTTTGGATAGAAATATATATTTTTAATTGATTTGAAACCTAGTACGGGTCCCATTTCGATCTCTCCATCTCATGGCTCCGGCCGAATAAGTATAAGCCTGAAATCCAAGAGATTCTTCATAAAGGATTTATTCTACCTAGTGCTTCTGCACGGGGTTCCCAGTGTTTTTTGTTAAGAAAAAGGATGAGAGTATGAGAATGTATACAGATACCGAAAATTGAATAGGGACACTATTCGAAACAAGTATGCCTTGCGTCGAATAGATTATCTTCTCAACCAATTGCAAGGTGCATCAGTATTCTCTAATATTGATTTAAGATCTGGTTATCATCAATTAAAAATTAGACCAGAAGATGTTCCCAAGACAACAATAAGAACTTGCTATGGGCAGTATGAATTTTTGGTGATTTCTTTTCGCTTAACTAATGCGCCTGTAACTTTCATGAGTTTGATGAATTGGGTGTTCAAGACATTTATTGATTCGCTTGTGATAGTTTTCATTGATTATATTTTGGTCTATTACAATAGAGAGGAGGAGCATGTCGTCCATGTTCGTATTGTTATATGTGTTCTTCAGGAATAAATATTGTATGCAAAATTTTCTAAGTGTGAATTTTGGCTTACTTCTATATCATTCTTGGGGCATGTTGTTTCAAATAAAGGGGTAATGATCCTCAAAAGATTTAGACAGTCAAGAATTGTGTTTGACCTAACTCTATGACGGAAGTTAGGAATTTTGTGGGGCTCGCTAGCTACTGCTGTCGATTTTGAAGAATTTTTCTTCTATTTCAATTCACTAGAATAATTTGCCTAAGAAGGAGATATTATTTGAATTGACTAAAATTAGGAGGAGAAATTTCAAAAGTTCAAGACTTTTATGAACGCTGCACCTATCCTAGTATTACTGTTGAAAGGTAAGGATTTCATAGTTTATTGTGATGTTTCTCATTCTGAGCTGGGCGCTATGTTGATGCAAGATATGACTGTGATAGACTATGTGTCACGCCAACTGAAGGTACATGAGAGAAATTATCTAACCCATGACTTGGAGTTGGTAGCAGTGGTATTAGCTTTTACGATTAGGCGTCATTATGTTTATGATGTTAAGTGTGAAGTGTTTATTAACCGTCGTAGCTTGCAACATGTGCTCATTCAAATGGATCTGAATCAGAGACAGGTATGATGGATGGAGTTACTAAAGGATTACGACCTGACCATTCAATACCATCCGGGCAAGGCTAATGTGGTGGCATACCCTTTGAGTAGAAAAGTGGTAAGTATGGGTAGCGTAGATTACGTGATTTTAACGAAGTGACCTTTGGACAAGGAGATTTACACCTTAGAGTCTAAGTTCATACAATTGGGCATATATTAACGAGGAAGGGTGCTAGCTAGTATTGAAGCTAAGGCCACATTCATTGATGAGATCTAAGACCAAATAATTTGAGGATAAAAATTTGAATGAACTCAAAGAAAATATGGTGAATGCTAAGTCAAAAGATACAACTCTTGATGCGGAGGGTGAACTTATTGAGAAAAAAAGGATTTGTGTTCCACGAGTTGATGGCTTGATTCAAAAATTATTGGCAGAGTCTCATGGTTCACGTTATGCTATTCATCCGGGTGTAACCAAGATGTATAGATAAATGAAATGAATTTATTGGTGTCCGGGCATAAAGAAGAACATAGAAGATTTTGTGGAGAAGTGTCAAAATTGTCAACAGCTGAAGTATGGACATGAAAGGCTTGCAGATTTAGTTCAAAGCATCAAAATTCGAAAATAGAAGTGCGAAGGAATATCCATGAATTTTGTGGTAGGTCTTCCCAAGACCTTGGGGAATTTTGATTTTTTTTGTGTTGTGCTTGATAGATTGAAAAAGTCCCATTTTTTTCTTGTAAGATTAGATTATAATATTCAACTGTTGGCTAAGGTTTACGTGAAGGAGATAGTGAGGCTGCACAAAGTGGCCCTTTCTATCATCTCAGATCATGGTACCAAATTCACCTATAAGTTTTGTAGGAAATTTCATGATGAATTGGGCACCCAACTTACTTTTGGTATATCCTTTCATTCACAAACGAATGGACAATCCGAGAGTACTATCCAAGTGTTGGAAGATATGTGGAGGGCATGTGTGATTGATTTCGAAGGGCATCAGGACAAGTTCTTACCTTTGTGTGAATTCTCTTATAATAATAGCTATCGCTCCAGCATTGCTATGTAACCATTTGAGGCATTATATGGGAAGGGATGTAGATCACCCATAGGTTGGTTTGAGGTTGCAGATGTGAAACCTTTGGGGGTTTACTTAGTGAAGGATGTTCAAGACAAGGTAAGGAATATTCAAGCTAAACTTTTAGCAACCAAGAGTAGACAAAAGAAGTATGCGGATCATAAAGTAAGAAAGACGGAGTTTCAAATTGGGGAAAATGTCTTTCTCAAGGAGTCACCCATGAAAGGGGTGATGAGATTCGGTAAGAAGGGTAAGCTAAGTCCAATGTACATTGGTCCCTTTGAGGTTATGAAATGTGTAGGGCTAGTGGTGTATAGATTGTCTTTACTCCCTAATAATCTATCCGGTGTTCATCCGATTTTTCATGTATTTATACGAAGAGGTATCATGGTGACAATGATTATATCATTATGTGGGACTCAATCATGCTAGATAAAGACCTCCAATATGAGGAGGTACCGATTGCTATTCAGGATCATGATGTGCGTAAATTAAGGACCAAGGATATTAAATCCGTGAAAGTTCAATGGAAACATCGTCCAGTGAAAGAAGCTACTTGGGAAACAAAATAGGATATATGAGATAAGTATTCTAAATCGTTCATCGAATCATGTAACTTCGTCCTTTCTTTAGCCTACTTTTCCTTAGTTGTGTCACTCAGGGACGAGTGATGGGTAAATTGGTATCTATTATGACCATCGGGTTCCATTGTTATCAGAATGCCAACAAGGGGAAAATTGGGGCCTTAAAACTTTTTGTAATATTTGAATTTTTCCCAACCTTGTCTAGATTTGGAGGAAATCAGAGTCTTTAAGGAATGGGGAAATGTAGTATCAATCGGGTGAATTGATTATAAATGTTATAGGAGGTGTTAGATAATTCATTAACAAAATAATACAATTTTACGAAATTGAATTTTAATGAGTAGATCTCTGGGAATTGTTGTTAGCGTGAAAGATATTTTTTTAGTGTAGCAAGTTCGAAGTGTGTTGTAAATAGGGGTAATTGATTTTATTCTGAGAGCATTCTATTACGAATTGTGCCCCTGTATTGCGATTATTGCCTCTATAGCAGGCCCGCTGTAGCGGGATGGTGACCATTGTGTCAGACGAGGCAGGAGTTAAAATCATAAGTTTGAGACAAGAGAGTTCTTCCTCAAAAATGCCACTGTAATAGGATGTTGGGTCAATGTGGTTCCGCCGCTACAGTGGGACGAGTGTCATTGTAGTGTTGTATGCACGAATTAAGTCGTTAATAAAACCACGAAACGTCCTTCTTTTCAACTTTTTGACTTTTTGAGCAAAACAACAACCCAGGCGATTCTAACTGGTTTTCCACCATTCTTGAGGCTAAAGGTAAGCTTTTCTTTCCCGAATTCATTTTTTAATATTAATCACACTGGTTGTCAATTAAATAGTTGAATGATGGATACCATGAAATCATTATGTAGAATGTATGATCTTGATGATGTACTTGTGTTTGTGATTGTCGTTTTTATTTAGGGATCAGATAGCCACGTTTTGACCAGCTAGTTAAATCGGGTTGCCACATTCTGGCACCACTATTAGATTCGGTTGCCACATTTCGACACAACTACGGGATCGGGTTCTAATGTTTTGGAAAACTAATTGTTTGAGTTTGAGTTTTGTGAGAGAACCAATGATGCAAGATAATTGTATGTTGATGAGCATATTGATAATATTATAGATGTTAATATATTATGCATATTATAATGTTGTTAGACTTACTTATGTTACACTAGTGGCATAGTCGTGCATCCTACCAGTATATTATGGTTGTGTACTGATTCTGCACTTGCTCTTATTTTTGTTGAGTCCAGGGCATCTTCAAGCATCTATTGACATACCTCATTTAGGTGATTAAAGATCGTCGCATCGAATTCAAGGGAGAGCAAAATCTTCTGGTCTTCCATGGGATTCTCTTATTTCTATGTCTACCATTTTTGGACTTGGACATTTGCTTTATATTAGTGTATTAGTTAATTAGTATTTGTTGTTTAGACTTTGAACCTTGTTAGATGTTTAGGTACATTGACTTTCAGATTCAAGGTTTATCTTTCGATTGTTACTAGTTGGATCAATTTCTTAGTTTATGAGAATTTCAATTTAGTATTATTCGATTTTCCTATGTACTTAATTTATTTGCTTGTGTAGGGTTTAGTAGAAGTTTTCGCATAGGTCGGTTAGTGTGGGTGTCAATCAACACGGTCTGGATTGTGACACTTTTTTACCTAATTTTTTAGCCAAAACTAAATGTAGTAATATGGGTTTCATTAGATTCATATTCTTATAAGGATTATATATATGATAAATTAGAAAGGATTTGAACTTTAGAAAAAGTAAAGATGAAATGTTGATTAATTTGTGGCACATGTTCGACTTATCTCCTAGTCTTTTTTGATGAACATTTTGTAATTAAAGAGATAAAATGGAATAGAAAATGGGTAATAACGAAAGACGGGGTCTCGGACCAATAGTTTGACGACATTGATACAAGTATCAATGTTATTAAATTGAAAGATTATTTCTATACATTGATAGATTATAATTCGAGAATACCAAAATATATGGGCATTAGTTGATGTATTTAGTGACTAGATTTTCTTATCTGTTTATGTTTCTTTATTGAACACATATATTTGAGATAATTGAGGTGATTATATTTTATAGCGATATATGATTTATTGAGATGTTTCATCATCCCCCTTTATTGATATCATATTGTTCACATGCATTGATATGAGATTGAGTATGAGTAAAGGTCTAACATGTGAAGATCATCTGTATTGGATCGAGTTATCATTATAATTTAGGCACTAGATATCGTCCTGTGAGAGTTTGTTTATGATTATTAGTTGGGTAAATGGAGATCTTATTGTTTGATTTTATGATAGTGCATTGAGATCATCCGCAAAGACATGTGAAGATTGTCTATGTTAGTATATGCACCTCGCGAGTCCCCCCTAGAAATGATGAATTGTCGATGCATTTTCGAGGAGTATCATGTAAATACGATTGACATAGTACTAGGAATATCATTTCATTGCTTTAAATTGCATTGCATCTCATTACATGCCTCGTTCTTATTGAATATGTGTAATATTAGTGGTTGTACATTACGTGACATTTGTATTATCCCTATCGATGAAACTATGAACTTGGAAAAATTAAATGATTATTTTCCATATATACTCCTTCCACTATTTCTTCGTCGTCGGTTGATGACATATATTAGGTACACATGATTTAGTACTCATACTACACTTGTTGTATTTTGAATTCGAGCACATTTCCTGGAGCTTGAGTCTATGATTGGATTATATTGGAGTTGTGGTGAACTGCTTGAATATTTATCATCACACCTTTATATATCTCTATTTATTAGGTTGTCTTGGTATTCTAATAGGATATTTCTCGTGTTTAGACTTTTTATATGATTAGACTTATATTGACTTTTAGAAACTCTTGTAATTATGACACTAAATCTTTGGGTGGTATTTCAGTTTTTCACATTTTTAAATAAAAGACTTAGTATGTAAGATATTTGCTTGCTACTTACTTTCCCAAATTTTAAGTGGAATTGGTTAACTTATTGGGTTGGTTTTACTATCGATTATGAACATAGATGCCATCATAAATTATGCATTTGAATCGTGACATATTGGTATCAGAGTTGAGTCCAACATACAAAGCAAATATTCTAAACTATTTGATACACCTGATACCTTCTTTCTCTATTCATTCAAAGAAGAACATATGATTTAGTGGTGGATGATGTAACAAGCCTCTTAGTCGTTTATGGATTTTACAAATTTTTTAATTTAATCCTTTTAGTAGCTTTTATAAAAACAAATCATGACTTGCAATAATGAGTGATACAATCTTTGAATTAATAGACTTATTTATTTTAATAAGAGTGGGGCGGAGGGGGGATGAGAGATTTTTAAATTTAATTAAGAAAAATAAAACAATAAAATGGGACAAACCGAAAATAATAATTAAAAAATTCTTGTAAGTTGTGTGAAATTTGCTTGAATCATTTTTGAGTCATATCATTTTCTTGGAAGAAAGTTGAGCAATCGAGACCCCTCTTTATCCATTCACCCATAATACCTAATTCAGTGTAGATTATTAGGATAGGGAACTTAGGCCAAAAGCCTAGGTTGGGGTATAGAATAAAGAGAGGTTAAGTAAGAAGTGTGAAGAAGTCCTCCTTTATCCATGGACTTGAAAAAGATAGAACCCCTCCATATAAAAAAAATAAAAAGAAAAGAATAAAGTGAAAGAAAAATAATGAAACAATTATGACAATTACAAAAGAAAAGGGGTGTCCAGTGTTCCGTGGGAAGTAAATAATGGAGTGAATGTTTGAGTATGAGCGAAAATTCTGAAGAAAAGGAAGGAAAGTGATGTTCGTACAACATTTCATGAGGATAGTAGCCACTGAGTCTAAATGATCTTACCTTTACAATCAGCCCCGATACAAGCCTTGAAAAGACCTTTTTTATCTTGATCTAGATAAAACATATGTTGATTGGAAAATAATGATAAATCTATAGGTGAATTCATGCATGTGTTCATCTTTGTAAGTGTGAGATCTGTATGTGATTTCAGAACTATAAATTGTTGAAATATTGTATGTGAATATGGAATCATCTTTGTTGTGAGGGCATTTGAGTAAATTTTTTGAACTTGAACTTGAAATTGAATCAAGTATTGTGAACTTTACCAACCTTGATAATGGTGAGTCACAAATTCAATGTTTAAGTGCACAATTGATCCTTTCATGAGTAAGTTAAGTCTTGTTGTATGCTTTCATGATTGAGTCTTTTGTAGCAGTATTTAAGAGAATCTTTTTGAATTGGGGAACTTGAGTTTTACGTGAGGACAAGAAAAAAAGTGTAAGTTTGGGTTGTTGATGAGAAAGAATGAAGAAAGGCAAGCCTGGTGATCACCAAGTTCACTTAGCGAATCGCCGAATGGCTATCTAACTGCCAAAGTTCCAGCCTGCCAAGCCTTGAGGGAAGAACCAAGTTGGCGATACAAAGAAGATCACCGATTAATTTCGTGATGTAGTGCTTGATCGCCCAAATTTACATAGCTTGAGGATGCCGAAGGCCAACATAGAAGGGCGATAGAAGAGATCAAAGGGCGGCTCACTGAGTGGTTCGTCAAACCCCACTTACTTCGCTGAATGAGCTTTCATAGCTTATTTTTTACGACAATAAATACATTTTAAAACATTTAGTTTAGGAGATTTTTTAATCTTGAGACATTATTTTGAAGTTTTGAACATTTCAAGACAATTTTCTCTAGTTTTCCTTGACTTCGAAAGATTGAAGAAATTCAGTTTTGATAAATTGTAAGTGGGCCTTTGAAAATCCTCAAATTGTAGCATTGTAAGGATAAAATCACTCTTACCCTGTTGATGGATAATAAATTTGTAACATTTTTTCATATTTTTTTTGTGTCTAGCTAAAACTTTAATTCTTGGGGTGTGATTATGTGATTCTGGATTAATTTAGCTTATGGGTATTATCAATTGTTTGTTTAAATGCTATTTAGAAGTGAGTTTGATTATTAATTGTGGTTTAATTAAATATTTGTAGTTGTAAATGCATTTCCAACATTGTGTTCTTGGCTTGCTCGAGAGAGAGGTTTTTTATTGAAGGTTTTTGAGTATTGGACTGACCTAGGTTAAGCTCGAGAAAGTGAATCCTATACCCAATCCCACACATTAAGCTCGAGAGAGTGAATGGATTAAGTTCTGGGCTTCTCTTATTTTTCATGCTTATTGATGTTCGAGAAAAATTAACCTGATTCAGGGTAATTATTCGATAGAAGATTTACCTCTATTATGGCCTAGCCTACTCACTAATATCTGGCTATTTTCTAATTGTTGCAATTATCCATATTTCTACATTAGTCTATAATCGATCACATCCAAAGAACCCATCTCGCTATTGTTAATTCGTTTTTTGTGTTATTCTTGTTTATAGTTAATAATAAAAATCAACCTCCCCCCCATTTGACATTCAGGTCACCCTCTGATTTGATTGATGTCTTTATTCAATAATTCTTATTCCTATGAATAATTTGATTGTGTTTATACTTCCTAATTGAACCTGAACACATACCGCTCCCTGTGGGATTCGACCCAAACTCATTTAGTGGTTATACTGATTAACGACCGTTCACGCTTAGAATTTGATGAAGTGTCTTTGACAGAGTTAAAGCTAATCAGGGTACTTTGAATCGTAACCTTAAAATATCTTAAAATATTTAATGATTTAAAATACCTAAATTACATAGTATTTTTATTACACTTGAACTATAATATTCTTATGTGAAATGTTCATGTATTACTCAAGAATATTGGCAGCCTTTGAAAAAAGAGATTCCTGATTTTCCCAACCTCAATATTTGCATAAAATTTGATAATTCATAGACTACAAAAGTTGTTTGTTTTCAATTTCAATGTACGCTTCTCATAGTTTGCCTTCTTTCTAAGATAATAAAAATGAAATTGTAGTATCATTAACTTGTAGTTGGCAGTGATAAAAGTTTTGACAGTTGAGGTGGTTGGTATAAGGATTGAACGCATTGGTGGTACTGGCTAATAATGGTGTCAGGTAATGTAACAATAGTGGTTATAGCAGTGTAAAAAATTATAATTATCGAGGTGGTAGGAGTGACAGAGACTTTCAACAGTGGCTAATCAACACAATAGACGTTTTTAGCGATGCTTGTGACGACAAAGGTGATTGATTGTGGTGGCTGATGGTTATCAACGATAGTGATAGTGATGGAGGTTTGTGGTTATGGCCGAAGTGGTAGTGAAAATTATCCACACAAAATAAGTGTTAAAATCTTAATGTAAACAAGTGTTGTTAATGGTTTAAGGTTTGACATCTTTACCATTCACATTAACCAAACCTCCATTAAGTGCAAACCATCTATTTTTCAATTTAAAAATATGTTTTACGAAAATTTGTTTATCAAAATGATGTTCTTGAAATGCATGTTATGAGCGTTATACATATAAGATATCACATGAGTTTGTCTTTTTCTTAAATGAAAGTAATTAGTTTCATAAAAGATACAATAGTAGTCCTATAATATTCTACACAAGTGAGTAAAACAACTTGTTTTGACCTTATGTATGTGAAATATCACATGTATTTGATTATTTCTTGACTAGATATGAAATATCACTTCTTTGAGTTTTTCTGAACTGGTAATACAATTATATTCGTAAATAAAAAAATTCTGTTGAATTATACGTAATTTCACATTGATTTACCTTTTATTAAATGGTAATAATATTTTCATAAACGACAATAGTAGTTCGGGATTTTTTTATGCAAGTGAGCAAAACTACTTCTTTTTTACATTATATATTTTGATTTTTTCTTGACTTAATATGAAATATCACATTATATTATTATTCTCTTGACTGGTAATATAATTGTATTCGTAAACTACAAACGTAAAGTCTTATTCTTAACTTGGAGAATCTCTATAAACTCTAATGAGTTCCTCACTTATTTGTATATATCTTCTTACACAAAAAAAGTGACTGAATTTTGCTCATCCTCAAATATCTACAGTTATTGTCTCTTCAGAGCAGCTGGGTGATGACTTTGATTTTCCCAAACCGAACCCTCAGATAATTTGTGGCACGTTGGGGTAAGTTAAGATTTTCTAGATTTCGGTGAGGGACGTTTTCTAGTTAAAGGTTAAAAATGGAATACACAATGGGTAAAAGCGAAAGATGCGGTCTCGTACCAATGGTCTGACGGGAATTGGGTATGAGTACCGGCATAATTAAAGTAAAAGCATACTACTATAATATGATAGAGTATAATTTGAGAATGTCAAAGTATATGGACATTAGCTGATGTATTGAGACATTTAGATTTATAGATATGCTTCATCAAATACTTTTATTGATATCATATTATACAAATGCATTGACATGAGATTGGGTACCATTAAAGCTCTAACACGCGGAGATCATCCGTGTTGTGATCGAGCTATGTAATTTTCGCATGTGGATAAAGTATGTGACAGAGATTGGTTATGATAATTATTTGGGCACATGGAGACCGTTCGCGCTGGATTTTTTGATTTATGATATTAGGGTGAGATCGTAGGCACAGACAGGTGGAGATTGTCTATGTAAGTATATGGACCTCGCGAGTCCCCCATGGTTTGTGAAATTTTGATGTATTTCCGAGGAGTATCGTGTATATACGGTTGAGATATTACTTGAAATTTGAGGAATATCATTTCATGGTGTCACATTGTATTGCATCTCATTACATCCCTCATTCTTGTTAATTATGTGTGTTATTGGTGGTTCGACATTATGTGACATTTGATTATCCCTGTTGATCAAAACTTGGTTGATAAGTATAATTTGGACTTGTAAAAATTAAAGGATTATTTTCTTATATACTCTTGCAACTAATTATTTGTTATCGGTGTATGAGATATACTGGGTACGAGTGGTTCATACTCATACAAAACTTGTTGCACTCTTTTGTGGTGCAGATTGTAATTGGAATACGAGTGTATTTCATGGAGCTAGAGTCTATGTTTGGATCATCTTGTATCTTCAGTTTGATTGTATTTATGATATTGACGACCCAGACCATCTTGATTGTTATCCTAGTAGGAAAGAAATGACTATAACCCAACCTAACAAGTTTTATGAAAACTAAGGCATTTAAATATAAGGAAGCAGGTTTAAATGATAATAAACTTACAGAGTTCCCATAAACTCCAAAGTTTTAAACAAATAACTAACCAAACTAATACGGAAGAACAACCCGTATAACCTGAAAGTCATTATACCAAAACTCGACTAACGAAAAGTAGTACAACCACGAAACTAAACAACACCTTAAACAAAAGTCTGAGCCTGAAAAGAGTGGACATAAACAAGAAAGATCCATGGCAGCCTGAAAGAACTGGATCACCATTGAATCGGATCACGCTCTATAGTCACCTAGCTGAGGTCTATCAATAGCCGCCTGAAGATGCCATGTACTTAACAAAATAAGAGCAAGTGCAAAATCAATATACAATCAAAGTGTACTCATAGGATCACAGGACTATCCCATTAGGTGCACCATAAGTAAGTCAAGTAACATTATAAACATATAAACATACCGAACCTATACATGATCATCAACATTTACGAACAACGTACAATTTAACATATTTCAATAAGAGAACCACATCACAAACACTCTTAAAGTCCACTTGTCTAATTCATGAATGAAGTCTCACACCCCCACTCACACTAAGTATAACTCTTTTAGAAGTCATAAGTCATGGTCCCTTTTCATGTTCATATCTATAAGACAATACATACCATGTCAATGGTCCTCTCACAGAACCCAATTTAATGGTCCTCTTATGGAGTTCAATTCCAAACAATTACCATACAAGAATCTTGTATTCGATCTCATAGTTATGTCAGAACGTTGCAATCTGATCCCATCTTTATGCCGGACGTGCAAATCCGATCCTATCTTTATGCCAAAACTTGGAAATTCGATCCCAGTTAGTTACGCTGGAACGTGGAAATCTGATTTTTTAACACACCATAATCACAAACGAAAGTTCACTCTTAAATCATACAATTAAGAAGTGATACATGGCATATAGTCATTCATCTATATCATTTACAACAACTGTGATCAATAATGCAACATTCATATGCATATAAGTATCATAATTAAGAAAGAACAAACATGCATCACACAATCATAGAATCACAATCATCACCTACCTTGATTCAAACCGTGAATCCCTTAACGCCCTTGAATCTTCCCTTTCCAGATTCTTACCTCTTGTTCGTGGTCTAAAAGCATCATATAACTCTAGGATCAACAATCAAAGGTCAATTGTTCGAATTATAAGAAGCCAAATAACCCTAGACATAACCAAAGATCCTAATACCCAATTTAGGGCTTTTTAACTATAAATTCTATATCAAAACCCTCCCCATCGATAATGACCCACTAGATTACATTCAATGTATCAAACACCAGATTCGGGGAGTTAAAACCTTACATTTAGCATCATATATTGTGAAAAATGGTCAAGAAGAAAACATTCTTGGGGTTATCTTTCCAACATAAGTCGCGTCTATCCCGCTACGACGGGATCCATCCTGCTCTAGCGGCACCAATCCTTCTTTGGCAGCCTATATGGAGAAAAAATGCTAAATGAAGAATTCAAAATCTCCATTTCATAAAACAACATCATCCCATGACACTCATAAAATATCCATTCATATTAAGATCGATTTAGGGAGTTCTACTCACCCGAATTCAATTTCGTAAAGTCGTACGGATTCCTCAATGAGTTATCTACCTACTAATATAATTAATATTATAATTAACTCACCCAACTTTTATCAAATTTGCCTACACATAAAAGACTCTGATCTCATTTAAATCTTAATCGACTAGGTTGGGAAAATCCAAGATACCATCAAAGAGTTTTCTAACGCCGATTATTTCCCCATTGGCTATTCCCTAGCGAAGGAATCAGGTCATTACAGATATATACCTCATTATCCATAATTCATACCTCGTATATCACTACTTTTACAAGAGCTAAGTCTAATCGCATGCTCGCACTCACCGTACTATGGTTCAATCCTAACTCTAAATCACAAGGTGCTACCCATAAGATGATCATACTAATATAAATCACATAAACATGATTTATACATGACACTTCCATTGAAACTATCCTGCTTCTTCTTACCTTTTCATTCAACACACCTCAAGGTTAAATGAAGAATTCATTAGTTGCATAATGCAATCATCCACAAAAATTAAACACAACATTCCAGCTTATTACTATATCGACTTCATGGGATTCCAAGTAACAAACTCCTCTGAAACTTTTCCACCTTCTTATCATCTCTGCGAACTGTAATTCAATGCATCACTACTAGGAAACCGACTAATTACTCTCATCTAACTATTACTCATCATAAAACCTCATCACTTTCTTCCTCTACATTTCTAACTTTAGATCGAATAAGATTATAACCACAACCTCAATAAGGAACATCAAACCTTGCATATCTATCATCACACAACTATTAACAACATCACTCTCAAAACTAACAAATATCACTAAAAGAGCTTTAGGCGAAAAATCATAAGCACGATTCATTTGAGAAATATGATATAAAAATATGTATGATGTATTATTGTGTCTATACATTGAGATTAGGTCATGAATTTGCGAAACTGAGCATACTATGAGACATAAGTTCTTATATGAATAGGTTCTATCATGAGACTAATATCCATAATTATATGGAGTAAGTGAGAGATTAATTTGCTAAAGTCTTTTCATTTTCTTCTAGGAACCGAACATAGATGTGAATCTACCTGAAGGTATGAGCTTATGTCATGGACACAATTCTAGTTTTGGAAACATCAAGAAGATGTTGTAATTTCTGAGCATTGAGGAATACGGTAGTGTATAAATTGAAGTATATAACACTATAACTTTTTTGAACACATAACTACCTGATTCTTAATACTTGAGTTGGTTTCTCATCTTATGAAACCAATACTTTAAAGCTATAGATCTATTCCATTTTATTCTGAACTAGTCTATATTTCATTCACTCTACCACTCAAGAAAACTTAATCTCATGTATGCAGAACTCTTCATGTGCAAATACTCAAATTCCTTATAGGACTTTTTTCTAAGCTGCTTCTCTTAACATATTTCTACTCATATGCAAGTCTTTCTAAAATTATTACCCATATTGACTGATAAAGCCACTTAATCTAGTAGTCTGACTTCTCCTTCTTCGCCCGGTAATGCAGTCCTTCCAATTTCATATCAAGCTAATTGGATGAAACTTTAACCTTATTTAAGAGGATCATCATGGACTATATATATTCCTTTCTAGGGATATGTTGAATAGTCACCTCTCCAAGACAACCTATCATCTTTTGAGCATAATTACAAAATGGGAGTAACTCAGGCTTCTTCACTTCATAATCCCCTAATACTTTATCAATCACTAACTTAAAATCACCATAAATTTGCAACTGCAATTATTTTATATCAACAACCATTTCAAGACCGAGTAAAAGTGCATTATATTCAGCAACATTTTGGAGCAATGTTGTGTAAGAGTGAAGGAATATGGTAGGAATTCTCCAAATGACGTGACAAACACTACTCCAGCGTCAACTCGTTCACTATGCAAAACTCCATCAAAATACATCTTCCAAGGTTGTATTGCAATTAACATTGTATCTTCATTAGGTAACTCATCAGATAACTCCCAATTGTTTCGAATTGGATGATTGTCTAAGAAATCTACTAGCACTTTTCCTTTTATTGTCTTTTGAGAGATATATGTCATTTAAAATTGTTGAAATTGGAGATACCACCTTTCTAACTGAGCACTCAAGACAGGTTTGGACATGAAAAATTTGATAGGATTTGCTTTAGACACAAGTCATATGATATGAGCTTGAAATTAATGTTCATCTTTTGAATTGAGAATACTAAGGCGAGGCATAATTTGTCAATAGGTGAATACTTGATCTCATTTTGTGTCATCGTCCTACTCAAATAATAAAGGGCATTTTCTTTCCCTTCATTGTCTTCTTATGCTACAAGTGCTCCTACTGACCTTTCTTGTGCGACAATATATAATATCAATGGTGAGCTACAAGTACTGGATTCTTCATCATATAAGATTTTATGATTTCAAAAGCATTTGTATAAGCCTAGTCCCATTCAAAAGGAACATCCTTTTTCATAATACGACTGAATGGTTGCCATCTGCCAGCTAAATTCAATGTAAACTTTTTAAGGTATGCCACTTTTCCCTGCAACCTTTTCAGCACATGAATGTCTTTAAGCTCAAGAATCTTCAACGTAGAATCTAATTTGTCTTGGTAAAGTTTAATCCCTCTATGTCGAACAAAGAAACCAAGGAAGTTTCCTGAAGTAACCCCAAAGTCACATTTTAAAGGGTTCATTTTGAGTTGGTATCTTCAAACTCATTCAAACACCATTCTCAAATCTTGCAAATAGTCACCTTTTTTTTTATTTCACCACTTCATCAACATAACATTAAACATTTTTATGTAGCATGTCATCAAAAATATTCTGCATGGCTCATTGATAAGTAGCTCCAGCATTTTTTAAATCGCCAGGCATTACTTTGTAGCAATATATGCCTTTAGGAGTACGAAATGCAGTAAGTTCTTCATCTTTTAGTGCCATGAAAATTTGATTGTATCCAGATGAATTGTCCATTAAATACATTGTCTCATATCCAGTCATGGCATCAATCATAAGCTCAGGGATAGGAAGAGGGGAGTCATCCTTAGGGCATGCATTATTAAGATCCCTAAAGTCAACACAAACTCAAATTTGGCCATTCTTCTTTCTTACCGGCGCAATCTTGAAATCCATGTATGATATTTGACTTCACGGATGAAACCTGCTTCAATGAGCTTGTTGACTTAAGTTTCGATCAAACGAACTAGTTCAAGTCTAAATCGACACTAAGCTTTTAAGTCTAAAGCGACGCTGAGCTTCCTTAATAGGACGAGCGCCTCATTTCACAACAAGATGATGAACTGCGACTGAAAGGATCTAATCCAGGCATCTACTTGTAGCTCTAAGCAAATACATCTTTAAACTCGAGAAGAAACTCAATTTATTTCTTTTCTTTATCGTCATTGAATGAGGCACTTACATATGTAGGCCTCATATCATCATCAATCCCAAAGTTCACTTCTTTTAATGTATCAACAATATTCTTCATCTCTTCCTCGAGTTCAGGGGTTGTATCTTTTGCATCCTCATCTTTTTGAGGATCACCATCATCGAAGGATATGAGATGATATGTGTGAACATCAACAAATTTATCCTCTATTGTTTCATGAGGTGAAGCATTTTCCTTGTCAAAATTGTAATGTACTGTGATGATACTACACATTATTCAACTTCCTCCCTCTCCTTAGTGTGAAATGTAGTATGTGTTCTTGCTCTCAGGACCTTACCACATGAAACTACAAGTTTTTCTTCCCGCCTCATTCTAGAAGGGATCAAACTAGGACAATTCTTGGGTGGACCATTCTGTTGACAATAAATGTGTCCTCCCATTTTTTAACGATCTCTTTGTAGTTTGTATTTCCTATTAATCGGTCCCTAATTATCAAACAATGAAGTTTATTGAGTTGACTCAGTTATCCGATTAAATATCAAAACATTAGAAGTTGGGAGAGTAAGTCGATCAAACATAGAAGGCCTTTCGTTAGACATCACTGGTTCTTCAAATATAGTAACGTAGTTGATGATCATCCTTCTAATAAGGATTCGTACTGGTGATGGTTGTTTGAAACGCAAGCCTTCACGTGATTATTTAACCATGTACCCTCTTTCTGTCAACATCCTTTGAGTAGCATTCAAGCCATGATTTGCCTTTTCAACACTTCATGTGGGAGCTTCTCTAATTTAGAGGTTTCATCGGGATTGTATCCCATTTTCACCAGTAATTCCTAAGCATTCGGGTCAAAACATTCAACTGTACGCTTATGAGGAAGTGATTCATATGAATCATGGTTTGATGGATTGACAAATCCTCTAATCACTTTTGAAGGTGATTTGATTGCATCAATTTGTTTGATAGGAAATGTCTAATTACTCTGCAACAAGAAGGTTGAATTTTTACCTTATTTGCCTTTTGGATATAATGAAAAGTTATAGACACTCTCTTACATAAAGATGTCTCTCTTTCCTTAGGTACTGTGTCATAGCTAAAAGTAGTTGATTTTTTTTCGTCATAACCCCTACCTTTTCAGTTGCTATATCAACTCTTTTTGTGATATCAACCTTTCTGATTTGAATCGAGTTCTCAACTTTGAATTCCATTAAGACTTGATCCTTTAAGTAGAACTTTGCATTTGCAAAGTGCTTTTCCGTCTCGGTGAAAGGTTCATCATCAACGACTACCTTCTTTTGAACTCCATCTTCAAAGTACTTGAAACATTGATGGTACATGGATGACACTAATTTATTCTCGTGGATCCATGTCCTTCCAAACAAGATACAATAGGAGGTATTTTAGTCATTATTGTGCATCCATGTACTCGAACACATATCTTCCATTTTTATCTTTATTTTGATTCTAGCAATTGATCTTTGCCCGCCTTGGTTGAATCCCTGAATCATTAAACAACCTTCAGATAATTCTTTCATCGGGATTCCGAGTTCTTTTAATGTACGAATAGGAAGGATATTGACCCCAGAACCATCATCCACTATAATCCTATTTACTTTATGCCCACAAACAAAAAATACCATATATAAAGGATGATTATGTGATGTTTTACCCAATAAAATGTTATCATTAGTGAATGTGGACTTTTCATAATAAGTATTCACTTGTTCTAAGAGAAACTCGATAGGATTTTCATACGATGGATGTAAGGTTGGTGATGATTTTTCCCCTATTGTTTCTTTTTTCTCAATGTTACAACATGAGGCCTTGGTATCACAATGAGAAATCTTAGTGTGGAACCAACTTGGCATGAATTCGTGCAATGTCACCGGAATAAGCCGTTTTTGTAGTGATTCTCCACGACTCTCAATTTCTTCACTTTTTCTTCACTCTCGAGTTTTTATTAGATTTTTAATTTTTCTTCTTGTAAATTCGTTGCTTGGATATCTTTGTGAGTTCACTTTGCAGCATCTTCAACGTGTCACCAAAATTAATCCTTCATCATCCGCACAGTAAAATTTATTTTTTACTAAAGAATTCCCACTCATTATAGCCTTCTCCATCGATAGAAGAGACAATGATTTGCTGACATCTATTGGTTCAAAGTCGCCAAATTTGATTATTATTGGTGGTAATGAGGATACAACATCATCATAGTTATGCCCTTCTATAAAATTGCAAAGAATTCTGGGATCATAAGAGCCAAAAGTGATAGAAACTTTATTTGAATTTTTCTTCTCATCTTCAAGTAATATCTTTCCTTCACGAGCTAATTCCATGATCTTTTCCTTGAAGATGAAGAACAATTCAATAGGATGACCCATCAAACGATGATATTTGCAGTAATTAGGATCAGTAATCCTTCCATCTTCGTTTGGGCGCTATATTGGAGCTAACTCAAAGAGTTTCAACGTAATGAGCTCTTCAATAATTGTTGGAACATATGAGTCTATCAATGGGTATTCTTTTTCTTGCATTTACTTCAAATATAACTTTCAGCCGGTGTTGTTATGAGAAGTCGTGCTCTTCGCAATTGGTATGTTACTTAGCTTTATGGCGACTTTCAAAGGTGTAGCCTTAACATTCATTGACTCTTTGTTTTCAGACTTGGATGAAAATTTTCTCACTTTCTTTACCTCCACTTAGCCTTTTCCTCTACGAGTTTCATAAATAGGTGGTCCTTCATTTCCTCTTGAAGACACACTTAAATCCATATCATCATATCGTGTTGCTAGTTCCTCAAATGACTTGGGCTTGACACCTTGTAACATGAAACGAAGTATCCAATGCATTCCTTGACATTTATATTCCAGAGGTTTCACTAAGATTATATTTGAAATTGAGACTCGAATTCCTCCATCGATTGATGAGCTCAATGAAATGTTCATCCTTCCATTGACGTGTATTTGTGAATTCAATCATGCTCACAGTGCATCACATGGTATAAAAACCATTGAGAAATGCATGTTCAAGTTGTTCCCAATCATTATTGAACCAGCCTCGAATTGTGTACACCAGTCGATGGCATTTCCTTGAAAGGAGCACACAAATTTTTTAACCAGATAATCTCCATAAGTTCCAGAATTATTGCAAGTTCCAACAAAATGTGCAATTTGTTGCTTTGGATTTCCCTTCCCTTTGAATTGTTGAAATTTTGGAGGTTGATAACATGCAGGCATCTTCAAAACATTGATTCTTGGAGTGTATGGCTTGGTATATGTAAACGATGACTTTGAAGGGACATCATATTTATATTTGATAGTTCTATTATGAACTCTTTTAATTGATGAATGGGAATTCCCTCTTCAACAGATACTTGCAGTTCCTCATCAAAATGTGTTTTCTTTTTGGAGGATTCTCCCTTTTGTTGCACTATTGGGCATTTTCCTTGTGCATGGATTGAGCCTCCCTCAATAAAATTTTCAACCCTTTCCATAAACTTAACAATTGGAGATTATCTTGATCTTGCACATACATTGTTAGACCTTCAATTGCCTTTGTCAAATTTGTCGATTGTTCTTCAACAAATGATGTGTTAGTCATCATTTCTTGGATTGCCATTATGGGTGTAGAGTGAAGCACGGATTTTCCTTCAAACTGAAATCCGATAGGAACAAGTTATGTGGAGTGGCTGGGGAAGATCTAGTGACCAAAACTTCGTCTTCATCTTGAATAGTATGATCCTTGTAACTAAATAGACTGAGTTGGGCTAATGTCTTTTCAACAATCTCAGCTACATTCCCTCCTTATGCTAATTCATTCGGAGAAAATCTTTCCCTCTTTGAAGATGGGAGATCTAGAATAGGAAGTGATATAGATGACGTTTGAAGTGTTTGTTGTCGTAATAAGTTTGCTTTGTTCGTAGTGATGGGCCTCGAAATTTCCATTGTAACATCCACTTTGTTCTCCACCGCCGAGGAAAACTTGGAATCAACAGTCTTAAGAAGAATATATTTGGAGTTGAACTTCTTAGAAGACATCTTAGTGTTCTTGAGAATTGATTATCTATATAAAGAGATGAGGGGTAGAGATGGTCCCACTAGGCGTTCCAAAATTTGTACACAACAAATTCTCAAGCCAAGAAAAATAAATAATCAAGACAAGAAAACATATGTAACAAAATGTAGTATTTGATTTCAAACTACAGTGTGTTACAATCTCTATGATAATCCTCTTATTCTTCAAATAATATGAAATATCTAGGAATCGAATTTTATTTAGAGTCAAGGGCTTGAATAGCTTGATCTTGAATCTTGAATCTTGAAATTTGAACTTGAGTATGAATTATTTGTCACGAACACTTGTACAGTTATGACGAATAATTAGAATGAACAAGTAACTTGATCTTGAATATTGAACGTTGAACTTGCAGCTTGTAGAGAATTTGTAGTTTTTGTCCACGAGCTCTCTTCTTTCTTCTTGATCTTGAAATACCTCTCCCTCCATGAATAATGAGGACCCATATTTATAGTAGTAGGGTATGGTCTATGGTGTGATTTGATAGGTCGATTAGAACTGACTAATCAAATTGCTCCATTGAAAGCTTTGATTCATAACATGTCACTCATACACATGTCATTATTCTAGTGGCTCATTTGATTTGACTTGGATTGCCACATAACCTTGACACGTGGCATGATTTTAGTGAATAATTTAATTTGATTTGGATTGCCACATAACCTTGACACGTGGCATGACTTTAGTAGATTATTTAATTTGACCTGGATTGTCACATAACCTCCACTATTTTCTTGAATTTAATATAATCCAAATTAATTTAAAAATTTAAATTTAATAAAATCTTAGTTCTTACAGTTACTTTTTTGAGGTAAGTATTTTCATTTATATATATATANCAAGTTAACAAGATCTTCTACGCTTCAAAATATATTATTTTAGAATGTTCCGAGTTACTTTTAAAAAAACTCACAAACATTGTGTAAATATGTGAATATATAAAATGTAGTTGTTTTCTTTGCATGTTCATATGGCATATAAATAATTTAACGTGGAATACACATCCAAAACACATCGGATTAGGTTACTAGAAAAATACAAAGAAAATATTGTGTATAAGGTAACATTAGTGAGATAAAACTAATTCCATGATCATGAACGTCATCAAATTCAAAATAAATATATACTCTACTATATTTAAATCATAAAACTTTTCGTTGACCATCTTCATAGGCTTGCTCGATAAGAAATATATATGACGATCCACGTAGAACATTCACAAAAGAATATGCTAAGCGTATTAATGTCTTGGCCCTCTTGTTCATAAATCGTTTAAAAAAAACTTGTATGATTATATTCGTAAATGCCAAAAAATATTAATGTTGAATTTTTTGTAATATCACATTAATTTTCCTTTTTCTTAAATGGTAATAATATTTTCATACATGACATAATAGCAGCCCTGTATTTGTTTTGCACAAGTGACAAAAATAACGTGTTTTGACAATTATAATTTTTTATTTTTCTTGACTAAATGTGAAATATAAAATTTATTTAATTATTTTTTCTTGACCGGTAATATGATTATATTCGTAATTGACAAGAGTAAAGTCTTCTTCTCATCTTAGAGAAACTCTATTGTGAGTTAGATTGATAATTGACAAAGTTTATATGTTGTTGTAATGTACTTCACACAAAAAATGTTAGCAAACCTCACTATGCACTCCATACAACTGATGCTGTCATAGCTAAAGCACAAACACTACGGCTGCCAACTCTAGATAATGGGTAGGGTAGTTTGTCTAGTGGGTCTTCAACTTATGAGAAGCATAGTCAATAACCTTATCCTTCTACATCGGAACTCCACCGACGCGACTCCAGAAACATCACAATACATACTGAAGTGAAAAATATCTTCGGGTAAAGTTAAAATCGGAGTCAATATCAGTAAGAGCTTGATGTTTTGAAAGCTCTTTACAAACTCATCATACCATTGGAAACCCACACTCTACCGAGTCAATCTATACAAATATATGCAATAGTGGAGAAACCCTAAACAAATTCCCAGTAATAACCTTCAAGGCCCACATAACTTTGGGTTTTCGTAATTGATGTAGGTCTGGGACAACCCATAACCACCTCAATCTTGCTTGATCTACCATAATACCCTTATTGACACAACATGTCTATAATCAAACATCGGAAACAACAATTCTCATATAAATTCTCTTGAAAAGTAGGTCAATCAACACAAAAAACAATATCAAAATTAAGGTTTGAAACAAAAATTTAATATTTCAAAACATTACTCAAGGCTTTAAAAAGTTATTAGGGAAAACATTTCGAAAAAGGACTTAAAAGCAATATAAAATGGCCATTTTAATTTAAAGCTCGAGTTCTTAAAAAACGTCATCATTCACCATTCGAAATCTCATATTTTGAAGTTAAAACACATAAAAAATTTAAGCGAAATGAAGTTATATGATTATGTAAGCTTACCCAAGCGATTTAATAAAAGCTTTCCATAATGATCACCAAGGACTTCTCAAGCTAAAAATTGGAAAATAGGGCATAAACCTTGAAATTTGGAGGCCAAAAAACCCTTTCAAGTGTTGCAGAAGTGACCCTCAAAAACCTCAGGCGTTAAAAAAAAAAGGAAGTCTCTTTCGCTAAAGTGAAGGTCGCTTAACTGATAGCTCTTTTGCTTAAGCTGATACGCTCAAATTACACCTCCCAAAAGAAGTATAAGCGGTCGTATCAAGTAAAGAACCCCACTATTAGGTTGGGGTCAATCCCACGATGAAAATGGTGTAGACTTAACTTCAATATACAATTACTTCTACTAAGTCAAGTTTTTTCCGAAAATAGGTAATTAAAAGGGGTGTTTGTGAAACAAATTTCTTTAATATCTATAAGTAAAAAAAGTGACAGATTGTACAGATTTAGTTTTTATCAAGTTGTGAGATAAACTATGGTGAATGTGGTCCCCATAGGTTCATAACGTCGTATTCCTAGTTATAACAATTCTTCCCTAGAGTTTAGCATGCTAAGTAATAAGCGATGTATCCCAAAATCCTTGGTCCAACATTTAAACAATTTCACCCCATACCTTTGTACAGCTACGTGTGTATAAGCTACTCACTCTTACCTTCACTTCATATTAAGCATAAACGTAGATGTATGGCTTAGTTATTAATTCGCACCAATCGAGCCTAGCCTATTAGATAGTATCCCACTAAATATATGTTGATAATTCTTTTCTTATTAATATCTCCTTGGTCCAGCAAGTAGCAACAAGGCTAGTTCTATCCCATGCACTCATTGAAAAGACATCTAAAGGAATGAAATATAAATACATGCAATAACCCATTAAGAATTGTTAATAAGCTAGGTTTACTTTGTTAATAACCCATGGTTCCCACAACCCTAGTAATGTAATTAGTTATCCATGCATATAAGAACACAATTCATAGTTGTTAAACAATAAAATATGAACTTACTTTGACAATTCGAAGAAAATCCAGAAAACCAACTTGAAATAATAATATAACACTTGAAATGAAATCCACAAATTGAATTAATACCAAAGTTGAAAAACCCAATCTCCAAACATAAACTAAGCACAATAACAGTAATGTCTAACCACAAAAATGAGGTTTTAAACCCTATTTATAGAAAATATTGTCCTAAATTAAAAGGAATTAAAATAAGGAAAGTTTGTCCAGAAAACGCGGTTGTAATCGACGACCCCCACAGACGGACCGTCAACTGTCCTGTAGGTCCAGACTTAGAATGTTTTTTTGTCCTTCAAATGGCATCATCTCTGTATCAATCAGCAGACCAACAACACGGTTCGTCGATTCATCGATGGTTCGTCGATGCCTTCCGTTTCTCCAAACTTAGATATATCCAACTTCGGGTAATGGACTATCTATAAACTCATAGACGATTCATCAAAATGGTCAGACGATCAATCAACAGACCATCAATTCTTTCTGTAGTCCCACACTTGGTCAAATTTCCCTGATTTTTCCTCAGTTGTCTGAACTTCAATCGACAGTCACCTTCTATGGATCGTCAACGGAACGATGGACCGTCGATGGCCTTCACGGGTCTCCTTTGCACTATTTTTCTACTGCATTCTATGTTTTTGGTTCCGGACATCTTTCCTGCAAACCAAAGATAAAAACATGTTAAAACCACTACAAAAAGGCTCTATATACACACAACTCTCAAGGAAAAAGCAATGGCAGTACCGAAAAAACACAGTACATCAACACCCTCAACTTAAATTCTTTGTTTGTCCTCAAGCGACACACAATGACTCTACACAACACTTTGTACAAAAGTATACTCTTTTAAGCTTCCTTAATCACATGGCTATCAATACCAACTTCTTCTTTTGTTTTGTGCATGCTTACTCTCTTAGGTTCGACAAGTTAATTCATGTGGATCAGACCATCACACAAACTCACTGTGCATAGTATCCTCTAACCTTATGCCTCTCACCAAGGTACCAATTTTACGACATTGCAACTAGTGCCCTCAATTCAAAAGAAATCCTCTTTTTTCGCACGGTGATTTAACTTTGGGTACAAGGATTGTTAACACTCATATTCAGAACAAATTCACACCTCGTTAGTACTCGTCGTCAGGCTTGCCCTTATTTTCACTGCTTAAGAAAAAAGTACCATCTTTTTCCTGCTAGTCTATCTAACATCTAGTCCATAAAGGGCATAGGGAAATGGTCCTTCTCAGTCCATGCATTCAACTTCCGGCAATCCATACAAACTCTCCATACCGTTGCCAGCCTCATTGGAAGAAGCTCGTTCCTCTCATTAGAAACTATAGTCTTTCCCCCTTTTTGGGCACACAGTGAACAGGACATACCCAACTACTATCTATAATAGGATATATGACTCCGATATGCAACCACTTAATGATCTCGTTTTTCACTACCTCTTGCATATTGATATACCGTGTTTTCACGGTATTTTTATTGTTTTTTCCGTATGTTTAGTGTGTGTCCAAAAGCCTTTTTGTATTGATTTTTATGTAAGTTTCTCTTTATTTGCAGGAAATCTATCTAAAGATGAACGCGGAAGTTTTTGAGCAAGAAATGCAGAAACGTTACCACCTACGGAGCTTGTGACGGTCCGTTGAGCTTGTGACGGTAGGTAGGTGGCATCGTAGTGAAGTTGCTGAAGGAAGATAGGTAAGTATGACCTAAGTGTGGGATTACGAAGTTCATGAAGGACCATCATAGCCACGAAGGTCCATCCTTTTGGTTCATCGTGATGATAAGAGAACTAGTCCGAGTACCCAAATTCCAAGAGGTTTAAGTGTTATGGAACGGAGACCCTCGACGGACCGTTGTGCCTGTGATTTTCTGTCATGCCTATTCCTCGACGGTAATGATGAAAGCAGCAGAAGGATTTGTAAAGTATAGGATGACGGAGGACATGACGGCCCACCGTGACCCTGACGGCCCGTCGTGACCACGACGGCCCGTCGTGACCTGTCGACTCGGATGCGTTTTGACAGATTTTCAGCATTTAGAGTCCTTCTTTTATTAGGTTTTTGTTTTTTTATAAATAGTTGGAAAAACCTCATTTTTGGGGTTAGACTCTCTTATAGTTAGACTCTTTATTGGTTAGACTCTTTGATGTTAGACTCTTTGTTAGTAGACTCTTGGATATTAGAATTTGTGATTGTTATAATTTTGGAGAATCTTTAGTCCTCGATTAATTTCAGTTATTGATATACTTTTTTCTGGAATTGATTGTTGGTGCGTTTTTTGATTAATCAAGTGAACTTCTGAATTTTATCCTTTTTCATTTAAAGTAAGTGCATGAATTTCTTATATTACATATTTGAATATTGTGATTATGACTATGGGTAACTAAACTCCATAACTAGGGTTGTGGGAACCATGGGTGAATAATGAGGTAAAATCTAACTAAAATAACAATTCTAGAATAGTGTCGTGCATGTATTGATAATTCTTTCGTTTAGGAGTCTTTTTACTGGATGGCCAACGTTAGAACTCGCCTTAATGCTACTTGCCGGACCAAGGAGGTAGATAATAGGAAAAGAATTATCAACATAGATTTAGTGTTTACTATCTAATAGGCTAGTGTTGTTTGGTACGAGGTAATAACTTTGTCAAATATCGAACACAATGCTTAATATGAGGTAAAGGTAAGGGTTAGTATAGCAACACACATAGCCGGACCAAGGTGCGGAGTGAAATTTTCCAGATGTCAGACCAAGTATTTAGAAATACATAACTTATCACTTTGCATGCAAGATACTAGGAAATAATTCTTATAGTTAGAACTATCAAGTAGGACCCTGTGGGGAACACTTAAACCCTAGTTACTTTTATTAATTGATTAAACTCCAAGGTTTAATTCTGATAGTATGTTACTTTAATTTATTTAGTTATCTTTGTTAATTTAGAAATAAAAAATATTTATTATCTTTTGTTTTCTAAGGAAATAATTTATTAAATAATAGTAATAATAGGTTAAAGTTAAGTCTCAACTATTTTCCTCGTGGGAACGATCCCAACCTCATTAGTTGGGTTCTTTACTTGATACGACCGCTTTACTTCTTATTTGAGAAGTAAGTTTGAGAATATCAAATTTTGGAGCCGTTGCCGGGGTAAGTAGCTTTTAGATTAACATAAACTTATTACTAAGTTTAGTCAATATTTTCTTGATTTTACTTTTATATTGTTTTGATTCTGGCAGAACTTTCCTTCTTGTATGCCAAATACACGGAGAGGAAGAGAACCCTTGTTTCCCTACGATCACGAATTAGAGCGTACACTACGCAATATGAACCGAAACTTGGGTATTAATGAGGATGATCCAAACAAGAACATCCCAGCTCCGGTTGATGTTCATGGCCAGTTATTACCCGATGATCCAGGTGAAAATTAACAAAGGGGACAGAATCCCGCTCCACGCCCTCAAGAGTACTGCAGAGGCTATGATAATAGAGCAGACTCTGATGGCCCCCTCTACCACATGTCACACCTTTGTGGTAACTAGTAGTCTGATGAAAATGCTCACTGCCAGAGGTTTGTTTTCAGGGCTACCTTCTGAGGATCCACATGCCCATATAGCTAAGGTAAGGGCAGTGTATAAAAGTTGTGTAGGGAGTCCTGATTTGGATTTGGATGTAATAGGGCTAAAAGTCTTTCCTCTCTCACTGACGGGAGAGGCTGCTATTTGGTTCACTGAGCTCCCTTATAACTCAACTTTCACTTGGAACCAACAAAGGGACATTTTCTTAGCACGTTAGTACGCGGTCTCCAAGAAACTAAACCACAAAGATAGAGTGAACAACTTTGTGGCACTACCAAGAGAGTCAGTTAGTAGTTCTTGGGATAGATTTAACTCATTTTTGAGAAGCGTCCCCAATCACCGCATAGATGATGAGTCACTGAAGGAATACTTCTATAGGGGACATGATGATAATAATAAAGAGGTCTTGGAACTATAGAGGGTGGTTTTTATGGGGAGTGTACTTATGCCGAGATTGCTGAAAAGTTAGAGAAAATATCCTGGAACAATAAAGCTTGGAGTACTAGGAAGTCAGATACTAGTAGAAATACCTTCGCAGTGCAATCCACTCACAACCCAGCCACAGATGACATTCGTGAAGAGATGGCTCAGATTAGTACTCAGCTTGGGTTGGTATTAAAACATATAACAAGGGGTGCAGAAAAGATAAATGCAGTTAACTACTTGTGTAAACCACCACCACCAAATGATGAATGCTATTATGAGGAGAATTCCTATATGATAAATGAACAGCCAGGGGGTTTTCGATCGAGTGCCCAAGGTGCAGATCTGGAGAATTGGCGCCAAGGTCAAGGAAACCATGGTTGGATCTATGGTAACTATAACTGTTAGGGTCATTATGTTCGAGAAGGAAAGTACAACCGCGACAACAACTTCAATAGGGGTGACTATGGTAATAGAAATGATAGGAATGGGCCCTATGTTCCTCCTCAAAATCTTGAAGTTACTCCTAGGGATGGTGGAGGTAGTATGGCGCGAGTTGAGGATATGTTGCACAAAATGATGAGGTGGTTCGATGCTAGTGATGATCACATTAAAGAGTTAAGGAGTAATTTAGCGGGTATTGGGCAGAAAGTCGATACACATGCAATATCGATTAAGCAGATCGAGTTGCAAATGACCCAATTATCTGCGACTGTGAACACACAGCAACCGGGCACTCTTCCTAGCAACCTTGTCCTAAATCTGAAAAATGATGGACATTGTATGGCAATCACTAATCGCGGTGGTAAGCAAACAATTGACCCACCTATGTCGTCTAATGAGAAAAAGGTGACAAAAGATAATGATAAAGTGGTAGAGGTTAATGGTGAAGTTGAATATAACACTGGAAAAGACGTTGAAGTGCCTACAAAGGTAATTCCCATTCCTAGACCACCACCACCCTTTCCTCAATGATTAGCGAAAAACACCTGGGATGGTAAATATCGGCGTTTTATAACAATGTTGAAGCATTCTCTATGAATGTCCCTTTGGTATAAGCTCTAGAACAAATGCCCGGTTATGCCAAGTTTATGAAAGATTTGGTTACAAAGAAAAGATCGGTCACTTTCGAGGATGATGATAGAAAGCAGCATTCTAGTGTTATTGCTACAAGATCTCTCATACAAAAGAAAGAAGATCCGGGTGCGTTCACTATTCCTTGTACAGTCAGGTCATTACATTTTGCGAAAGCATTATGTGGTCTGGGGGAAAGCATAAATCTCATACCCCTCTCGATTTACAAGAAGTTGGGTTTGGGTGACCCAAACCCCACAGCGATGCGGCTACTAATGGTTGATAGAAAAGGGAAAAGGCCTATAGGGATACTCCACAATGTGCTAGTAAAAGTAAAGTCATCCATATTTCCGGCAGATTCTGTTATTCTTGATTGTGGATTAAATTTTGAAGTGCCTATTAATCTTGGGAGGCCATTCCTTGCTACGGGTAGAGCCTTAGTTGATATGGAAAAGGGGCAGATGAAATTTCGATTTAACAATGAAAAAGCGACCTTCAACATTTGTAGGTCCTTGATGCAGAGTGGTGAGCTCCAATCGGTATCTGTTATATCCTATAAAGAAAAGATGAAGAAGCACCATGACCTACAAATTGAAAAACGAGAGTTTATGGTTGGGGATTTGGTTCTTTTATACAATTCTAGGTTGTGTTGGTTTCCGGGCAAGCTCAAGTCCAAATGGACTGGCCCTTACTTGATTACCCAACTATTCCCTCGTGGAGCAGTTGAGTTAGAAACCAAGGAGGGTGTGCGGTTTAAGGTGAATGGACAACGAATAAAACTCTATTTTGAGCATCTGAATCGGCGAATGAAATGATTGAGGCACACCATCTTGAAGAAGGCTAAGTAGTCAAGTTTCCTCAGTCGTGCCGTGATGTTAAATCAGGCGCTGGTTGGGAGGAAACCCAATACTTATAGTTTTTCTTTCTAGTAATTGTAGCATTTTCTACTAATGGTTTTAAATTTGCACGCACATCAGCAGGTAATTCTGCAGAAAATCACTCTGCAACAGTCACTGACGGATACATCGACGGACCGTCAAGCATGCGACGGACCGTCGCATGTGTCCGTCGTGCCAGGTACGTCTTTCATTTATTTTCAAAACTAGTGCACACGTGACGGAACCCATGACGGACCGTCGCATCTGCGACTAACCGTCGTCGGGGAATTGTTGCATCATTAATGAGCGTACCCGACCCAACCCGGCTGGGGGTATTTTAAAAATTCTTAACATTTAAAAATCCCACACCTTTATTTCACCCATTTCCTTCCCTTTTCTCACATTTCCCTCCCTTTTCAACTTCTAATTTACTACCTCTCTTCTCTATCAACTGATCACTTCCCCAATTCCCCAAATTCCTAAAATCTACTCTCTACTAGTTAGAGTCTGTTGCTGTGGGTCTGTTCTTGCTACTCAAGTGCCTCACTTGCTTGTTTTTCTCCTGTTCTCAGGTATGTGTCTCTGATTTCTACCCATTTACATTGCATTTTTGTTTATCAATTAGTATTAGTCTATTTCTTATTGAAGGGTCTTCATTCTTTGATCAAATTTTGTCTGACATAGGTTGAGAATCCTCATATTGCCTTGTTAAAACTATAGAAATAGGTTCTTTAGCATTGCTAGTTTACTAGGTTTTTGGGTTAGGAACATATAGGTTATCACTAAGTATTCCATGTGAGTCACAGAGGATGAATGTGCATCCTCAGTTCTATCACTGAATGACAGAACGAGACCCCGATGATGGACCTTCGTACCGACGACGGACCGTCATAGGGCCGTTCCAACACCCTCAACACCTCGCTGTCCAATTTCTCCAAGTGTCCACCAACGGACACATGCGACAAATCGTCGTTCCAACGACGCTCCGTCCTACAGAACCGTTCAGTTTGTCAGAGACCCTATTCCTAAGGGTCTCCCACCTTTTTCTAACTTTCCTCTTACGAACATCTATTAGGGACCGTCATACCCTCGATGATCTGTCCTGCACAACTATCATGACGGTCAAAGACCCATCTCTTGAGGGTCTCCATACTTTTTCTAAGTGTACTCTTACGGACATCTACGACGGACCATCATACCCTGTATGATCCATCCTGCACAACCGTCATGACGGTCAAAGACCAATCTCCTGAGGGTCTCCATACTTTTTCTAATTGTCCTCTTACGGACATCTACGACGGACCGTTATACCCTCGACGGTCCGTCCTGCACAACCGTCATGATGGTTAGATACCCATCTCTTGAGGGTCTCCATACTTTTACTAAGTGTTCTCTAACGGACATCTACGATGAACCGTCACACCCTCGACAGTCTGTCCTACACAACCGTCGTGACGGTTAGAGACCCCTCTCATAAGGGTCTCCATGCTTTTTTCTTAGTACCCACGACGGACATCGACGACAGACCGTCATTGTCACGACGGTCCGTCCTGCTTAGCCGTCACACTTGTTAGAGAATTTCCTTCAGGGTCTCCACATCAACATAGTTAAAGTAAGACATGACACACCTCATGACGGTCCGTCGTACTCACGACGAGCCGTTACCTGGTCCGTCGTGTTTCACTGTTATTGTAGAAAAGTCATTACAGCTTAGCTCTTGTATTTATTTTGTGTCATTTTTGCTCGTCTTGTTTGCTCCTTCTCGTACTAATATTGATACTTTACAGGTACTATCTCTAATGGCACCAAAACATGAACGAGTTTATGCACGTGGTCCTTCATTGTCGGTCGCCCTGTCTGCCTGCCTAGTCATAGGCTCTGATGATGAGCATGATCTCGAGTACGTGCCCCAGGCACTTCCACTCCATCACAGGCTACCAGAGCTACGCCCAAAAAGGTGGCATCTAGCATAGTCACTGCCTCCCAGTCTGATAACAAGCGCACACTGACCGGCACACCTTCTGGGTCATCTACACATGAAGAAGGAGCGTCTGGATCCTTAGGAGTTTCATGGTCGGAGAAAGCCTCCGGGTCTGCCGAAGTCCCTGCCACCGCCACATCTGCACTGTCTGCCTCGTGTGATAAGGCTGACAGTTCAGATTCCACTCCAGGCTCACCGACTGGTGCTCTCACCCCCGTTCCCGACCAGCTCAACCAATGGTGTGTCGATGAGAAATATCAAGTGTAATCCAATGCCATGTTTTTAAATGATAAAGGCGTCATGACACAGACTCTTACACTGGAGAGGCGGGTCCTTAAGGAAAGTCTCTCCACCATGTCGGAGATCTATTATCTCTTCACCATACACCGGCTGGAGTGGACAGCTCGTTCTTTGGGCCGTTATAGTGAGAAGTTTGTTATAGATTTCTACGCCTTTTACGTGGCTACTCTCAGATCACAGATAGATAGGCAGGCTGCCCCCGCCAAACAGTCCCCATTTGAGCATGTCCGAGTACGTGGCATTCAGGTTGATATCTCCCTGCCTGCCATCCGCCGGTATCTATATGACGAGGACGTTGATTCCAATAGGACCCCTCTAACCACCGAGTTCGACTACTGGTGGCAAATTATAAAAGATGGCCAATTCTTTCGTGAGCCATCGCTGAGAGAGACCACCAAGAGGTTGCTGGCCCTGCACTTGTCTGTTGATGGAGAGGGTGCCAACTGAGTAACGGAGCCGAAGGGAGCCATCAAGAATTCTAGCTTGACCCTCACGGCTAAGTTCTTATGGTTGATTGTCCGTCACTGCCTTTCCCCCACGGCCGTCGATAATATAGTCACATGGGATCTTGTAGTTTTATTGGCAACAATGATAGCCGGGTTTGAGGTGGACTTCGCTTGTCTTCTACAGGCGGTCATGCACGAGAGGGATTTCAAGGTCACAACTACTTACCTTTTTTTGTGAATGATATATTCCTTATGCAGGTCCGCAGGTGTGCCCATCTGGCACATTGATCAGCTCAATACTCCGCTGGGCACTATTGATATCGGCTTCATCAGGGATGAGGGCAATGAGTTGGCTCCACGTAAAGGGCCCCGTCTAGAGTTGCCTCCACTTGGTGATAATCTGGCTGATACGACAGCACATGCTCGCACGGCTATGCAGGCTTCTTTTGAAACCACTGACACTACCCCGTTCGAGTCTATCTCGGGTATTAGCACTGCCTCGAGCTCCTCTCGCTCAGCCCCTTTCCCCGATCTGGTCCTGCTTGCTAGCGTCCAGAAACTAGAGGCACAGATGGCTACACTTGTGCATCACATCCATCTTGGATGCAGAGGTCTATTGCTGAGGCAGAAGAGCGCTTGGAGCGTAAAATGGCCCAGCACACAGAGCAAAAGATCGCTGAGGTTCATCAGCGCTTGCACGTTTTTGAGTTGCGGGTGCTAGCTCGGCCAACCCCTCAAGTGGACGTGTCGACCCTTCAGGCTGCGGTCGAGAATCTGCGAGCGGACATTGATATCATCCTAGAGGCTAGGGGGCCTAAGTCTGAGGCCCCTTCTGCAGAGCCTGCTGAGGACACAGTAATGGCGGCCTTATTCGCCACTTCTGAGATTCAACCACCTCCCCCTCGAGAGCATTCCAAGAGGAGCAAGGGTCGAGAGGAGGATAAGGCTAGAGCATGGAAGAAGGAGCATCGTGGAGGCTACGAGGAGAGCCTCGCTTGCTGATGGGTCATCTAGCTCCAGAGATATGGCGATAGCGGGAGGCACTGCTGATAGTGTTGTTGCTGATCAGGACACTACTGAGGGTGTCCAGACTACAGAGGTAGTGGGTTCTGGGGAACCGAACCCACCAGCTTGCTGATCGTCGGCACTTTGCGCCCCAGGTTTGCTTCACCTACCACTCTTGTATTTCATTTTTTTATGGATTGAGGAAAATTGCATGTCTTTTTGTTGGGGGTGGGGTAAATGGAAAGTGAATGCTAGGGTGAAGTCTGACTAGCCCAATTCACTATCCTCTTTTGATGTTTTCTTGCCTGTGTTCTTTTTCCCCAAGAGACTGATTATTTTTATTGTTGAAACGGCATGTCTATATCTTGTGTACATAGTTTAACTCTGAAGCATGATGTTTAAAATGATATCCTGATGAAATGAAAATGATGCATGACTAGGCATAGTAATTGATAAATGCGTTCTTCTAAGCATGACATAGAGATACACCGCTGCATGACCCTAAGTCTAAAATACGAACTAGGTGTCTGATAATCTGGTAGAGTAATGAGATGTCAAGTGAGTGTGAGGAAGATTTGAATAGTCCACTATTTGTACTAAGCTAGAACTTGCCTGGTTAGTCCTGCTAAAAGTAAGCTGTAATAGACAATTAGGAAAGGATCATAGGCCCTTGTTAAAAAAAAACATAATGAAATTAATCCATCTTTGATCCAAATGATTTGAGCTTAAAATAGACCTTTCTTTTTCACCCTAATTGATCTTTTCTGGGAATAATGCGTTGGCCATGGTCCCTCCTTGGACATGTGCACCTCAGTTTATGCCAAAAGCATAAGTTGAGGGTGGCTAATGCAGTAAACAACCTTTTCATGGCCCTGACCCAAATTTGTGTATTGTGTACTTTGACTCATGGCAAAGCCATGAGTTGAGGGTGGCTATTATGAGGAATGCTCTGGAAAGTGGGGTTGAAAGAATAATGAGCGAGAAAGAACAAAAGTAAAGTTACTCAAGAACCAGTTGAAAGAAAAGGGAAACAAAAGAAAAAGAAAAAGAAAAATAATATACAATAAATACAAGCAAGAAAAGAAGAGAGACACTTACACAAATGAAGAAAGTAGGGAAAATAGCAAGGTGAAAGAATATGAGAAATTGGGCGAAATAAAATAATAAAAAGTGGTATGTTTAGACGATATGTAAAGGAGGGCAAAAAGTCACTAAAGTATACCTAAATATACAGTACCTGACCCTGAGCCTATGTTACAAGCTAAGAAAGTCCTATCGTGATCCTAAGAGTTGTATAGTGAACTTAAAGCAGTGAAAATAAGGGCAAGCTTATGGCAATATGTATGAATGAGTTGTGAATTTGTTCTGAGAGTGAGTATTAAAAAGTAATTCTTGTACTCAAACTGAAATCATTGTTTGAAAAATGAGGATGTTGTTTCGAAGTTAGGACACTAGTTGCAATACCAGAAATATTAGCATCTCGGTGAGAAATTGAAGATGATAGGTGTCAGTGCGTGGTGAGTCTGTGTCATGGTATAATTCTATATAATTCAAGCCTAATAGTGATAACATGATGAGACTGATCAGGATTGATGCCAAATGATTGCGAAAGCTAAAACTTGGATACTATTGTACAAATATTTTGTAGTGAGCCGTAGTTCGTCGCTTGAGGACAAACAACAAATTTTAGTTGAGGGTGTTGATATACTGTGGTTTCACGGTATTTTTAATGCTTTTTCCTTAAGTTTAGTGTGTGTCCAAAAGCCTTTTTGTATTGATTTTTATGTAAGTTTCTCTTTATTTGCAAGAAATCTGTCTAAAGATGAACGCGGAAGTTTTTGAGCAAGAAATGCAGAAAAGTTACCACCTACGGAGCTTGTGACGGTCCGTCGAGCTTGTGACGGTCCGTAGGTGGAATCGTAGTGAAGCTGCTGAAGGAAGATGGGGAAGTCTGACCTAAGTGTGGGATTACGAAATTCATGACGGACCGTCATAGACACGACGGTCCGTCCTGCTGGTTCGTCGTTATTATCAGAAAAGTATTCCCAATACCCAAATTCCAAGAAATTTAGGTGTTATGGAACGGAGACCCTCGATGGATCATCGTGCCTATGATGGTCCCTCATACCTGTTTGTCGAGGTTAATGAAGAAAAGGATTTGTAAAGTATAGGATGACGGAGGCCATGACAGCCCGTCGTGACCACGATGGCCCGTCACGAGGTCTGTCGACTCGGACGCGTATTGACAGATTTTCAGCAATTAGAGTCCTTTTATTAGGTTTTTGTTTTTTTATAAATAGTTGGAAAAACCTCGTTTTGGGGGTTAGACTCTCTTATTGTTAGACTCTTTGTTGGTTAGACTCTTTGATGTTAGACCCTTTGTTAGTAGACTCTTGGATATTAGACTTTGTGATTGTTATAATTTTGGAGAATCTTTAGTCCTCGATTAATTTCAGTAATTGGTACACTTTTTCTGGAATTGATTGTTGGTGCGTTTGTTGATTAATCAAGTGAACTTCTGGATTTTATTCTTTCTCATTGAAATAAGTGCATGCATTCTTATATTATATATATGATTATTTTGATTATGACTATGGGTAACTAATCTTCATAAGTAGGGTTGTGGGAACCATTGGTGAATAATGAGGTAAAATCTAACTAAAATAATAATTCTAGACTAGTGTCTTGCTGTATTGATAATTCTTTCATTTAGAAGTCTTTTTAACGAGTGGCCAATGTTAGAACTCGCCTTAATGCTACTTCCCGGACCAAGGATGTAGATAATAAGAAAAGAATTATCAACATAGATTTAGTGTATACTATCTAATAGGCTAGTATTGATTGGTACGAGGTAATAACCTAGTCAAATATCGAATATAATGCTTAATATGAGGTAAAGGTAAGGGTTAGTATAGCAACACACGTAGCCGGACCAAGGTGCGGAGTGAAATTTTCTAGATGCCGGACTATGGATTTAGAAATACATAACTTATCACTTTGCATGAAAGATACTAGGAAAGAATTGTTATAGTTAGAATTATCAAGTTAGGAACCTGTGGGGAACACTTAAACCCTAGTTACTTTTATTAATTGATTAAACTCCAAGGTTTGATTCTGTTAGTTGGTTACTTCAATTTAGTTAGTTATCTTTATTAATTTAGAAATAAATAAAAACTTTTATTGTCTTTTGTTTTCTAAGGAAATAATTTACTAAATAATATTGATAATAGATTAAAGTTAAGTCTGAACTATTTTCCTCGTGAGAACGATCTCAACCTCATTAGTTGGGTCTTTACTTGGTACGACCGCTTTACTTCTTATTTGAGAAGTAAGTTTGAGTGTATCACATATGTGGATTCAACCGTCTCTGGTGCTCAATACTTGCCTTGTGATCGGGCATGAGTTGGATTTTGTGCGGACAAATAACGGGAGGGGTCCCAATAATGTCTGCAATATTCCAAATACGGTTCGTTTGAACCTCTTCAAAACATCCACCACACATTCTACTTGTTGAACATTCAAATCCGCTGCAATGATTACCGGTAAAGTTTCATCTCTACCCAAGAATGCATGCCTCAAATGGGGTGGTAGAGCCTTAAGCTCTAATTTTAGAGCCTCCTCAATAGATGGTCTCACGGGTGGAGACTCACGATTCTTCATATCTAACTTTAATTTCTTTGGTTAGGACCGATATTCATTTCATTCAAGTGCCACAACCAAAGACCCATTATATTCAATACCATCACTCTCAAAATTCATGATCACTTCTGCTAGTGCCTCAACACCTAGGGGTTCATAGATTTGTACCTCAGACGTACTCTCAACCCTGTAGGATACAGCAGATACCGTTTGGAGCTCACCACTCTGCTTCATGGACCTACAAATGTTGAATGTTTCTTCTTCATTGTTCAACCTAAACTTCATCTGCCCTTTCTCCTTATCAACCAATGCGCGACCACTGGCAAGGAACGGCCTCTCAAGAATAATAGGAACCTCAAAGTCAACCTCACAGTCAATAATTACAAAATTAGCCGGAAATATAAATGACTCCACTTTCGCGAGCACATCATGGATTATCCTGATTGGACTCTTCACTGTTTGATCGGCAATCCGTAACCGCATTGTTGTAGGCTTTGGGTCACCCAAACCCAACTTTTTATAAATGGAAAGAGGCATGAGGTTTATGCTTGCACCTAGATCACATAGTGCTTTAGCAAAATGTCAAAATCCGATGGTACATGGAATAGTGAAAGTTACTGGTTCTTCCTTTTTCTGCACAAGAGACCTTGTAGCAATAGCACTACAATGCTGCATTCAGTAATCATCCTCAAAACTTACCTATCTTGTTTGTAACCATATCCTTCATAAACTTAGCATAATAGTATATTTGTTCCAAAGCTTCTATCAAAGTGACATTGATGGAAAGTTGTTTCAACATAGTGATAAAACACCGGTATTTACCATCCTTAGTCTTCTTCACTAATATCTAAGGGAATGGTGGTGGAGGTCTAGGAATGGGACCACTTTCTGAGGTACCTCTCCTTCTTTCGCCGTTTTATCCACCAATTCTTCACTGGTTTCCACCACCTCTTCATCTTCTCTCATCTCATCTTCTACCACACACAGCAAAGGTTGATCAATAGTTTGCTTACCTCCTAGAATAGTGACTGTCATGCAATGTCCACTACTTTTAGTATTTTGGATGGTATTGCTAGGAATGGTGCCCGATTGGCGTGGGTTCACAGTAGTGGACAATTGGGACATTTGTAACTCAATCTGCTTAATCAAGACCGCATGTGCATCTGCCTTTTGCCCAATGTTTGCTAAATCACCTCTCAATTCCTTGGCGTTCTCATCACTAGAATCAAACCTCATTATCATCTTCTGTAACATATCCTCAACTCATGCCATACTACCTCCACCATCCCTAAGGGAAACTTTCCATTTTTGAGGTGGAACATAGGGCCCACTCTGATCATTTCTGTTACCGTAGTTAGCCCACTTGAAGTTGTCGCAATTGTATTTTCCAACTCAAACATACTTGTCCTCTCTATTGTAGTTACCATTGTTCCGACCTTGATTTCCTTGACTTTTATGCCAATTCTCCTGATTGAAGCCTTAGGTGTTTGGTTGAAAAAACCCTATCTGGTCATTTAGAGCATAAGTATCCTCTTCATAATAGTACACATCCACTAGCGGTGGTGGTTTATTCAAGGAATTCACCACATTTACCTTCTCTGCACCTCCAAAGCATGTTTCAATACCAACCCAAGCTCATTTCTTATTTGGGCCATCTCCTCACGAATCTCATCTGCAACACGATTTTGTGTAGCTTGCACTGCAAAGGTGTTTCTCCTAGTGTCAGACTTTCTATTACTCCAACCCTTATTGTTGCGAGAGATTTTCTCAAACTTCTCTGCGATCTCGGTATATATGCACTCACCAAAACAACCCCTGCAATAGTATCGAGTATGGTTTTATTGTTATCATCTTGACCCCGATAGAAATACTCTTTCAACGACTCATTATCAATGTGGTGGTTTGGAACGCCTCTCACATTCGCAGTAAATCTGTCCCAAGAACTACTTAACGAATCCCCAGGTAGTGCCACAAAGTTGCTCACTCTATCCTTGTGGTTGAGCTTCTTAGACACCGGGTTGCACCGAGCTAAGAACAAATCCCTCAACTGATCCGAAATATAGATAGAATTGTAGGGTAACTCAGTAAACCATATCGCGGCATCTCCAGTCAAAGATAGAGGAAACACTCTCAGCCCGATGACGTTCATATCTAAATCTGGCCTCTCTACACAACTCTTATACACAGACTCCATTTGGCTATGTGAGTATTTGGATCTTCTAATGGTAGCCCTGCAAACAAACCCCCCGCGGTGAGCATCTGCATCAAACTATTAGTTACCAAGAACGTGTGCCCATGGGTTAGAGAACGTCGGACAAAAGGCCCATCAGAATGAATGATGTTGACATTGCCCCTATAGAACTCTTGAGGGCGTGGGACAGGAGGTTGCATCCTTAAAGCATCATCAACCTGATTTTCTGCAACTACTTGATTATGAGCCTCAATCGGTCGTGGAGGATGACGAATTATCCATCACCTATATTGGTTGGGTTCTGTTGATTTTCCATTTTTCGAAGTGTATGGTTAAGTTCACGATCGAATGGAATTACTGGTTCTTCTCGGCTCCGTGTACTTGGCATACACTAGAGCTAGACATAAAAGAAACAAAAAACAAAAGAAATGTAAAATCAGGAAATCATTTACTAAACTTCTATAATGTTATTAAGATTAATCTAAAAGTCACTTTCCCCAGCAGCGGCGCCAAAATTTAATAAGATCGAATTAAACATCTCTAAAGAAGTATAAGTGGTTGTATCAAGTAAAGCAACCAACCATTAGGTTGGGGTCGATCCCATGAGGAAAATGGTTTAGACTTAACTTCAATATACAATTACTTCTATTTAGTCAAGTTCTTTCTGAAAACATGTAATTAAAGAGGGTTTTGTGAAATAAACTTCTTTAATATCTCTAGGTAAAACAAGTGACAAAGTGACAGGTTGTAAAGATTTAATATTATCAAGTTGTGAGAAAAACTAGGTTGTATGTGGTCCCCATAGGTTCATGACGCTGTATTTCGAGCAATAACAATTTTTCCCTAGTGTTTTGCATGCATAGCGATAAGTAAGGTATCCCTAAATCTTTGGTCCGGAATTTAGATAATTTCTACCCATACCTTGGTTCGGATACGTGTGTATAAGCTACTCACCCTTACTTTTACTTCATATTAAGTACTAACGTGTATGTATGCCTTAGTTATTAATTTGCACCAATCGAGCCTAGCCTATTAGATAATATCCCACTAAATCTATGTTGATAATTCTCTTCTTATTACTACCTCCTTGGCCGGCAAGAAGCAAGAAGTCTAGTTGTAACGCATCAACTCATTAAAAAGACTTCTAAACGAAAGAATATCAATACATGCAATAACCTATTTGAGAATTGTTAATAAGCTAGGTTTACTTTTTTAATCACCCATGGTTCCCACAACCCTAGTTGTGGATTTAGTTACTCATGCATATAAGAACACAATTGATAGTTATTAAACAATAACATGAACTTACTTTAACAATTCAAAGAAAATCTAGAAAACCAACTTGAAATAACAAGATAACACTTGAAAACGAAATCCGGAAATCGAATTAATGGCAAAGTTGCAAAACCCAATCTCCAGACACAAACTAAGAACAATAACAATAATTTCAAACCCCAAAAATGAGGTTTTCTATTTATAGAAAATATTGTCCTAAATTAAAAGGAACTAAAACAAGGAAAGTTTGTCCAGGAACTATGGTTGTAATCAACGATTCTTCCAGACGGACCGTCGATGAAACGACGGATTGTCAACTGTATCTATCTGTCCAGACATAGAATCTTCTTTTCTTCCTTCAGATGGCATCATCTCTAAATCAATCAATGAACAAACATCACGCTACGTCTATGCATCTATGTTTCGTCGATGCCTTCCATTGCTCCATATTTAGAATATCTGAAACTTCGGGTACTGGGACTATCTCTGAACTCATCGACATTCAATAGAATTGTTCTTCGATCCTTTCTATTGTCCCAAACTTTTTCGGATTTTGCCAAGTTTTCTTCAGTTGCCTAAACTTCAATTGATGGTCACCATCTATGGACCGTCGATGGCCTTCGTGGGTCGCCTTTGTACTATTTTTCAGCTGCAATCTGTGTTTTTGGTTCTGGACATCTTTCCTACAAACGAAAGATAAAAACATGTTAAAACTACTACAAAAATTCTCAAGACACACACAACTCTTAAAGAATGAGCATTGAAAGTACCGCGAAATAGCGGTACATCATAAGCAGAGGTCGCTTTAGCGACAGGTCACTCACATATACAAAGCCTACAGACACAAACATCTCAGCAAACACTCAAAACATCAAAAGGACCCTCAAAATTCAGTACTCTTACACACAAAACATATATGAAAAATGGATTCTACTTGACGTTTCAAACTCAATGGAACCATGAAAACAAATATTTGAGGTTTCCTTGTCCCGATATCCACAAAAACTACAAGAAACTAACTCGCGCCTAAAAAAGCTAAAACAAGATTGTGACCTCTCAAAAATCAACCAAGACATCATCTAGGCCTAAAATCATCCTCCTCAACTAATGCAACTCTCAGAATTTTGTACGAGAATCTGAACCTCGAATGTTGACTAAAGTTAACCTAAATGCTATATTTTCCACAAATTCACAACTTAGAACCTCAAATCTTCCAAAAGACTCAAAAACTGAAATAAAAAACTATCATAGACTAGATTCCACATTAGAGAACGGATGGAATCAAAATAATTCCATTACGACACTCGAAACTCCAAATGGCTCCAAAAATCACTTTCTTAATAGTACAAGTCTTTCAAATTCAAAACTTACAAAATTCTCAACTTTTGACTCAAATTTGAAAACCAACTTTTTAAACTCAATTATAAATGACTCGTGGTCGATATCGAGAGGGACAGAATGATAACTTCACAAAACGTTACAACAATGACTGACCATGTCATTACATATATATTAAGTATCAGTCCTTCGATTGTCCATTTTCATTGCATAGTCAAGAGTTCTCTGTTTGAAAAATTATTTGAAAACTTAACTAACTGCAATTAATAATTTTTGTATATATTTGACATTCACCCACTTTAATTCTTCATTTTCATAAAGTAACATATATTATTTCTCCATTTGGAATCTATTTGAAAATATTAAATCATGTCATCAGTGTTGGAATTAATCCTACAATAACCTAATTAATTAAACACTATCCCCTGTTCATTTCATTGAATAATAAATTTTTCTATTTTATTAGGATATGTTCATCATTCACCTCTTTTGACCATTCATTTTCACTACAAAAAACAACTTCAATTTTGCATTCTTGCGAAATTGGTGAGTTTTATTATTTTCATGTTTTTACTTTTGAAATTAGGAAGTGTTTTAGACTATAGATCTGTATAGATATATATATTGGTTCGTAAATTCAGTTAATTGTGCCACCATGTTCTTTTGAGAAATTATGTTGATCAATTCATGTCGTTTGATCCATAAAAAATATCGCATATATATGTTTTTTGATGTCTGATTGAATCACTGACCGATTTGTTCATTTTCTTATAATTTTGTACTTTCTCATTCGAACCTAGATTATTATGTTAGAACAACATGTTAGTCTTAATATCACTAGATCCATAAGTTTTAGTGTATGCTTCAAAATTCACAAAATTCTATCTTCTCTCAAGACGCAAATTTATGATTGAGATGACATCAAATTTTGTGCTCGTCATTTTTTCCTTGTTCTTTTTAACTCATCCATTTTTTATTTATTTTATAACTAAGATTGTGTCTTGGTGTCATTTAACTAATCGATTATTTTGAGCATATCATTGAAAGCTGAAACTATATATCATATCCAAAAGATGATGTGATGACACTTTTTTATTTCCACCAATACAACTCAGCCTCATCCAAACAAATTGAAGGGAATGCATAAACATAGAGAAGGAATAAGAAAAAAGCGAAAAACCTATTATTTCTATTAACACCCCAAAACTTTGTTATCATGTGTATAATCCAATAATGTAAAAAACCTGAAATATAAGTCTTAATATTATTGTTTTCCAAGTAGAACAAAAGATAAGGTAAGGGAACAGAGGGCCCGCCAGAATGACGAGCAACTATCTCACGACATCCATGACAAGTCTCAAAAGAAGAAGAAGAAGAAGAAGAAGAAGAAGAAGAAGAAGAAGAAGAGGGAGGAGAAGAAGAAGAGGGAGGAGAAGATATGAGTCACGTCTAGGAACCTACACAGGTGTAGAAGTAAGGAGTGAGAACCGACAACATGGTATCAAACAAGAAACTTAATAGATAAGGTAACCTAGGTAAAATTTGAAAACTCTTTTTCATCCCAACCGAACTCCTCAAAATACATCCTTCACAGAATTCAGCCAAGCCTAATAGTTCTACAGTATACAGTTCAGAAGGCCTCAAAATTCACGGTACAAAGTCACAAGCCAACAACGTACACGTATCGTGTAGTCGAATCATAAGTATCAAATAAATCAATAAAATTTACCAATAAGTCAATAATAAGCATCAAATAAATCAAAAAATAAGAATAAACTCTCCCCGGAACCACTTCACATTGGTTTTAAGCCATATCGTTAGCTAGAACAAATTTCTATTGACTTTGTATCAACTGACTGGCTGAAACCACTTCTAATCAAATGTATATCAAATCACTAGTCAAAATCATTTCTCATCGACCTTATATCAAATATCTAGACGGAACCATTTCCCATCGACTTTCTACCAATTACACTCGCTGAAAAGTGGATCAATCAACACAAAACTCAATTCCAAAACAAAGCTTTGAAACTAAAATTTAATACTTTAAAACAATATTCAAGGCTTTAGGAAGTTATAAGGGAAAATCACTTCGGAAAGGGACTTAATAACAATTCATTATCAACTTTAGCTAACAACTTGAGTTCTTCAAAAAAACATCATCATTCACCAATAAAAATCTCATATTTTGATGTAAAAAACCATAAATAATCAATGGGAAATGAAGGGTTAGGATAACATAAGCTTACCCAAGTGATTTCACATAACCTTTCCAAACTCGTCAAAATGGTTTCTCAAGCTCAAAATTAAATAAAAAAATTGCCGGAAAAAATCCTTCCAGGTGTCGCAAAAGTGACCCTCAAAAAGCTCAGGCATCAAAAAGCGAAGCCTTCTTCCGTAAAGTGAATGTCGCTTAAGCGAAAGATCCTTTTCTTAAGCAGAGGTTGATTAAGCGACAAGACATTCACATAAGAAAAGCCTTAATACACCAAAAAATCAGCAAACTCTCAAAACATCAAAAGGATCATTGGGATTCAGTTCTTGTACAAAGAAACCATACATGAAAATGAATTGTACTCGATGTTCCAGACTAAATGGAACCATCTAAACACGAATCTGAGGTCTCCTTGTCCAGATATTTGTGAAAACTACAAGAAACTAACTAGCGCTTAAAAAAAGACTAAAACAAGCTTGAGACCTCTCAAAATTCAATTAAGACCTAACCTAGAGCTAAAATCATCCTCTTAATCTAATGGAACTCTCAGAATGTTGATCTGAGCATCCGAACCTCGAATGTTACCAAAGTCAACCCAAAGGCTATATTTTTACTAATTCACAACTTAGGACCTCAAATCTTCAAAAAGAATTAGAAATTAAAACCAAGCCTCTCAAAGACTAGATTTCACATTACGAAATCGACGTAATTTTATTTCCACACTCGAAACTCCAAAAGTCTCCAAACACCAATTTCTTAATAATATAAGCCTTCCCAATTCTCAACTTTTAACTCAAAGTTGAAAACTAACTTGTCAAACTCAATCATAAACGACTCGAGATAGATATTGGGAGGGATAAAATGGTAAATTCATGGAACTTTACAACAATGGCTGATCGGGTTGTTACATATATATTAAGCATCACTCCTTCTATCGTTCGTTTTCATTACATAGTCAATAGTTCTCTGTTTTAAAAGTTATTTTAGAACTTATGTAATTGAAATTACTAATATCTGTATATAGTCTACATTCACCCAATTTAGTTCTTCGTTTTCATAGTGTAACGTATACTAATTGAGAAATTAAATCATGTCACTAATGTTACAATCACCAAATTAATTAAAAACTACCCCCCCCCTCCCCCCTCAACTGTTCATTATATTGAATAATAAATATATATATATATATATATATATATATATACA